>NC_057722.1:36890993-36955397 GCF_004010195.1 Chiloscyllium plagiosum | reverse complement strand
TCCTTCTTAAACAGTGGCACCACGTTTGCCAACCTCCAGTCTTCCGGCACCTCACCTGTGACTATCGATGATACAAATATCTCAGCAAGAGGCCCAGCAGTCATTTCTGTAGCTTCCCACAGAGTTCTCGGGTACACCTGATCAGGTCCTGGGGATTTATCCAGCACTTCCTACTCTGTAATCTGGGCATTTTGCAAGATGTCAACATCTATTTCCCGACAGTCTACATCTTCCATATCCTTTTTCACAGTAAATACTGATGCAAAATATTCATTTAGTATCTCCTCCATTTTCTGTGGCTGCACACAAAGGCCGCCTTGCTGATCTTTGAGGGGCCCTATTCTCTCCCTAGTTACCCTTTTGTCCTTAATATATTTGTAAAACCCCTTTGGATTCTCCTTAATTGTATTTGCTAAAGCTATCTCATGTCCCCTTTCTGCCCTCCTGATTTCCCTCTTAAGTATACTGCTACTTCCTTTATACACTAAGGATTCACTCGATCTATCCTATCCTATCTCCCTCTCTCTCTCTCTCTCTGTGTCTCTCTCTCCGCTGCACTGTCCTCACCATTTGCTTCCTTTGTCTGCTCTTCTTCCTTTTAAAGCTGCTGTTCTTTTGACTTTTTTTTCCAAAGTTCCAAAACAATGCAACAGCATATAAAACAGTAATTGCTGTTCCTGGAATTCAACGAAATCACCTCCAGCACCTAAAATAACTCAAAGAAAAAGGAGCAGCTCTTACAGCCAGAAATTTTTCCCGTCCTCCATCTTGGATTACCCAGAATCCATCTCATGAAAGAATAAATTAAAAAAATCAAGCAAAGCCAATTTCAAATTATTGGTTCTTAACAACTTTACATTAGTGTTACTATTATGTAAAAATTGAAAAGAGTACATACAGATTGTTCTGCCATAACATACATTTTGTTAACACAAATTGGCCACAACACAATTGACGAATCAGGGATGCTGTTTCTAAAGTGCAAACTTTTAGAAAGTTTGTTGGCTATAACGTGATTGCATCAACAACATTTTAAGTGTTATTTTTATTGCCCGATGTTTATATAGCACGGGATTGTGTAAGAATGCAACCATCGCCTTAAGGATGAACTACCTGTATATCAGTTAGACTGCACAATGAACACCTTTTTTGCGTGCTCTATTCATGACTTCGATCAGAATGTAGACAGCATCAAAATAAACACAATCAATCACTCTTTACAACGTATCAGTTCTGTTATATACGTTTAAAGAAGGGTCACTGGACTCAAAATGGTAACTCTGCTTTCTCTCCACAGATGCTGCCGAGTTTTTCCAGCCATTTCTGTTTTTGGTTTTAATAAGACTGCATTGCATTTATTTTCATCTGACAAGTTTAACATAAAATGCATTTTAAATTGATTGTAATCTTGTGTCACAAAAGCAAAAAGATGCTTACAAGATAAAAACTTAGCCTCACAGTGCAGGCTTATACCATTAATTACATCAGTCTGTTTACAATGAAGATCCTTCCAAGCCTGCAGATATGGAATCTATGTCCAAATTAAACAAAGCACTGAAGTATAACTTGACACAACATGCTAAGCATTCTTAGCAACGCTTCTTTATGTTGATGTGCAATTTGATGGTCTATCATTGAGCAGAACAGATAATCACTGTCCCACTCCACAAAGGAAAATTATCGAATCCATATGAAGAAGTTTATCCTTGACATGGTGAGTTAAGTGTACTTCCTCAGCTATTTTGCTTTTTTACACTATTACATTCCATGAGTGCAATCTCAAACCCATGGTTCCAATATAGAACCACATAATTTGGTAGGGCAAATCAGGGCAGAACCTACACTTAACGTTAAGGATCTGGGAGCACTGCCGAACAAAGAGACTTGGAGAGAAGCTTCATAGTTCCTTGAAAGTGGAGTCACAGGTATACAGGATAGAGAAGGGAGCATTTGGTACACTTGCCTGTACTGGTCAGTGCATTGAGTATAGGAGTTGAGAGGTCATGTTGTAGCTGTCCATGATATTGGTCCAGCCACTTTAGCAATACTGTGTTCAGTTCTGGTCTCCGTGCTGTAGGAAAAATGATGTGAAATTCGAAAGGGTTCAGAAAAGGTTCAGAAGGATGTTGCCAGGGTTGGAGGATTAGAGCTATAGGGAGAGGTTGAATAGGCTAGGGCTGTTTTTCCTGGAGCATCGGAGACTGGGGGGTGACATTATAGAGGTTTATACAATCATGAGGGCATGAATAGGATGAATAGCCAAGGTCTTTACCGCAGGGTAGGGAAGTCTAAAACTAGAGGGTGTAGGTTTAAGGTGAAAGAAGAAAAATTTAAAAGGGACCTGTGGGCAACCTTTTTACACAGAGGGTGGTGTTTATATGGAATGCCATAGGAAGTGGTAGAAGAGGGTACAATTACAACATTTAAAAGGCATGTGGAAAGGCACATGAATAGGAAAGGCGTAGAGGGATGTGGGCCAAATGCTGGCAAATGAGACTGGATTAATTAGGACATCTGATCGGCACGGATAAGTTGAACCAAAAGAGTCTGTTTCCGAGCTGTGTGTGTCTCTCTGACTTCAATTTTAACCTGAAGTACACAATTTCCAAAAAAGTTCTAACTGTTGTTACAACTAGATGATACACTGAATAGCTAGCTACCTCTGATTTTCTAGATAGTTATCTGGTAAGACATCTGTTAATACTTGTGGAAAAGTATTTTACCATTTCTCACTGCTCAGGACACTCTTGGTCCAACTATGTCAGCTCCACAAGCTAAAAGTTGATATCCTGGACTACAAAGAATCATCATTTATAAACAGATGTAAGCCAAACGAGACACTAGCAGGAGGAACATTAAATATATAAACTCTAGCCAACAATATCCTCATGCCAAAACAGACACTGCAGGAAAAACTCAGCAGATCTGGCAGTATCTGTGGATAGAAAACAGAGTTAACATTTCAAATCCAGTGACCCTTCTGCAGAACTGGACAGAAGTTCTCCAGTTCTGCAGAAGGATAACTGGATCCTAAACTTTAACTCTGCTTTCTTTCCACAGATGCTGCCAGACTCTGAGGTTTCCTCACAATTTCTTTTTCGGTTTCTGATTTCCAGTTTCTGCAGTTCTTTGTTTTTTTTTAATGTGTTCATACCTTTGGGCAATGACAATCTGATTCTGATTCTACTAGCTTTCCTGATACAATTTTTCAGCATCAAGTCACAAAGGTATTCAGTAGAAAGATGCTTTGATATCAACCAAAACAATTGATGAGGGCACTCAATGCCCTCAACATTTATAGTCAAGAAAACAGATGGTATGACTGTATCACAATGAGTTTGGATTGTACCACATTATTCTGCACCTTAGTATATAGTATGTTGTGTTTTGCTTGATTAATTGTACATGTAAGATTCTTTTAAGATACTATCAGAGCTGTCATGAATGAGGTAGAAGTAGCATGAAATGATCTGCTAACATTTGGAGCAAACGTAATTCACATCCATAAAGGTTGATTTGTTTTATCCATGGGATGTGAACATCTCTAGCTAAGCCAGTATTTATAGTTGTCTTTGAGAAGATGATGGTGTGCTGACTTCTTGAATTCCTGTAGTCTATTGGGTGTAGATACACCAACATTGCTGTTCAGAGCAGAGTTTCAGGATTTTGGTCTGGTGACACTGAAGAAACAGCAATACATTTGCATCTGCTGCCATTCCCATATATCTGCTGCCCATGTCCTTAAAGATGGTATTGTTTTTGGGTTTGAAAGGTGCTATCTCAGGAGCTTTGGTGAATTTCAGAACTGTATCTTGGAGATGGGTGTACAATGCAGCTAATAAGCATCAGTGGGTGAGGAAATAAACATGTGTGGATGTAGTACCAATCAAGTAGGCTGTTTTATCCCAAATAGTAACCAGCTTCTTGAGTGTTAGTGAAGCTGCATCAAGTATCAGACTCACTCACTTATCCTTGTAGATGGTGAACAGGCTTTGAGTCAGGAGAGGAGTTACTTACTGCAACATTCCTTTGATCAGCTATTGTAGCCATAATATTCACATAGCTTGCCCAGCTCCGTTTCTGATCAATGGTAACCCCTAGAATATTGATAGTAGTGGATTCAGAGACAGTAGTATCATTGACTGTTGAGTGAAAGTGGTTAGATTCACTCTTGTTGGGGACGGGTCACTTGAGTGGCACAAATGTTTTTTGCCACTTCTCAGCTCAAGCCTGGATATTAACAGGCTTCAACATCTGAGAAATTGCAAATAAACATTGTGCACTCATCAGCAAACATGCCCACTTCTGACCTTACAGGTAAGGGAAGGTGGTTAGGCCTAGGATATGATACTGACGATCTCCCGTAGATTTATCCTGCAGCTAAGATGACTGACCTCCACCAACTACAACAAGCTTCCCTAGTAAGGTAATTCTAGGGTAAGGAAAAGAGAGGATCCAGAATTGAGGAATGGAGAGAAAGGCAAGTGCCATCGGTTTTGTCGAGCAGTCAGCACAAAGGAGGGAAAATAACATGGTGGTGGGGGCATGCACCTGATGGGCATAGAGCATCATCTCCATTCTGATATGCAACCTCTTTCCTTCACAATGTTTCTACATAGGCAGGCAGTTTATGGCCTACTCATAGTCAATTTCCCATGCCAATCATATTTGCCTGGGAAAAACATTATTCAGTTCAATAAAATTGCTCACAAGATTTAAATATTCATATTAAAGATTTAAATGTACTACCCAGAAGGAAACCAACAATATGGTGAATGAGAGATAGTGATCCAAGTTGTGTATGTATACTTCAAAGTGAAGTTACAGCATGTTTAATTCCAAGTATTACAGCTTCTTTTCTGCGGATATGGAGCTCGGTTTAGGGTCGTTGGAGATGGTGGGCTTGCCACTAACCTCCCGTTCCTTGCTACCCCCCTCCACCCACCCCACCACTAAAAACACGTTCATTGGGAACACCTAAAACTGGGCCCAATGTTAATTAATCTAACTGGTTTTGTCCAACTGGAAGTTTCAATGCTCAATTTGGTATTATCTACACTGCAAACCGTATATAAAAGAAGAAACTCTTGAAGAGTGCTTGAAAAAAATGATATTAATCTCTGTAACCAAGTGCTGAAATGTTTCTGAGGATGGACATTTTTTCAGTAAATCTTTCTCCACCATTTTATATGTTTCATCATATTTACTATGAATGCCTCCAATTCTGCAATGTATTCATATGTTTCTGGTGAGACTTCTGGGCCAAATGGTCAGGAGAACAAAGAGGTGTAAAATAAGTCATTGATGGCATGACTGCCAACATCCTGCCCATTCTCATTCTACCATAATTTATGAGTAGTGGGTGAGGTGTGGGTGGACTACCAATGGGTCGCCCAATTGAGACTTTTAAGCAGACAATTAATGTTCAATTTAGCTCAAGAGCGAGAGCGAGAGCGAGAGAGAGAGAGGGAGACAGCGAGAGAGAGAGAGTGAGAGAGATTGCGTATCCCAAAGTCTGCCTTGAAGGACAGTCACCCAAAGATTGGAGGCTGAATATCCTTGACCATTGAAGTGTTCCCTAACTGGGAGGGAACATCCCTGTCTGGCAATTGTTGCGCAGTGTCCATTCATCCATTGTTGTAGCATCAACTTGGTCTTGCCAGTGTACCATGCCTCAGGGCATTCTTGCCTGCAGCATATGAGACAGACAATGTTGGCCGAGTCACATGAGTAAATGCTGCGCACGTGGTGGCTGGTGTCCCTATGTGTAATGGTGGTATCCATGTCGACATTCTGGCAAGTCTTGCAGTGATTGCCATGACAGAGTTGTAAGGTGTCGTGGTCAATGTTGTCATGAAGGTTGGGCAATTTGCTGTGAACAATGGTCTGTTTAAAGTTTGGTCATTGTTTAAAGGCGAGAAGTGAAGGTGCAGAAAAGATCTTGGCAAGGTGCTCATTCTCACCGATAATGTATTGCAGGCTGCGAAGAACATGGTGTAGTTTCTCCGCTCCCGGAAATACTGGACAGCAAAGGGTACCCTATTGGCCGTAATCCCATGTCTGTCTCCTGAGGAGGTCGTTATGGTTTCTCGCTGTGGCACATCTGAACTGGTGAGCGATGAGTTGAGTATCATATCCTCCTCTTATAAAGGTGTCCTTCAGCACCTTCAGGAGTCTGTCGCATTCCTCCTCATCTAAACAGATCCCGTGTATGCGAAAGGCTTGTCCATAGGAGATGGCTATTTTAATATGTTTAGGGTGGAAACTGGTGAAGTGCAGCATTATGAGGTTATCCTTGGGCCTGCAGTGGTGTGAGGAGGTACTGAGGTGCCCGTCCTTGATGGAGATGTGTGTGTCCAAGAATGTGACTGATTCTAAAGAGTACTCCATGTTAAGTCTGATCGTGGAATGAAACTTGTTGATATCACTGTGTAATTGTTTCAGTGACTCCTCGCTATGGGTCCAGAGGAAGAAAATGTCATCAATGTATCTGGTGTAGAGTGTTGGTTAGAGGTCCTGTGCAGCAAAGAAGTCTTGTCCTTATTGCTGCCCCGTGTGTCTGAATAAAGAGCTGGTGAAGATGGTCCAAAGTGAAGACGTTGTGGTCGAGGATAAAGCAGATGAGCCATAGGATGGTGCGTGGAGATTAGCAGCTGTTGATATTGGGTACTGAGGCTGTTGCAGTGATGCCGTCATTGTAGGGGATGCTGGTGTACAGTGCCAAAACATCCATTGTGACGAGGAATGTTCCTGGTTTGACTAGTCCATGGGTGCTGAGTTCTGAAAGAAATCTGTAGCGTCGCAACAGAAGCATTTTATTAATTGCTACTTTGGAAAGAGAACCAATCTGACTTAAGGTTGGGTTATGGTCAGACTCTAATCTCACATCTTTAATGCATTGCCTGAGCTGAGATGTCACTTTTTTTTTTATAAAACTTGAAGTTATCTCGGGACTGTGACTTGAAAGGAGTTCTGAGATTTACATAGTAATGAATCGGAAGCTGCATCCTCATTCTAAGTGATTAAAGACTTAACAGTAATCTAGGTTGGTTTAATACAACCTGTCGGTTGTATGGCACTTCGATCTTTTAGTATAAATTTTGTGTCCTATGATCCTATCCCACAAACTATCTGACGAAGGAGCAGTGCTCCAAAAGCTTGTACTTCCAAATAAACCTGTTGGACTATAACCTGGTGTTGTGTGATAGTTAACTTTGTTCACATCAGTCCAACACTGGCACCTCCACATCATGCTAAAATCATGATAGTTCAAGGTTGAATGCATTATGCTTAAATAACCATATATTTTGTTCAACCCTTACTTGGCCTTAACATTAAATGTATAAGACACAGGAACAAAAATAAGCCATATGGTTCAGCACAGCAAGTCAGGCAGCATCCATGGAACAGGAGAGTCACCTGCTCCTCGGGTGCTGCCTGATTTGCTGTGCATTTCCAGCACCACACCCTTTTGGCATATGGCTCATGGAGTCTGGTGTGCCATTCAAAGAGATAATGACTGGTCTAATAATTCTCAACTCTATTTTCATATCTTTTCTACGCTACCCTTGATTGCCTTACTGGTTAGATATCTATCTATCTCAGCCTTGAGCAGATTCAACAATCAGTACAGCACTCTGTGGTTAAAAGAAATGCAGATTCATTACCTATAGGGAAAAATACTCAGCTCTACCTTAATGGAGTGACCCCCTACTCTAAAATTATCCTTATGGTTCTAGACTCTCCAACAAAGGGAAACAACTGAATGCAGTCTATCAAATCCTCTAAGAAACTTGTCTTTTCATGTGGTATCCACTCATTCTTTTAATCTCCAATGAGTACAATCTAACCTGCTTAACCTCTCCACTTAAGAAACCCCCTTGTTACCCAGAATCAACCGAGTAAACCTTCTCTCGTCTGCCTCCACTGTCAGTGTATCTGGTCTTTCATAAGGAGACAAAAAACTGCTCACAGTATTCTTGGTGTGTTCCATCTTGTACCTTGAATAATTTTAGCAAGACCTCCCTATACAAGGCACTAGTCAGACTACACCTGGAACACTCAAAACTATGTTCAGTTTCATTTAACAAGGCATAAGAGAACTAACGAAACCTTGGCCATTGTGAGGAGGAATGTTGACATTGAGGCAAGTGAGAAAGATTTTGCCTTCTTTAACACTGAAAGGAAGCAAATGTGAGAAAACCTTAGAGTTACTTCACTTTTATTCTTCCACAGTCAGTGGACATTGCTATGAGAATCATTAATTGCCCTCAAAAAGGTAGAGGTGATCATGAAAGGTTAAATTGAAAACGTTAGTCCCAAGATTTATTCCAAGTTAAGGCACAACTGGAGATAAGTGGGCATTCAGGTATTTCAGAACTGATGACAGAAAGCAGTTCTAACAAAGAAATAGTCAGATGCTGTGATGGGGAACTTATACTTTTCGAGATGGAGAGATAGGTGAAATGGACTAAATTGCCTCTAATTTCTATCTGCATTAAATTTTATTCTTTTGACATAATGAAGTATGATGTCAAAAGGTGTTGAATTCAAAATTTTAATTTCTTTGAAATTAGAAGCTTCTAGTAAGTATCTTTCAGGTGTAGTGGAACTTCAGTAATTCACTTTAACTTAAAATGTGCATGAAAGGAAATGGAAGTGTTTAACAAATCAACCCACTGCAAGAATAAGCAGTGCATAAATCTGCTGTTCCACAAATATTTTTTGTGCAAGGTCATTAAATGAGGTACTGGAAAAGCGCAGCAGGTCAGGCAGCATCCAAGGAACAGGAGAATCGACGTTTCGGGCATAAGCCCTTCTTCAGAAATCCTTGGATGCTGCCTGACCTGCTGCGCTTTTCCAGCAACACATTTTCAGCTCTGATCTCCAACATCTGCAGTCCTCACTTTCTCCATTAAGATGAGGTAGCCCAATATCAGACACAGAGAGCAGGATTCCTCCCATATATAGTAGTGGGCACAGACAAACTCGGCACATAATTTTGAAGGCACCCTGAAGTCAATTTCTTGGAGACTGGATAAGTTGCAGAACTATTATTCTCCTGCGAATGGTGTGTAGCTTGATAAGCTCATTGGTACGAGACCAAATTGAATTTTCTAGTCATTCTGTCAAAAAATCTGGACAAAATGAATAGTCAATTGGACAAATGTGGGTTAATTAAGCAAACTCAGCATGGACTTAAAGACAAATAATGTTGAACTAATTTATTGGAGTTTTTTTGATGATATTACAGAGAAGGCTGATGAGGGAATTTCTGCAGTTATGATGTAAATGGACTTCTAAAAGGCATTGATGAGTGTCACATAGACTTGTGAGCAAAGATAGTACTCATGGGATAACAGGGACAGTCGCAACATGGAATTAAAACCAGTTGAGTAACAGGAAACAGAATAATGTTCAATGCATGTATTTTAGATGGATGGACATGTGTAGTGAAGTTTCCACGGGTGGCATCATACTCTGCTTTTCCTGATATATTAATTACAAACATATTCATTGTTACAAAGTTATAAAGCATGGGGATCTTGGTGTATATTGGAAAAATTCAAATTTGTGGACAATCAAAACTTGGAAGATTTGCAAACTGCGACACGTTGCAAATACTACCTATGTTTAAGAATAGAACGTTTAGCTTTAGAAATATATTTAGGTTAACATGATAAATCTAAGATAAACAGAAAAGCTTGCTGAAGATACTAATATACAACCTAAGTAAATAAAAGCTTAAATTAAAAAGAAAACATCAACTCTTGTTACACCGTTCCATCCATTAATCACAGGATGTTTGAAATAGGAGGACAGTATAAAACTTCAAAAGGATATATATATAGTTGGTAGAATTGGCAGGCAATGGTCAGATGAAATTAAATGCATGGAAGTACGAAGTAATTAATTTTGGTAGGAAGAATGCAGGAAGCTAATATAAAGTAAAAGGTGCAATTCTTCAGGGAATGCAGGAGCAGAAAGTGTACATATGTAAAAATCATTAAAAGCTGACTGAACATGTTGTTGCAGTTAATGAAGCATACAGTATTTTTAACTTTATTAACTGGAGCATAACTTATAAAACCAAACAGGTTATATCAAACTTACATAGAACATTAGTTTGGTCTCAATTGGAGTTCAGTTAAGATAGATATGAAGGCATTAGAGTGGATAAAATTTCTGATTATGGTTCCAGGGATGAGGAATTAAGTATATTGTTGAGGTTGGGCTTAATTTTTCCAGAGAAAGTTGAGAGGAGATGTATAGACGTATACAAATTCGGGAGGGGTCTAGATAGTAAGTACTGTTATGACTAAGCTTCCCTGCTTTTAATTCCCCTCTGAACAAACGTTATTAATTCTTATTCAGACATAATTATATCATACATCAATTAAAAATGTAATTAAATAGATAAAGATGCAGAAGCTAAATACAATCTTTTTATTGCTTGAAAGAGGAATTTTACAACCAGTTAAAACAGAAAAAATGTAATGAAAATGCAACTTCAAGCAAACAACAATAATAAGTCCATGTTTAGAAGTGGCAAGTGTCTGCTAAAGATGGTTAGAATAAAGACTGCATGGTTTAAAGACCATAGGTCATTGAAGCATTTGATTATTAAGCTGAGACCATTGTTGTTTAACTTTTAACTCAGATCCTCAGCAGAGAAGTTGTAATTTTTTTAAAAATTCTTAGTGAATGTCTGTTTCACCAACGTTGTTTATCACAGGGTACTATTTTTACTATATAAGGAGGAAAGAGGAACAAGAGAAATAAAGTGTGAAAACCTGTTTTGAGTTCCATCATTTGTTCTCTCTGCTCCATGCTTGTAAACAGTGATTCAAAGCATTGGCTCGGTTTCTCATTCTACGTATTCTTCCAGGAGAAAGTGAGGACTGCAGAAGCTGGAGATCAGAGTCGAGAGTGTGATGAATCGACGTTTCAGGTATAATTCCTGAAGAAGGACTTATGCCCAAAATATCAATTCTCCTGCTCCTTGGATGCTGCCTAGTTGGCTGTGCTTTTACCGCACCACACTCTCAACTACATATGCTTCAAGACCTGCCTAGTTTCTTTAGCACTTTCAATTTTGTCACTGAAATATGGTTTGTTTGCATAGTCTCATGTTTGACTCCAATGTTGTTTCAAGATGGTTAACTGGCAGGTGAGCCTTTCGCCTCTTCATGTGAAATTAAAAGCACAAATTAAAAGAAATGTGAATTTACTAACACTGATTCAGTTACCTGGATGTCTCTGAATAAAATAGTAATTTCAATGAAAACTATTTCATTTATTTCACATGGTTTTCTGGACTTGCTTTAATCTGTGGTCAGGTACTCACAATAGCTATGTTACATCAATAATTGTCTTTTAAGAAAACCAGCTTATTACATGAAAAGATCTCAGGTATGACAGTCATAATGCAAGTTAAAATTTGGTAGTCCACAATTAACACTAACAAGACAATAGGAAGAAACACTGACAGCATTAGCAGATAGAATGTAGTGTGGAGGAATTGAAACCAGTGTAAGAAAATATTCAATGGCCTTATTTGCTCTGGCAAGGCGAGTACAACAGGAGACCCTAAGGACAGGTTTTGTATGTTCAAACTCCAGAAGGCACTCCAGCTGAGGAGCTGGAGAATAAATGCTGCTCTATAACATGGAAATGTGTGCCTTGATTATTTACTGATCCCTCCAGCAAGATTCAGATTTGTAGCACTTCAGAAAACATGCCACACCTAATGCGCACAACTTGCTATCTCAATGAGATGACAGTATTGGTTATTGTTACCAAGAATGCCTTCTCCCTCTTTCTTCATCCTTGCAGGAGAAAATAGCTGAAAACATCTAAGAAAGTGATCTATTGTATGGTGAGATGCCCCATTCACATTTGGAGACTGCCATGGAGGAAGGAGCTATGGAGACTAATAAGGGACCTGTCTTCAAAGGAGAATGCAAGATGGACATTCAAGTAGAAAGGGTGAAAACTGTGCTGTATCCATAAATGAATCAGTTAGATTAAGTCAAGGACTCAGCTGCACTGGAAAGCCTCAGTATTGCATAGGCTTCTGGTCTGATAAGCCAGTTTGCATACTTCCTTCTGGTGTCCCCACGGAGTTTGATATTGAGGGTCAAACAATTTCCTTAGTATTGCTGAAAAGAGAATTGCGTTGCCAAATTTTTCTTCTTCCACTCAACTGGTCAAACAGAGGATTTCCCAATTCCAAATTCTCTCTCTTTTCTGAAAAATTCAGATTCTGTATCATCACATGTCAGTTTCCTGTGTTTGCAGTGGGACATCTGCTAGTTTCAGAGATATCAGAGCAAGCAATCTCCATCAACACAGACAGTTACTTCGGCCAGTCCTCATGTGCAATCAGAATAGCTGCCTCACTTGGTGAAGAACACATTACATATTTGCTTCTCTCACCTCCTGCTGATGCTGCTTTTTTGGCAGACAAAAGACACATTGAATCTATTCCATCTGAACAGCAGAGTCCCTAAAGTATGAGAAAGGAGACTTGACCTGTGGCCTCAGATGATACCAGAAATTCAGATAAACCAAATTACTCCCTCATCATTGAGGTGCATTAGTCTGTAACTAGGGCCTTACGGGACCAAACACCCAGAAGGCACTGGTCACAAGCAAGGCAAGGGTGGTGACCATGTAGTAGAGAGAATAGGCATAGAAGGCTTAGAAATCTGAGTATGGTTTCACTTCAGTTCACAAATCAAGGGGCATGCATTATGCAAGTAGCTTTATTTTATTGTTTCAATCACTTTAGATCAACACTATCCCATTAAATACAAAATAATCAAAACTTACAACAAAATATTCAATGTTTTACCATCAAAATCTTCCCTCTTAGCAAACTGAATCATTTAGATTTGCACACAGTCTGATTGCTTTCAATTGCAATAACTTTTAAACTGTCCATTTAGTTATGTCTTAATACCCCTGTATATAACTATCATCAAAATATCATTTCCTTTAAAATTCTATGCCAGCAAATACAATTCAAAATTTATCAATACAATACATACTGATGGACAACATTCCATTTCAGTATTCCTGTTATTTGATGGATTAGATAATCAGTTTCTGACACAACTGGTTGACAGAACTGTTTAAGGGAAACCTACAATTCACTGCCATTTTACACCATCATGCAGCTATTAATGATGATTCTTATAAAGACTTTTTAATAGGATAATAGCTTGAAACACATCCAAACCTACTGTACATTGGTAGTTTCAGATACATTGAAAAGGGGATAAATGTAGATGAACGAAAGATAAAAAGACAGAGTTTCAGCTCTTTATCCTTTTGTCATTACATGTTTTTATTAGTCTTTCTTTTAAATATTTCCTCTTTAGAAAAGGCTTTTAGCTACCGATAATATTTTAATGCAAGACGCAGTTGGTATTTCTGAAACATTGGCTGGACACAAACAGGAAAGGATGGGCATTAAAGACAGGCTTTTTGGTTAAGTTTAAATCAAAAACAAAAATAAACATTTATTTGCACTGTTACAACATAGTGATAGCACGACTGACCAACTCAGGCTTGGTATTACTGAATTTGCACCACAGTGAATTTGAAACATTGGATGACCTTCAAAATTGCTCAGTTGTCCCAATCAGACTTCACAAATAACCAATTTTGGATATCAAGTTTATAATTTAAACCCAAATCAACAATTTATTATTAAAAATGTAATGATTGGCAGAACACAGATGAACTACAAAACAAACTAATTAATATGATTTAAGCACAATCTTCTTTGATCAATGAACACCCACTCACACAACTACCAACATACAGACACAGTTAAGGGATAATTTTGTTTAAAAAAGAATCATAAGTTGCCATTGTAATCGCCATTTCAATAATAAATACCAAGCTTTCTTGAAATCTCATGGGTTGTACTATCGACATGCAGAATTGTATTTTGCTTGAATTCCCAAGTTACCAGTCATTGCTGCAAACATCTCCCACAGACTTCCAGACACTTATCCCGATTTGTTAGAGACTAAAATTCTTTTCTGAGAACTTTCAACAAATCGATAAGTAGAAAGAGCAAAGCCAAAAAGACCCAGGTCTGCAGCTTCCAAAGCAACATTTTCAAAAAATACAAATCAAAATTAATTTCCCTCTCTCTATCTTTCTCAATGTTCCTTCTAGTTGGCCACCCAGCACTCAACCTCCTTCGACTGACCAATTCAGCTGTCAGTTGCCCATCCCTGAGCATAACAACATCTCAGTACTGTTCATCTGTAATGTTCTTAATCTGTGTTATCTTTTCAGGCCAGTTCCCAACAGCAAACATTTATTCTCTCCTTTCTTAAAAAGGTGCTTTTCACAGTTCAATTCTCAACTGCAGCTCAGTTACAAACCAAACTGACAAAAAATAAAAATAATGATGGTCTCAACAGCACAATACCCAAAACATGAATGCAACCCCTCACCCACAAACACATGCATACTAGAAAAGACAACTTTTAGAGATTTTGCATACACTTTGACTATTAACAGAAAAGCAGGGAACAAATCATATATCCTTAACTAATTCTTTAAGATTAAAACATTGCAGGCCGAAATGGTTTATTTCTACCACTTCCTTGAGGGTAACAGTACTGTGATTTCTACAAATTTACTGTGATGTAATAACTCGCTGACTTAATGTCAGTACTTATGCAAATTAAACTTCTATTGGGATTTTCATGTATTCATGTTTCCCAGCTTCTAAATTCTTTGGGAGAAAATTGTATGTACAGCAGACCTCAGGCCCAGAGATAGACAGACCCAGAGATAGACAGACCCAGAGATAGACAGACCCAGAGATAGACAGTGCCACCAGCTTCTAGTCACAGAGTGTGTGGAGGTTTGTCACTGATATTACTGAAGCATGCTACATGGGCTGTAGCCAAAAGCATTGTTTGTCCTTGGAGAATCATAACAATGTGCACCATTGCTAGAAACAGTATTAGGTAAACAATCCTCTTCCTTGTAGGTTTCTTTGTTCATCCAAACCCTTTGGAATTTTTTGTTCAATTTATTCATTTCCTGCCAAAGTGTGTAGCCTCACACATTCACTTTAAGCTTGATCTGTTACCAACCACTTATTCTTTTGTCTTGTTCAGATTCTCCTGACTCCTTTACAATTTTCAGTATTTTCTGAATCTCCCACTTGAGTGTCATCAGCAAATTCTGAATCTGATGCCCCATACCCAAATCAAACTTTTCTTTCTGTACACAAATAACAGATTTGGATCTGTTAACTCCTGGTATACACATTTATAAGAGCACATGAACACTCAAGATTGAGAACAGCTTTCACTTAAAATTAGTGGAAGTTAAAAAGTGAAGAGAAATACTAATAAAAAGCAAAATGCATCAACATAATAGGAGCAACTTGCCTTTCAGTGCCAAGGAGAAAATTTATAAATTAGTTTAAAATAATATTCATGAATTGGAGGTGTAGTACAAATGGAAGAATGCTGTGAAAGAACCAACCATTAATGAATCAACATGATCCTATCCATACCAACTGGCCTCAAAAAAAGCAACGTAATGCTCAAATTGTCGTATTTGCTGTTCCATAATTGTGGTAAAATTTATACATGGATATCAGGAACTAAATATTGGATTATGATAAGTACAAAAATAATGAAGTAACGGAACAATCTGAATCTGTAATTTGCTACTCTTCCTATGAAATGAGTGCCTTTTTGAATTGAATACCATGATCTGGCAGTTTCAACAATGCTATAATTCCTAAATACCAAGTCTCGATGTTTGGGTAAGTACAACAGTACTCAAATTCAGTGGTTTTCTGTAAATACATCAGTGCAATCTTAATGCCACTGGTGTTGACCTGCAAAGGAGCAATGATACACTTTCAGGGAAGTGCTATTGGTAATATCAAAGTTTGTAAAATGATTACATGTCCATCATGAGGAACAACACTGTAGTGGTGACAAGTTTCATAGTTGTTGACAATTTACAATACTACAATCTGGCAGTTAAAGTGATCAAAGATAACCCCAGTCTCATACAAATAAATATTGTCCACTCCACATGCCTCCTTTCTCATTCTGTTTTACAGTGAAATGTTTACACAATTACAGTGCACGAAGATTGTAGCAAGTGCAACCTTGGTTTTTCTTCAATGTTTAATGAGAAAGATGTACTAGTCTTTTAACTATTATTATTTTGAATTATTACATAAAGAATGCAGAAAAACCAAAATGACATGAATTCCAGATTTTTTTTTAAAAGAACAAATGGAATGAAAATGTGTCGAGTAATACTTTTTCCACAGTGAAAGCAGTGTCATGACAAGGGACTGACAGAACTATTAAAATTAAATAAGCTAAATCAAAGCACTGAATTTCCATTATATTCTGTGCATGTTGGTTTATTGTCAAAAATGTGGCTGTGAATTGTGGTGGCACTCATGTTCTGGTGAAAGGATGTAAATCTAAATTAACAGGCAGAAATCCCCACCCACCCCCAAACCCCACTGCAGCTATAAGCAGAGTGCAAGGAAGCGAGTGGAAGAATTGGGGGAAAAAAGACAAGAGGAGAAGTAGTGACATTGCCTTCCTGTTGCAGTCAGGTGCTAGGAAGACTCAAGATGGCTTACCCATTCAGAGGCTAATAGAAGTCCTTAGGTGGCCAATTAATGATCACAAGAGCCTTATTCCATGCTGCTGGTATTTGAAGTGGTATGCTAGTGATTGCCTCTAAATGCAAGAACAACCTAATGGCAGGTAGTTAACTTATCAATTCACATTGATTTCCATCAGGGCTCTGAAAACTGGCTGCAGCAGCATTGCCACTAGACAGGATCACTACCATGGGTGTTGAACTCAGTTCAACACGGTTTCTCTCTGTGGAGATGCTGTAGGTCTGTTGATTATTCCTGAAGTCTCTGTTTTTCACTTCATTTTATAGCCTCCACAGTATTTTGCCTCTGTTATAACACTGATAAAAAATTTTGAACAGTTGTAATATTGATTGCAGGATTATCCAGCTACTTAAATGTTATTTTCTCATTAAGTTCTTAGTTTCAGTAGACAAACACAACAAGATGCAGACCTTCATTTCAATTAGAAGTGAAATTCTTTAAGCAAAATATCTGATTGCTTTTAGCAATAAATGTCTGCTAGACAAATATCTGAACATATATATATAAAACACTAATCCAGGAGATCCTTAGGATACTCATCTCCAATGGCACTTAGCACACCATTTCAAAACACTGATAAAGGAAACAAGCATTACTGGTAAGAGCTGAAAATGTGTTGCTGGAAAAGCGCAGCAGATCAGGGAGCAGGAGAATCGACATTTCGGGCATGAGCCCTTCTTCAGGAATGAGGAAAGTGTGCCAAGCAGGCTAAGATAAAAGGTAGGGAGGAGGGACTTGGGGGAGGGGTGTTGGAAATGCAATAGGTGGAAGGAGGTTAAGGTGGTAGGAGGCCTTACTGACTATGTTATGGAAATAAACTCTGACTCAGAGCATTGTAGAAGTAACATTACAGCTTCGTACTGTAATAGAATCCTGAGAAGAATCTAAGGCAGTGGGCTGAAAGAACATTCACCTTCAGGCTCAAAAATAAATTGGCGTGATGGGCCATGTTCAAATTATCAAAAGTTTTCAAAATGTATTAAAACTTCTATTTAAACCCAACTTTGTTCAGAGTAAACAGACAAGATTTAATGTAATTTTATCAAGGGAAAATGGCATTTGGAACCTACCAGCAGTCTGTTCAAACAATCCAAGCAGTCATAATTAGAATACTGTTCAGGAAATTTAACATCAGCTGAGCTGAGTTCAGGTGTGGTGTACTTAAAGAAATAAAGCTTTAGAATTAATACTACATACAAGAGGAATAATTTAAAATTACTTTATTTCGTAGATCTGGCAGTATGATATGAAGGTATAACTCGAGAGACTAAGCTGGCAATTACAATTAATGGGAGTTAAGTGTTTTCATTTAATATGTTTCCAAACCATAATGCATGTTAGACTCCTGACAACATCGTCCACAACTTTTAAAGTACAAATATATGTATAATATTCACCATGATATTGTGCTGCTCTACTTGCTATTTTTACCACCATGATCAACAGGTTTCATTTCTTTGATTTTCATTTATTGTCATATCTTTTACAGTAATACAATAAAACACCATGGAAAGCTTTTTATTTGATGCCATGATATTGCTCAGTTGAGTTATTTAAGAGTAAGGGAAAAAAAAGAAAGGTATAATGTCAGTCCTAAGCCAGCTCATCACCATTAACGATGCATGCGCCACCATCCCTCAGCTGCTGAGTTGTCACCATGTACATCAGACCCAACCAACATCGAGGCACAGATACCCCTCCACCATCAAATCACCGCCACCGGTGCCAGACCAACCAGCTTCAGTGTCATGTTGCTTGCCACTAGGCTCACCTCATTGATGCTGCTATGATATTCTCCCACCATTGCTTTTCCACTGCTGAACCCAACCAGCAAAGTCGCCAATCTTCAAGCGCCATCTTGTGCCACTCGGCCTACATCAATAACATCACCATGTACAAATTATTGTTGCTGAATGGTCAAAGCAAAATTCTTTTAGATGATTTATCAAGGTTTTTGACCAAGTAACATTGGTCAATGGGCATAGTAACCTCAGAAATTACTGGCATTTAACGCCAAGGTTGGCCAATATCAACTATTTTCACTATTGTTATGACCCCAGCAGATGTTATTTTGGAGACATCAGATACTAGCCTGATATCAGGCAGAGCAGATCATTTTGCTTTTTTATTTCATGAGATGGGTTCAAAGTAGGGTTGACGTAGCAGCTGCCAATTCCAGATCCTCTGCTTGCTCTGGAAAAGTAAGTAGAGGCTCACTTGAGGTCCACTTTGGGCCCACTCAAGGTCCATAGTAGGATTCCCCAAAATTGATAGGGTCGTTAAGAAGGTGTACTGTGTGTTCACTTTTAAAGGTAGAGGGATTGAGTTTCGGAGCCATGAGATCATGTTGCAGCTGTACAAAACTCTGGTGCGGTCGAACTTGGAGTATTGTGTACAGTTCTTGTCACTGCATTTTAGGAAGGATGTGGAAGCTTTGGAAAGGGTGCAGAGGCGATTTATGTGCATGTTGCCTGGTATGGAGGGAAGATCTTATGAGGAAAGGCTGAGGGACTTGAGGCTGTTTTCGTTAGAGAGAAGAAGGTTGACAGGTGACTTAATAGGGACATACAAGATGATCAGAGGATTAGAAAGGATGGACAGTGAGAGCGTTTTCCTCTGATGGCGATGGCTAGCATGAGGGGACATAACTTTAAATTGAGGGGTGATAGATATAGGACAGATGTCAGAAATAATTTCTTTGCTCAGAGAGTAGTAGGAGCGTGGAATGCCCTGCCTGCAACAGTAGTAGACTCGTCAACTCTCAGGGCATTTAAATAGCCATTGAATAACATATGGATGATAATGGGATACTGTTGATTAAATGGGCTTCAGATTGTTGCACATGTACTGCCATGTAATGTTCTCATTTTATGTCTGTGCCCTCGGCCCATATGAGGTCCACACCCTCGGCTCTCGTTGCCAGTGATGCTGTCCAAAGTCAGGACAAAAATAAGTAAAAAGAAAAGAACATAGAACATTACAGCATTTTACAGGCCTTTCAGCCCTTGATGTTGGTTCCGACCTGTGGAACCAATCTGAAACCCTTCTAACCTACACAAACCCATTCTTGTCAATGTGCCTATCCGATGACCATTTAAATGCCCTTAAAGTTGGTGAGTCTATTACAGTTGTAGGCACCTCGATCTACACCCCTACTACTCTGATATTCGTCCTATATCTATTACCCCTCACTTTAAAGCGATGTCCCCTTGTACTAGCCATCACCATTCAAGGAAAAAGGCTCTCACTGTCCAACCTATCTCTGATCATCTTGTATGTCTCAATTAAGTCACCTCTCAACTTTCTTCTTTCTAACAAAAAACAGCCTCAAGTCCCTCAGCCTTTCCTCATAAAACCTTCCCTATACCAGGCAACATGCTAGTAAATCTCTTCTGAACGCTTTCCAGAGCTTCCACATCCTTCCTACAATGCGGTGACCAGAACTGCATGCAATACTCCAAATATGGCTGCACCAGAGTTTTTGTACAGCTGCAGCATGGTCTCATTGTTCCAAAACTCAATCTCTCTACCAATAAAAGCTAACACACCATATGCCTTCTTAACACCCTTTCAACCTGGCTGGCAACTTTCAAGGATCTAAGTACCTGGACACCAAGATCTCTCTGCTCACCTGCACCACCACGAATCTTAACATTAGCCCAGTACTTTGCATTCTGGTTACTCCGACCAAAGTGGATCACCTCACACCCTTTCCACATTAAACTCCATTTGCCACCCTCTCAGCCCAGCTCTGCAATTTATCTATGTCTCTGTGTAACCTACAACATCCTTTGTCACTATCCACAACTCTACCGACCTTAATGTCATCTGCAAATTTACTAACCCATCCTTCCAAGCCTTCATCCAGGTCATTTATATAAAATGACAAAAAACAGTGGACCGAAAACATATCCTTGCCATGCCCCATTGGTAACTGAACTCCAGGATGAACATTTCCCATCAACCAACACCTTCTGTTTTGTTTCAGCTAGCCAATTTCTGATCTAAACCATTAAATCACTCTTAATCCCATACCTCTGTATTTTGTGCAATAGCCTACTGTGGGGAACCTTATCAAACGCCTTACTGAAATCCATATACACCACATCAACTGCTTTACCCTCATCTATCTGTTTGGTCACCTTCTCAAAGAACTCAATAAGGTTAGTGAGGCATGACCTACCCTTCACAAAACCGTGTTGACTATCCCTAATTAACTTATTCCTTTCTAGGTGATTATAAATCCTATCTCTTATAACCCTTTCCAACACTTTACCCACAACCGAAGTAAGGCTCACAGGTCTACAACTACCAAGGTTGTCTCTACTCCCCTTCTTAAACAAGGGAACAACATTTGCCATCCTCCGGTCTTCTGGCACTATTCCTATAAACAATGACAACATAAAGACCAAAGCAAAAGGCTCGAAAGTCTCCTCCCTGCCTTCCCAGAGAATCCTAGGATAAATCCCATCCAGCCCAGGGGATTTATCTATTTTTTTACATTTTCCAGAATTGCTAACAACTCCTCCTTATGCACCTCAATCCCATCTGATCTAGTAGCCTTTATCTCAGTACTCTCCTTGACCATATTGTCTTTGTCTTTTTTTAGTGTCAATTCTGATGAAAAATATTCATTTAGCGCTTCCCCTATCTCCTCTGACTCCACGCACAACTTCCCACTACTATGTTTGACTGGCCCTAATCTTACTCTCGTCATTCTTTTATTGCTGTTTTATCTATAGAAAGTCTTAGGTTTTTCCTTGATCCTATCTGCCAATGACTTCTCATGTCCCCTTCCAGCTTTTCTTAGCTCTCTCTCTTTAGATCTTTTCTGGCTAACTTGTAACTCGCAAGTGCCCTAACTGAGCCATCACATATCATCCTAATACAAGCCTTTTTCTTCCTCGTGACATGAGATTCAACTTCCTTAGTAAACCACAGCTCCTGCTCCTCCCTGCCTGATCAGTACATACTTATCAAGGACCCACAATAGCTGGTCCTTGAATAAGCTCCACATTTCAATTGTGGAGATTGACAAAAGAGATGGACAAAAAAAAAGAAAAACAAAGAGAAAAGCGGTCTGAGCCAACGAGCTCCTGCCAGCCCTACTCCACCAGCAGCTTGCACAGAAAACATCTTTGTTTTCTACTTTTTACATTAAATGTTTCCTCAGGGATACTATTGATCATCCCCCAAAACATTGGTGGTACTGATTAATATCTAACCACTTATCCATGTCACAAAAACATCTATTTCTACCTCCAAAACGTAGCCAGGCTCCACCGCTACCCTCGGTTAACTTCTGCTGAAGCTCACATTCAGGTCTTTGTTTCGTATAAAACTGGCTATTCCAAAGCACTCCTGGCTGGCCTCCCATTTCCTACCCTCTGTAAACTCATTCATCCAAAACACTGTTGCCTTATCCCCAAGTTGCACTTAGTCCCTTTGACTGATCATTCTGGTGTTTGATGAGCTATGGTAGCTTCAAGTTAAGTGGTGTCTTGATTTTAAAATTCTTATTTTTCGTATCGAATACTTATTTATATACTTCCCACTCCTGATCTTTGGTATTTCTTGCTACTTTAGAATCCTTGACTTTAACTGCTACACCAAGTATAGCTGTGACTTCAGCGATCAAGGCCCCAAACTTTGGAACTGCACCACTAAATAACTCCACCTTCCTTCGTGCTGTAAGTTGCTCCTTAAAACTTCCCTCTTCACCAGTCCCATTATCATCCGAGGTATTGGATATCAAGTTTTGCTTCAGAATACTCCTGTAAATTATTTTCTGACTTCTGTTACATAAACAGCATTAAGTACAAGTTATTGTTGCTGGATAATCAAAGCAAAATCCTTTCATATGATTTACCAAGGTTTTTGATCAAGTAACATTGGTCAGTGGGCAGGGTAACCTGGGAAATTACTGGCATTTAAGACCAAGGTTGGCCTGGATCAAATGTCTTCGATATTGTTATGACCCCAGCTGATGTTATTATTGGAGACGTCAGACACCAGGCTGAAATCAGGCTTAGTAGATCATTTTGCTCTTTTATTTCATGTGGAGGGTTGAAACACCAAGCATATAATGCTGCAACTCTAGGTTTAATAATAGTCTGTGGCAAGGCCTTCACAACATAAGCAGATAATGAAACAGAACAAAATAGCAGACAAAAAACACATCCCTCCCTGATGCGTTCAATGCTTTTTATGCTCAGTTTAAACAGAATACCATGGCACAGTGTCATCTGTCCCGAAAGCCCTGGATGCACCTGTTCCCTCAGTCACTGCTGCAGATGTTGGATCAGCCTTTTTGAGAGTAAACCTGAGGAAAGCGATGGGCCCAGACAGAGTCCCCAGCCATGCACTCAAATTTGTGCAGACCAGCTGGCGGAAGTATTCACTGATATCTTTGACCTCTCCTTGCTACAATTGGAGGTCTCCACTGGCTTCAAGGAGACCACTATCGTCCCAGTACCAAAAAAAAACAAATGTAACATGCCTCAAATGAAGACCATCATAATCATGAAGTGCTTCCAGAGGTTTGTCATGGCCCACATCAATTCTAGTCTCCCAGCGTACCTTGATCCATTGCAATTTGCCTATCAATGAAACAGGTCCACAGCAGATGCCTCCTCCCTGTCCCTGTCCCTTCACTCATCCCCGGAACATTTGAATAATAAGGCTCCTACCTATCGACTACAGCTCTGCCATCCACACTATAATCTCAACCAAATTAATTTCACAACTCTGAGATCTAAGTCTTGGCTCCACTCTCTGCAACTGGATCCTTAGCTTCCTGACCTACAGATCACAATCAGTGAAGATGATCCATGATCATCCTCAACACCAGAGCCCCAAAGGATGTGTACTTGACCCCATCCTGTACTCATTCTATAGTCATGACTATATGGCCAAATTTCATAACGTGCCATCTACAAGTTAGCCGACAACACCATCGTTTTACTCTTCAGAATACTTGCACTGCTGCAAAACACCAGAGCTCCCAAGAGATTGTAATTATGCAGGATAGGCAAACTGGAACAGATTGAAAAGCACAGCTGACCTGTTGAGAAAACTGAAGTGTTAAGTTTAGAATGCTGAAACTCTTATTAACTTTCTGCTGTTGTTCACCAATTTGCTGTTGACTCATCCATAGCAGTAGGAGGTACATCTACCTAGAACCATCTGTTGGTATCATTTTCTACCTTAAAGGCTGCTTTCAAAGAATTAACAAATGGTGGCAGCTTCCAGAACACTTGGCATTAATGTGTTAATGCTTTACAAGTTGTCATCCCCAATCTAGACTTTAAGGTGGTGATACCCTTCTTGTAAAGGTGATTTAAGAGAGGGTTAATTACTTCAGTTGGTTTAACAGCTAAATTGTAATGTAGCAAGATGTCAGTGTGGGTTCAATACCCATACTGGCTAAAGGCTTGCCTTCTCAACCTTACCCAAGGTGTGATGACTCTCTCAGGTTAAATTCACCACCAACTGTCTCTCTCTAACGAGACAGAGCAGCCGATGGAACTCTGTGACAACAATAAGATACGTTTTTGGTGAGGCAATGATCTAGTGGTATTATTAGTAGATTTACTAATCCAGAGACCTAAGAAATGTTCAAATCCCACCATGGCAAATGCTAGAATTTGAATTCAATAAAAAAATCAGGAATTAAGAGACTAATGTTGATGACTGTCAACTGTCAAGAAAAACCCATTTGGTTGACCCATGTGTTATTTTAGGAAAGTAAACTGCCATGCTTACCCAGTCTAAACTACAAGCAACTCCAGACCCACAGCAATGTGGCTGAAACTTAATTGGGCTGTTCGGGATGAGCAATAAATGCTGGTCTAACCAGTGATGCTTTTATTCCATGAACAAATTTTTTTAAAAAAAAGATTGTTGGGAATTTGCAAGCTGGTGGGTCAACATTAACAGTGCAGATCAATATGCTTTACAATGGGTATAAATCTGGGAGATGGTAGAGGATTGAACCAATAATTGAGACCTAAGTGGAACATCCAGGCAAAACCCTTGAGTTTCAATATATCTAGTGTATGTGTTAGGTGGTCACAGGAAATTAATTGGAGATGTCACTCCAACCAAGCTCACTACTCAGCTAATCAGAGCTCAGGAGTTAAATTTCAGAACAGTATCTTCATGAACTTAAAATATCAGGTGAAAATCCATTGAACAATTGTTCATCCTTTCCAGTTATACTTTTGCATAAATGTTGATACAGATTCTTTGCCAGTGGAACAAAGAATTCTTCTTTTATAATCATTGTGCAATATGCATGTTAAAATTACCCATTGTACTGAGAACAGCTTCATGAGCACTTTATTAGGGAACATGTTCTCCACGAAAAAGTCTCCTGTTAATGATGGCTATCCTTCAAAGTGGACAGGGCCCCCTGTTCTTCCTGATTGAAAGTTGCTGAATTTGAAGCACAGCTGCAAGTAGTGTTGAAATGGAGTAGTGCCATGTCTGACAGTTCAGGGCTTTCTTCCACAGTGGGCATCTGTGCCATTCAGGAAATGCTATCAAAAGAACTGAAGGAATGAACATGACTGTTATAAGCACAGTTTGGCTAGAGGTTTGTGAACAGTGTCACTCGGATATTTGCTGGTACACATCATTGTTTTTAAAAATTGGTTGACAGCTTTTTTGTTACATTGTCTTATTTCAGCTTTCATCTTGCTGTAGTTTTGTACATCATTTCATTGCAGTCATCTTTCTATGAGATATTTATGCCAGTACAATCGTTGGAAAGAAAGACAGAACAATTGTCCAAAATGGAATTTTTGCAGAAAAATTCTTCTTTAATATGAAAAAATTAAAGTACTAAAAAAAGGAGTATTGTAAAGCACCCACCTAAAAAAAAATCAGCCTTTAAGATGATAGTTATGCACCATGCCTCCCTTAGACCTAGCCAAATTGCATAAAACCAATATCAGCTCCATTATACTGAACTGTGCTCCTCATGATTAAACAGCAAAAGAAAATTATTAACAAATATTCTTATACCAAAAACAATAAGTATGATATTACTTTCAAGACGACTGAGCTAGTGTTATAAGAAAATAGATTACTTTGTAGTAATTCTGACATTCTAAGGAAATCTCTACATGCCATCTCTGATAAAGTTACCCAAGGAGTTTAGTGTCTTTGGGTTCATCCTCAAATTTAGGAAGTCTAAATTGTTAATGTAATGTAACTTGTGGATAGTAGTGATCCAAACATTGATCTTTGCAAAACTCCACTTCCCACCTCCTGAAACTTCTCTTTACTCCTAACCCCTGCTTTCTTTTGAGGGAAGCTACCAATGTATTCTGCCATTTGGTTGCTAACTGCACATTCTGATCTTATTCATTAGACTAATCTGGGGTACCATCAGTGAAAACCTTTTGGAGAATCCAGACAAAATACGCCTTCTGTTCTTGCATGTCTCCAATTTATGTAAACTGAATCTTAGATCTTTAAAACCTATCTAGAAAAAGTCATTTCTTAGTTGAAAAATCATTTATATATAGTATATAAATTTACTTTCCAAACAACTAGATTGTGACTGAATGCTTTTTAAAAAAAAATTCTAGACAAAATGCTGGGAACAAAAAAATTCTAGACAAAATGAGAGAACCTTGAGGGGCCTGAACGTTGTGGACTATGGTGAGATTTGTGGCAGAATCAAATGAAAAGTCTGATGAGGCATTTCTCAACATTAGGAGCAATTCACAGCATCAAGGTAAGATTTTCACTAAGGAGTAGGGAATTGCCTATTAAGGGGGTTTATAGCTTGTAAACAACTTTGAGTGTATGAACAAAAAAAAACAAAAACAAAAACAAAAACCTTGCTGCAAGATCCCAACAGATTTGGCAGCAACAGTGGAGAGAAAACAGAGCTAATATTTCCAGCCCTGTTCAGAATCAGTTCTGAAGAAGGGTCGCAGGACTCAATGTTAACACGTTCTCTCTTCACAGATATTGCCAGACCTGCTGAGTTTTTACATCAATTTCTGTTTTTGTTCACAGATGCTCACAGATTGGACAGGCTGTATCTCATGGCTCGTCCGTACTCACATAATCTGTGCCTTGCTTTGTCAGTTTTATCTGATAAAGTATATATCTGACTCATGCATATGCAGCTTTCTATCTTTCCAAACTCCGAGCAAACTGGATGTTGAGAATTCTCAACACTGAGATCAGAGCTGGTACCTGGAACTTCAGCTTGCAGCTGGCTATAATGAGCCTCTACGTTACTCAGTATCAAACAGCATTTCAATGCACAACCCACCGGTACCAGCCACATGCATCCATCAACCAGACATTGGCATCCAATCCATCAGAATTTTCAAGCCTCCCTCAGGTACAGTTGCAGAACACTTAAGTACTGACCTGAATTTCAGGGCACACCAGCAACTAGTATTGAAAAGGCTGCTGCAGGGTCTGTTTGCATGCAGGGACAGATACCCAGCTCACAGATTGGACAGGCTGTATTTCATGGCTCGTCCGTACTCACATAATCTGTGCCTTGCTTTGTCAGTTTTATCTGATAAAACCTGAAGTTATCTTGGGGCAGTGACTTGAAAGAAATTCTGGGATTTACACATTAATCGATCAAAACCTGTACCTCCATTCTAACAGATTAAAGACTTAATAGCCATCTAGGTTTGTTCAATACATTTGCATAAGTTGTATGACCCTTTGAACTTGTACCTATAAATTCTGTGCCCGATGTATTGTCACTAGGTGCCTGAGGAAGGATCAGGAGCTCTGAAAGCTTGTGGCTTCAAATAAACCTAGTGGGACTATAACCTGGTGTTGTGTGATATTTAATAATAGCAGGGAAGAAGCTGTTCATGCGTGTTCAGGCAGACAGAAGCTTAATGGAAGAGGTTGGAAGACAGCATTACCAGGCTGGGCAGGGGGGAGTGGTCTTTGATGATGTTTGGCAGCCTTTCTGCAGCAATGAGTAGTGTAAATGGAGTCCCATGGATGGAAGGTTGGCTTCTGTGATGGTCTGGACTGTGCATACAACTTTCTGTAGTTTCTTACAGTCCTGGTAAAGTAGTTGCTATACCAGGCCATTACATACCTGGATAGAATGCTTTCTACGATATATCTTTAATGAATACCAATGAGGACACTGGGGAGGAGGTGGTTGTCCTTGTACATGACAGAGCTCAGCTGTGTTGCAAGCCAGAGAGGACTTAATTGACACGAATTCCAGTAAATGAGAGCTGGGTGCAGGACACCATCATGGAATTTAAAATAGTCGTTGGCTATCATGCCAGAATTTGGTTTGCATTGTGGGAACAATCAGCACCCCCCCATTTGTTTTGTTTGCATTCACTTTTGCTTACTGTAAATCAAAGATCACCTTTGGAATTGCTTGACTGCTTGCCTGGCTGCAATGTTCTGAAGGAGGGTCACTGAACCTAAAATGTTAATTCAGATTTCTCTCCACAGGTGCTGCCAGACATGTTGAGCTTTTCCAGCAGTTGGTTTTGTAATGTTCCCCTGCTGGACAATGACAAAAATGTAGCTCTCCACAGAATACTGGGGACAAAGGAGCAGTGACCCACTGAAGGTGTTGAGACAAAATGCCGCTAAGGACAGGTAAACTGTGTGATCTGGTGGTTGAACAGCGAGTAGGGCAAGCAAATGGGGTTGTACATGTATGGAGTGATGTGAGCAGCATGACTGTGGCAGATGGGCATTATTTTCCTGGTACGGGACACTGCCAGATTACCAGTGCTTCCCCAGGTGCATACTGGCCTTTTTAAAGATGGCGCACGCTCAAGGGATACTGGCCTTTGGCAAACATTCGAAACTGGTGAGTTCTTCCAGAATAGCACACAGTTAGATGGGGCTTGAATCAGGTGAGATGGATGCCATACAGTTGGGGTAGGTGGTTAAGAGGGGAGCTTGACAAGACAGCTCAATATGGCCTCGTGGAAAGAAACCCTCCAAACAACTCAAATGAAAGAAACCAAAGATTCAGCCCAGAATTAATGTTTCAAGTCTGTGACATTTCATGCAATAATCTCTTCTATACCTTCAGATCATGCTTTTTAAAAAGAATATCTATTTGCATACTGAGTCAATTTGAACAGCAATTGGAGGAACTACTTTTTCTCTCTTTGTGTCCTTTATTCCTTGCTATTCACATATTATTTAAATATTAGATTATTTGAAGAAACCTTAACTTTCAAATTCCACTGTCTAAGTCTAAAAAAAAATTGAAAACTTTGGCTAGTCATTACAGAAACTATTTTGTTTAAAAATATTTCCCAAGTTCTCTCTTTGAATAGTTTAACAATGTAGGAAAAGAACAAATTTGGCCAGACAAAGACGCCAGTTAAACTCTGCAGGAAAAAACAAAAAATCAATTGGATTTCTCTTTTTATACTATTGTCCAGTGTGAAAAAGAAAAGAAAAGAATGCGAACAAAAAGATAATGTCATTTAAGGTCCACAACTGAATGATGGCATTCTAAAACATTTCCCCCGAATAGAAAGCTCACTCATGGTCACTATACTTCCAGAATACTCGTTATTCTCAGTAAGTGGATTCTGCTTCACCTACCAATTATGGAGACTAAAAAAAACTTATTTGCTTATTGAAAAAAAAGGAGGAGAATAAGGTGACAGATAGTCAAAACATACAGGATTTCTGCACCTCAGCGCAAACTTCACAATTTGGTCAAAAACTCTGCCACAGTCCAAATACACCAAATGTCAGCGTTAAGACTATTTCTAGGATGGATTTTAAATCATGAGTTTCTTTTTTCAAGTTTTTTATTGAGAAAAAATATTTTATAAAATAACAAAATTACAACAATAAACCAAGAATAATGCTACTCTATTTTTGTTGTTCTTTATAAAGAACAACACAAACAAAACAAAACTACTCGTGCAACATAAACAGCCCAGTAGAAGTAATAAATAAATAACACCACTCAGCATAACGAAACACTAGCACCTGACCTTCGAGAGCATTGAATATTACACCCACACTTATTCAAAATTCTTCCTCTCGGAGTACCAAGTTCATTAAGTCAGGCTGAGGAGTGGCAGATGGAATTTAATTTAGATAAATGAGAGGTGCTCCATTTTGGGAAAGCAAATCTTAGCAGGACTTATACATTTAATGGTAAGGTCCCAGGGAGTTTTGCTGAACAAAGAGCCCTTGGAGTGCAGGTTCATAACTCCTTGAAAGTAGAGTCGCAGGTAGATAGGATAGTGAAGGTGGCATTGGTGTTGAAGTGGGAGATGGCATGGGGCAGGGTGACACAAGGCATATGGACACACACGATGGCCGCTACTCCATAAGTTGGCCACTTGACACACAAGATGGCCATTGGACTACAATATGGAGAGAGACCGAGCAAACACAGACACTGCCTAGAGCCACCAGAATGCTAGCACAATGCACTCTCAACCTAGTTGATTAATTTAAGGTGAGTGGGGGAGAGAATACACATTAGTAGTGTATACTGCCCGCCGAAGTGTCTGGGTCCAGCCAACACCTTTGATAGAAGTGCTAACTGTTTGATATGGACTCAATACAGAGTGATAATAGCCAGGGCCATAACAATCATCCTCCTCAGGAAGAGCGATTACGACAGCAATGGACTTCCATGCAGACACTGAAACTGACAACGACAGTGTTGAAATTAACAAAGGCTGCAATGGAACTGACAATGACTGAACAGAAACTTAGGTGATTTTGCAATGTTTACCATAAATCATATTACAAAGACAATAAGCTCATCACTGATCTATTATATTATAAAATGTATAAAAGTATCTTGACATATGCTCTGGGGTGAGAGAGGAATCACTGCTGATCACTGTGCTCTTGGTGTCTTTCTCTCCCCGGAGCTCCGATATGTCCTTGTACAATAAACTCTGCTGTTGAACCCCGACTCGGACTCAGAGGTTGGCGATTTTCACCACAACAATTGGCGCTGCAAGCAGGGTTCTTATTACTGGTGCCCTGGTCAAAGGCCACGATCAGGGAGCCAGGCTAAGAACCAATTTTATCTGTGAATAGGAAGACTCAGACTGGGCCAAAGACACAGTTTAATAGGTATACCGATTGTAATGTCTAATTTGCTGCAGTGCAGAGTTTTTAAAAAAAATTTAAGTGCATGTCTGTGGAGAATAAACATTAACTGTTGTAAGAACCTGCTGCTTGTGCTGGAACAGCCAGAAGCCAAGGTACTGCCTGTCTCAAATTCCCTGCCCTAAACTGGTTGTTAAGAGGGGTAGCCCCCCATCCCCCACCCCATGTGAAGGTTGGAATTTGAAGTGGGAATTGTGGTACCAAGGGCACTAGGAGTTGTGAAGCACAAATGGCAAAGTCAGGTAACAATGGACTCTGTAGGGGCGAACAACGTGGAGTCCAGTTAGAGTTCAAGTTAAACGTTGGGTGCTGTCTGTACTTATAATTTCCAATGTGGTGAGGAATGGGAGCTGATTTCTCTGACCAAGAGCCAAACTCAGTGGAGCGCACATTACTAAGGTGGGGAATGTGGACACTGAGTAACCGTGATACCCTGTCAGTCTGTAGTAGAACAACAGAGCCTGAATAGTGGCAGTGGCCAGGGTGGGGGATGGTGGAGGTGGTAAACAATGCCACCGGGAGAGAGCACACACCAGGCTAGGGGTAGCTGTCTGGGCCTATCTGGAGGTGTTGGGTCAGTAGGGGTGACCAGGAGGGTAGAGGAGTCCCGCTAGAAAGCACACCCTATTGAGCCAGCATTCCCAGGCGACCAGTTGTTATCGACTGGTAATGGTGGCCAAGAGCATAGAGAAGTCTCACTGATAGAGAGCACACCTTGCTAGGAGGCTGCTACGGCCTTACAGATGGTGCTGGGACAGTATTATTGGCCAGGGAGTAGAGAAGTCCCCACTGGTTAGGAACACTTTACTGTAGGTTGTGTACCCCTGGATACTATCTGCTAAATGGCAGATCAAAGTTTTCAGGGGGATACTGCAGGTTCCCTTATTGAGAAATACAAGGCAGACAGACAAGGACTGACAGAGCAAATGAAGAAAAAAAAAAGTGGTTGGGATCCATCCCAGATATTGGCACAACAGAGAGAGTGGACAGTTAAACAGAACTAAAAAGATAGGAGTAATGTTAGTGTATCAATTAGCAGAGTTGAAAATGTGTTGCTGGAAAAGCGCAGCAGGTCAGGCAGCATCCAGGGAACAGGAGAATTGACGTTTTGGGCATAAGCCCTTCTTCAGGAATGAGGAAAGTGTGGGAGGAAGAGAGCTTCTTCAAGGAAGGCATCCTTGTAAGAGGATTCGCAGTAGGTTAAAATCTTCGAGTAGAAAGTGAGGACTGCGGATGCTGGAGATCAGAGCTGAAAATGTGTTGCTGGAAAAGCGCAGGTCAGGCAGCATCCAAGGAACAGGAGAATCGACGTTTCGGGCATAAGCCCTTCTTCAGGAATGAGGAAAGTGTTAGTAGACCTAACTATCAATTAGCAGACCTAACTGAACAAATAGGTGCCTCCACTAGCAGGTGGAGAAAAGGCTAAGGCAAATTGAGAAGCTGCAGGACAGGATAAAGGAGCTAGAACACAGATTAGAAAAAGTACAGGAAGAAAGGGAGATTGACTCTCTCCCCTCCTATTAAACCATCTAGTAGGGACCAACTGCTCTCTCTGTTGGACGAATCGTGCAAGAGTATAACTTAGCAGAGGAGTATACGACTCACAGCCCAAAGTGAATTATAAACCCTTCACCCTGGGGAAAGGCAGCAAATTCTGGCCTCCTTGGGAAAATTACAGCTCTGGAGCACAAACACCAGGTTCTGGGAAGAGCTGGATGGTGTATGGGTAGGGCACCAACTAAACCTGAAGCGATATACACTAACTGGTCCGGGTAGCTTGTCCAGCGGACAAGTGGAGATAGGTAGCTGGTGGATACATGCCTTTGCCTTTACAGCTGAAATAGAAGGTCCCCTTTGCCAATTTTAAAGAAGAAATCCAGAGGGAGCAAGGAAATGGTCCCACAAACTGGAGTAAGATCACAACCACAAAGCAATGTAAAGGGGTAGGAGCCTCTGAGTATGGGAAAGATTATTTTGGGTCTATCAGGAATGCTCAGGTCAAGCAAACTCACACTGGGGGGGACCGGTCATTCATCCGGTCTCTAGCGCCCACAAAGCAATCCTGAAAATGGGAGTAATGATGTCCCAGGATTATGATGAGCTAGCTAAGTGGGCTATCAGGGTGCAGGAGGCAAAAGCTCCTGTGACAAACGCAAGACCTAACAAAGCAGCCTACCAGAATGGAGGAGAGAGTAGAACAAAAGTATCCTGACACAACTGTGGCCAACAGGGATACTTTGCTAGATTCCCAGGAGCAGGGAACAATGTAAAACACTACAGCCACTGCAACAGAATAGGACACATAGAAGCAGTGTGCTGGGAAAAGCATGGGCACCCCAAAACACCACCTCGAACACTGCAGAACCATGGGGTCAGCAGAACTGACAACCAGCTGCCCCCATTTGTGAGGGTAAGGGAGAGGGGAGAATTTATGTGCCCGCAGTAATAGGAGGGAATGTGAAGTGTTCGTAGACGCAGGAGCAGCTGTATCCATCACCAACTTACCCTTACAACACACAAATGAAATGATTCACTTAACTGGGTAGGAGGGGATAAAATACTAGCTTACCTAAGTGAAACTACCCTCATAGAAATAAACACTATATCTATCCCCATGAAATTCTATGTGTGCCAAAATAACGAGGGCACCATAATGGGCAATGATCTCATGAGAAAATATAATGTTCAAATAGATTGTGCTTAAGGGAATTGATTTGGCCCAGACAGGACGGTTGGAAAGCTGAGATTGGGAAACCTGCAAGCCTCCTAAAGCTATTAAAGTGGCTGCAGTCACCAGTAGGGACCGGAACCTCAAAGGGGGGATTCAGAGCCATCTCCGCCTCCATCCCCAGAGCAAGGGCAGAAACAAAGTTAGATACAGGTCTGGTTAACATAGACCCTACTAAGGGGTCCTGGACCGAGCATAAGCCCCACCAGCAATACCCAATAAAACCCAAGCAGAAAAAGCAGTTGTGGAGACAGTGGAAGGACTAGTAAAACAGGGAATCCTGAAAGAAACCACAAGTACAACTAATTCCCCAATGTGGCCAGTAACAAAGCCTGATGGGAGCTACAGGCTCACCATTGATTATACAGGACTAAATAAGGTCAACCCTAAATTGCACCCCATTGTAGCAGACCTCACCATTTTAAATGGCTTGGCCCCCCCCGAACACAAGATTTTTACTGTTTTAGACAGAGCCAACGGTTTCTGTTCTATTCCGTTACACCCAGAGTCCCAGAATAAATTCGCTTTTACAGGAAGGGATAGGCAGTACACGTGAACTCACCTGCCAGAATGGTTCCACAACAGCCCCACTACTTTTTTTAAACAGAGTGATGAGCATCATTCTGAAGAGATTCGATTTACCAGAGGTAGCACTGCCCTCCAATATGTAGATGATATCCTAATTGCCTCAGAATCCAAGTCAGGATTCTTTACCAGGAAGCTTTACGTCCCGTATTACAGGAATTGGCAACAGCAGGGTTAAAAGCTAGCCCCACAAAGGCACAAACTGGCAAAACACAAGTCTTATACCTGGGACACCCTCTATCCCAGGGACTCAAAGAAATGCCCAACAACCACAAGAAGGCAATCCAACTGATGCCATGTCCTGCCACTGCCAGGGGAGTCAGAAAGATCTTGGGGCTATTCAACTACAGTCGGAGCTTTATACCAGTGTTCGCAAAGTTGGCTGAACTGAATCGGAGATTAATTAAAGGAGGCAAGCCCACCTTGGAACCTCTAACCTGGGGGCCAGAACAGGAGGAGGCATACAGTCAGCTTAAATCTGGACTCATATCAGCCTCGGGCTAGGGCTGCCAGATCCCAACAAGGATCGTCACATCCGCTGTTATAATGAGGGAGGGTTTTACTCTGCAGTGGTGACCCAAGACCACGGTAGCAGGAGAAGGCAGATCGGGCAGATAGTGGACACACCTTCCTCATTCCTGAAGAAGGGCTCATGCCCGAAACATCGATTCTCCTGCTCCTTGGATGCTGCCTGACCTGCTGCGCTTTTCCAGCAACACATTTTCAGATAGGGTACTACACAACTAAAGAAGGGCCAGTAGTCACCAGGTTGCCCAGGTGCATAGCAGCCTTAGACTGTGCTGCTTGGGCCATTAGGGTTAGCGAAACCACAGTAATGACAGTGAATGACATCCTCCACACTAAATACACCCTAGTAGAGATGCTAAACACAGGGAAACTGAGGGCCGTCTCCAATATAGGAAGGAGAAAGTGGGAGGCGGTTCTTTTACCCCCAAGTCAGGATACGGGAGAAAACCCAGATGAAGGAACTCTGGGCACAGGGGAACCACACAACTGTGGGGATATAGATGGGGATGAAGATAGGGAGAAAGTAAAGGATTCCCACAGAGACACAGCTGAGGAGACCCTCTTTGTAAAACAATCACGAAAATACATAGCAGGGTCGCCCCAAACAGGATGGGCTGTAATAAAGTGATAAATTAGAAACAGCCATGTCCGGAAGGATTGATGGAAGTCAGTCCGCACAGGCAGCAGAACTGGTAGCACTCACCAAAGCAATGGAACTACAAAAGGAAAAATCGTGAATATATATATATATATATATAATATATACACCAACAGTCAATATGCCTTCTGTGTGGTCCATGACTACATAGTGGCATGGGGTAGAAGAGGGTTTACCACCCCGGGGGGAAATCCCCTATCAGACACCAATTAAGAATTCAGGCACTACTGCATGCCAGTGAACATCCAAAAGAGGCTGCAGTAATAAAAATAAAAAGCCTATCAAAAGAAGCCAGCAAAAGAGACTCCAAGTTGGCTAGAATTCAAAGGAAACCAGGCAGACCAAGCAGCTCTGAAAAGCCTTAGAACAAGAAGCCATTGACTAGGCTGCAATAGCCACTACTAAATTAGCAAAAGATGCTATGCAAATTCAGTAGGTACAGGAGGACACCCTGTAGGAAGATAGAGAGCAATAGGAACTGCAGGGGGCATTCAAAGGGGAAGATGGTGTCTGGAGGTGAGCAGACAAGGTGGTAGCATCAGCATGTATTCAGAACACATTGCTTGAACTGCACCACAGGCTCTCCCATACAGGTAGAGAGGCCATGATAGCAAGCAGAGGGAGAGTGGTGGCGGAACAAAATGGGAAGGGATGTGGCCCAGTACTGCCACAGATGCATGGTTGTGCACAATATAACCCAGGGAAACCTATGAAAGTTAGGATGGGACACCAGCCCAGACCTGGGGACCCTGGGAACACCTTCAGTTGGATTTTACAGGACCACTACCACCTTCCCGTGGGAAAACGTACTGCCTGATCATCATAGACTAATTCACCCCATGGGTCGAAGCATTCCTGACCAAAAGCTGCACTGTGACCACTGTAGCCAGAGTATTAGTGGAGGAGATAATTGGAGGTGGAGGAGTACCCCTCCAGATCGACTCCAACCAAGGAACGCATTTTACAGGCAAAGTCATGAAAACTGTTTGCAATTTACTTGGCATTATACAAAAATTTCACATTTCCTATCACCCCCCCAAAGCTCAGGGATGGTAGAGAGAATAAATAGTATGCTCAAAAATACTTTAGCTAAGGCTATGCACACACCTCAGGCAGAACATGGGCTGAAGTGCTGCCAGCCGTACTAATGAAATTAAGAGCCACCACAAATCAGGCAACTGGGCTAACACCATATGAATTAATGACCAGACAAGCAATGCAGTTGCCAGAGACAATAATCACAGGTGGCACCGATGTGGGTCCACGAAAAGTCAAAATTCGGCGGTATTTAATAGAATTAAGTGCTCAATTGAAAAGGATGCAGGAATCCGTAATTGATAAACAGGACAAAAAGGACAAGGCAGGGAACTTGAAGTCTTCCCTGAGGTCCCAGCAGCAGGAAGCTGTGTCCTAGTGCAAGCATTGTCTGACAAACCAGGCTTCGCCCCAAAATGGAATGGGCCATACGACATGGTAATAAGTGGGGACACCTGTGCCTGCACAGATATTAAAGGAAAAGGCACATGGAAGCATTGGACCCAACTAAAACCATTTAAAGATTCCTATGACCAAACTAATGTCATTGACCATTCCCCAGGTGCAGACAGGAACGGCGGACAAGACAGTCATCCCGGGGAGAGTACTGAAAACACAACAGAACAAAATCACACAGAAGCACAACTGCACCTCCTGACGAAAACAAAGACTTTGACTGATAACTTCATTTAACTATAAAATGTATATACCTGTATATATTTTATTGTGTTTAAGTGTCGTGACTGTTGGGAGCATGTCAGGATTTGAAGATAACCTCTTCGATAAAACTCACCTAAGTTTGCATGAGAACTGAACTGTTTGCTAACCACTGACGTGATCAATAGAATTCCTATTTGTGACCACCCCAGCGTGGACCCCTCGTGACCTGTATATAGTAGACACCTCGGGAGCACCGTGTAAGGGGCAGATAGGAAAATACAAACGGGGACTCCAGCGAAGACGTGTGCAGCTGGATAGGACCACCAGCCCATGGGGCCGGGCCCCCCAGCCTTGGGAGGGGGAAGACCCATTTAAAACCCAGTAACGACGCACTCTGTTTCACAGGGCAGGGAAGTGGATGGGTTTATGCTCTGGCTCCCAAAAATGACTCTTGTCCGGACAGTGCATTTCTCAGCACTGTACAGTCACTAGGGGACTGCAGTGAGCAGGCATGCTTGAATGTGACCACGGGCAGACAATTCACATGTCGTCAGTGCAATGGCACCCATATCAGCTCTACCACATGGACATACCCTTTTGACACTTACCAGCTGGGGGGAACACCCGAGGGATCAGGGCGACATGGGTGGACTTACAGACAAAAGGACAGGACAATATATGTTACCGAGTGGCGAAGGGATTTGTTTTCCTATTTAAGAGGACTGGCGTGACAGAAACCCCAGACTCCCAAACCTGTTCACAATAGGGACAATTGCACCCCATACTGTACCATGCCCCAGTGGGGGAACATGTCCGGAGAAGATGGTGACCTGCTCCATCAGTCAGGAGTTCTGTGCTGACTGGCAGGTTTCCACCACTTTGGGGTCATTATTGGGATAAGGATTCTTGGGATCTCTATCTTTGGGGGCACAGCAGGGGTTGTCAGCACTAAAAACCCAAATTACCTTGTATGTGGCGTTAATACAGAGTTGGGCTGAACTCAGACTCTACACACAGCAGACATATTATGTGGTGGATCATCAATTAGCACAGCAAGGGTGTTTGTACAATTATTGGTGACAATTGTATCGCCCATGTTATTGATGATTCTTATAATGTTACAGAAGACATCAAGAATATCAGAGACCAGATAGAAAATTTCCGACAGGGAGCCACAATTACGGCTGGCTAAATTGATGGTTAGGCAAATCTTGGGGACCCTCTTTGGCACACGGGATAGTTCTCCTCATTGTACTGATGCTGGTATTCTGTGGGGGCCTCAGGAGTTTAAAGCTCTGCTGTGAAATGCTACTGATGAGAACTGTACCAGCAGCGAGTGTACCTCAAAGAGCCCCCAACAAAATTGGCACTCCACGATACCTCTCGGGAGAAGGAGCTCAGAGAGATGACCTGCCTCTATATGTGAATTGAGTGGTCTGCGGTAGATCTCCGAAGTCGCCTCCTTGACTACAAAAGTGGGAGTGAAGTGGGAGATGGCACAGGACAGGGTGACAGTAGGCACACAGACACACAAGATGGCTGCTGAGCCATAAGTTGGCCACTTGACACACAAGATGGCCACCGGACTACAATATGGATAGAGACAGCAGAGCAAACACAGACACTGCCTGGGGCCACCAGAATGCCAGCACAACGCACTCACAACCTAGTTGATTAGTATCATCCTTCTCAGGAAGAGCATGTAATGGACTATAGTAATGGACTTCCACACAGACATTGAAACTGATAATGTTTGCGCTGAAACTGACAATGACTGTGCTGAAATTAACAAAGGCTGCGCTGGAACTGACAATGACTGCACCAAAACTATTAAATGATTCTGCAATGTTTACCATAAACAAACCATGTTACGAAGACAATAACCTCATCACTGACCTATTATATTACAAAATGTAAAGGGGTATCTTGACATATGCTCCAGGTTGAGAGAAGAATCGCAGCTGACCACTGTGCTGTTGGTGTCTTTCTCCCCAGAGCTCCAGTATTTCCTTGTACAATAAACTCTGTCATTGAACCCTGACTTTGACTCTGAGGCTGGTAATTTTCCCCACAACAGTATGTTTTTAATTGGTCAGAATATTGAGTACAGGAGTTGGCAGGTCATGCTGCAGCTGTACCAGACATTGGTTACGCCACTTTTGGAATATTGCATGCAATTCTGGTCTCCTTTCTATCGAAAGGACGTTGTGAAACCTGAAAAGGGTTCAGAAAAGATTTGCAAGGATGTTGCCAGGTTTGGAGGATTTGGGAGAGATTGAATAGGCTAGGGCTGCTTTCCCTGGAGCGTCGGAGGCTGAGGGATGATCTTATAGTGGTTTATAAACTCAAGGGGCATGGAAAGGGTAAAGAGACAAAATCTTTTCCCTGGGGTGGGGCAGTCCAGAACTAGAGGGCACAGGTTTAGGATGAGAGAGAGGAAAGATATAAAAGAGACAACTTTTTCACACAGAGGGTGGTACGTGTATGGAATGAGCTGCCAGAGGAAGTGGTAGAGACTGGTACAATTGCAACATTTAAAAAGGCATCTGGATGGATATACAAATAAGAAAGGTTTGGAGGGATATGGGCTGGGTGCTGGCAGGTGGGACTAGATTGGGTTGGGATATCTGGTAGGCATGGACAGGTTGGACCAAAAGGGTCTGTTTCCATGCTGTACATCTCTGTGACCCTGTGACTCAGTTTGTCATGGTCGCACAAAAGCCCCAATGAAAGTGTCAGACAAATCTGCGTCTAGGTAATCCAGAAAGGGCTGCCATATCTTATAAGATTTCAGTTTTTTGGTACACCATATTTGTGAGAAGGTTCAGGGGGGATTTCTGCCATGATTAGCTTATGCCAATCTAACAGTCTCAGGGGGTTTTCGGACAGCTAACACATCAAAATGTTTTTCCTCGCAGAAAGTAAGGACCTTAAGAAGATTTCTCCCATGAGTATCTAAAGATGATAAACTGGGCAGGCCTAGGAGAAGAGATATCGGGTCCATCTTAACTTCAATCCCCAAGACCCTCTCTATTACTCCTGCCACAGCACTCCAGTATATATGAAGCCCGTGACAGGACCACAGACATTGACTAAGAATACCAGTACTTATTTTACACTTGGGGCATACTGAGGATACTCCCACCTTAAATTTCGAGAGATAATCTAGAGCCAGGTGGATCCTATGAAGAATCTTCAACTGTAGGGCATGGGTCCTATTACAGACCAAAATCTTTCTTGCATTTTCACAAATATCCTCCAATGTCTCAGAGTAGACCTCAACTCCTAACCCTCTCCCCCAGACCTCACATTGACAACAGACAATAGGTGCAGGAGTAGGTTATTTGGCCCTTCGGGCCAGCACACCATTCATTATGATCACGGCTGATCATCCACAATCAGTATCCTGTTCCTGCCTTATCCCCATAACCCTTGATTCCACCATCTCTAAGAGCTCTATCCATCGCTTTCTTGAAAGTACCCAGAGACTTGGCCTCCACTGCCTTCTGGGGCAGAGCATTCCATATATCCACCACTCTCTGGGTGAAGAAGTTTCTCCTCAACTCTGTTCTAAATAGCCTATCCCTTATTTTTAAACTATATCCTCTGGTTCTGGACTCATCCACCAGCGGAAGCATGCTTCCTGCCTCCAGAGTATCTAATCCTTTAAGAATCTTATACGTCTCAATCAGATCCCCTCTCATCCTTCTAAACTCAAATGTATACAAGCCCAGTCGCTCCAATATTTCAACCTAGTCCCGCCATTTCAGGAATTTAACTCCCTCAATAGCCAGAATGTCCTTCCTCAAATTTGGAGACCAAAACTGCACACAATACTCCAGGTGTGGTCTCACCAGGGCCCTGTACAGCTGCAGAAGGACCTCTTTGCTCCTATACTCAATTCTTCTTGTTATGAAGGCCAGCATACCATTAGCTTTCTTCACTACAAGAACACCTAGATCTCGTTGTACTTCCCCTTTACCTAATTTGACTCCATTTAGACTCCTTTTCTTTCTTGCCAAAGTGGATAACCACACATTTATCCACATTAAACTGCATCTGCCATGCATCTGTCCACTCACCTAGCCTGTCCAAGTCACCTTATATTCTCATAGCATCCTCCTCACATTTCACCCTGCCACCCAGCTTTGCGTCATCAGCAAATTTGCCTGCCATTCCAAAAGGGACCAGTTTATCACTGCTCTTTGCTTCCTATCAGCCAGCCAATTTTCATCCAAGTCAGTATTTTGCCCCCACATAGTTGCTCAATATCATCCTGGCAACCATCCCCCAACAAATGATAAAGAGTACTAACTGAGAGACTGCTCTTGGCTTGAAGCACCCTCTTCTCTACATTCGATCAGTAGAGTTGATCAAAAGCATAGTTCCTTTTTGAATAAAATCCCTAATCTGGAAAAAAAACAAAGAAGGTCTCTGCTAGATAATCCATACTTGCGGCTTATTTGGTGAAAGGACATCATTGCTTTGCCCTCAAATAAGTTACCTAAACAGGAAACTCACTTAACTGCCCAGAATTTAAACCCGGGGTCCACTACCCTGCCCGGAACCCTGGCATAGCAAATACAGGGATAAGAAAAGAAATTTTAGATATATTACCCTCACTCTGATGCATTTCCTTCCAAGCTTTGACAGTATTAATAATTTTTGGATTACAATACTATTCTGTAACTGTCCTCATTTTATCAATGAACAACAGGTTAATAAGAGGACACATTGCCTGGGAGGCCTCAATATCCAACCATATTGACGCCGTGACCTCACAAGCTCAGTCACTCACAAAAAGATAAAAAGAGAGCTTAATTGATATCTTTTAATATCTGAGAGATCCACTCCCCCCCAGCCCTTGGGGCAATTACAATTTGGCGAGCTTAATAACAGGCTGCCTGTGGTGCCAGATAAAAAAAACTAAACCAGCCATTAAGTCTCTGAAATATTTGCCTGGGAAAAATCAAAAGGGAGCATTTGCATAGAGTATAGCAAACGAGGAAGGACATTCATTTTAATAAGGGTTACTTGACCTAACCAGGATATTGGAAGGGAGGGCCTCCCAACTTTAAACAATCTTGTTTAATCTTGTCAAACAAGCAGACAAAATTAGCCTTAAATAACTGATCGAAGATAGGAGTAACAAAAATACCGAAATAAAAGAAACCACTTAAAAGGGAAACAGTCACTCACCCTCAACGTCAGATGTTCCCAAGTACACCCCCCCCACCATAGCGTAGCTTCCAATTTTGAAAAAAGTAATCTTATAGCCTGAAAAGGAGCCAAATAACTTAATACATTGTATCAAATGGGTTCGACAAAAAGATAAGATCACATGATATGCAGATGTCTTTATGTGCCTTTGATCCCACTTCTGCGGAAGCTAAGATCCCTACAGATAGCCTCTGCCAGTGATTCAATCACTAACATAAAAAATAGAGGTGAGAGTGGACAAACTTGCCGACTGCCCGTACAGATACTAAAATTACTGGATCCTACACCATTGGTGAGAACCACAGCCAGAGGTTCTCCACAAGAGGACCCCTACCCACCTAATAAAGACTTCACCTTGACCAAACCGTTCCAAGGTGTAAAACGATATGGATACTCTACCCAGTCAAATGCCTTCTCTGTATTTGAAGAGATAAGTAACCTAACGTTGTTGGAAGATCAGCGGCGCTTTATAAACTGGCTGGTCCTCTCTGACAATGGAAGGCAACATCTTTTTTAGCCTTAATGGAAGAGACTTGGCCACACTTTTCAATGCAGAATTTAGAAGCCAAAGAGCGAAAAAAAGGACTCAATCTTAGCCCATTTGTCCTCACAGCATTCCAACTGGAGAGTCAAATCTCCAAAATGCAGCATTGATCTTTTTAGAATCACAAGTAACAATCCTGGTCCCTTCCCTGATTGAGGTAATATATTGCAGGGCGTGCTTTTTCCTGACCCGATATGCCAAATATTTGCCCAGTCTATCAACCTTTGTTTCGCGAAAGCAAGTTCCTTCCTCGCTGGTCCAAACCAAGCCTGTGCACCGCAACCTGGTGAGCTCTGTCAACCTTCACCTGGCCCATCTCGGCCTCCTAACGAAGAAATTGTGGCAGCCAGTCTTCCAAAAAGCTTACTGGCTGCTTGCCTTCACTCCCTCCAGCAACCTGATGATCTGGATATTCTTTCTCCTACATCTGTTTGAGGTCATTTCCCTGCTCGGTTAAGCCCGGACCTGTTTCGAGGGCCTAGATCCGCTCTGTCGAGGACTCAATCCCAGTCTCCGATGCTGCAGTTCGCCATTTGACATCCTGCATTCACTTTCAGAGCCCTTCAAGCTCCTGCTTGTGCAGCATGGTCAAGATCAGTCCCAGCGTAGTGCGACTCTCCTCGATCAATGCCTCGATCGTTTCCTGGAACTTCACGAACTCTGCAGCCAAGATCTGTTGGGTAAGTGATTCCAACAAAGTTGCAAAGGAGGCTGTATCTATGATCACAGTCGCGGGCGTGCCTGAAGCTGCCGACGAACGTTGACTTAGTTGAACCTTTACCTTTTGTCATCTTCACTTACCAAAACAAGATTTACAACAATTCCACAATTGTCTAATTATCAAATTTTCCCAAAATAACTCCGGTGGGGAGGGCAAAAGTACCACTTCGCCAGAGTTGTTGTGTAAAGCTCAGCAGAGCAGATCTTTCAGATCACCGCCATCTTGGATTCCCCCAAATCGTTAATTTGAATAAAAGTTGCAGAACACAGAAATTATTTTAAATTTGAAAGATGAATTACTACAGACATGAAAATCCTGGAAGCTACATCGAATTATCCTTGCCCAAATACTATGCCAAATGGTACAGAGTATTACTGTCTTTCAAACCGCCTGATTGTGGTAAAAGTGAGTGACATCATTGTTGGAATTCTGGTTAATTTAGTCTTTAGTGCTGTCCAGCTAATTCCTTCACTGTCTGCCTCAACACCATTAATTCTTTGATATGATTTGAGTTTTCAATTTCTCTCAATATTTTTTTTACAGCTCTCCTTTCCAGCCAGATTATCCTTAGGGTTGTTAAGTACCACATTTTGAAGCTGTTGATTTTAACAACCTTTTTGCCAATGTTTCAAAACATGGCATCCATAATTCATTACAGACCAGACGTACATTTTAATACAAGACAACTTTTTTTAGGACTCAAGCTGATGTTTCTTAGGAAGTTACTTAAATTTTTAATGTAAAAAAAAAGTTTGTCAGTCCTTTCTCAGCTTCCACTACTACTTTTGACATCAAATGTTATTTTGGAGAAAATTCACCTATGGTACAGTGACAAAAAGGATGGCTCTATTTATTTCTAAAGCTTGCTTTCAACACTCTCACCCCTTTCTAATCATTCCAAAATCATCTCATCTGACCTTTGAGTACTTGACATTTTGCAGACACCAAAAGTAAGCCCATCAGCAGATTAATTTTCTGCAAAAGTTTCTGTCTTCTTTGATATGGCGTATATTCGGTTTTATTCATGTGTCAATAATCTTGAAATTGTTGATCCTTTTTGCTATGTTTGCACACTTGTCAGTTTAGAATGGACTGTTTTGGCTCAGAATGAGCACACTGCCACGGCCATAAATGGATTTCACATTTCTTTAATATCAATATGTATCTAGTATGGCACAATACCTAGAAATACAATAGCTAATCTGTAAGCTGAAAACTGAATGCATCAAGTGCTGCCACCCATTTCTCCTCTCTTTAAAACGAGATAGCACTAGTAATCTTACTCGATACAGAATAGCAGAATTTTACCCAGCATGAAATTTTCTTTATTAAGGCAGATGTAGGCTTTTCCACAGAAAGCAACTAGCCCAGATGGAGTGCCCACCCATGCCTTCAGATCCTGGGTGTACCAACTGGCTGGAGTATTCACTGACATCTTAAACCTCTCCTTACAACAATCTGAAATCCCCTTCATGAAAACTCACACAGCATACCTCAACGACTATCGCCTGAAGGCTCTGACCTCCATAATTATGAAGTACTTCAAGAGGATAGTCGTGGCTCATTAATTCTCGTCTCTCAGCCTGCCTTGATCGTTTGAAATTCATGTCCTGTCACAACAGCAGACATCATCTCCCTGGCCCTACATTCATCCCTGGAACATCTGGATAACAAGGATACCTACTTCAGGCTCCTACTCATTGATTACAGCTTCGTCTTCAACACTGGTACAGTTGAGAACAGAAAAAAGTCAAACATAGTCAGGGCAGGCAGGGACAAAGCAGAGAATAAATTAAATTGCATTTATTTCAATGCAAGAGACCTAACAGGGAAGGCAGAGGAACTCAGGGCATGGTTAGGAACATTGGACTAGGCTATCATAGCAAATGACAGAAACATGGCTCAGGGATGGATAGGACTGGTAGCTTAATGTTCCAGGATACAAATGCCACAGGAAGGACAGAAAGGGAGGGAAGAGAGGAGGGTGAGTGGCATTTTTGATAAGGAATAGCATTAGAGCTGTACTGAGGGAGGATATTTCTGGAAATACATCCAGGGAAGTTATTTGGGTGGAACTGAGAAATAAGAAAGGGATGATCACCTTATTGGGATTGTATTATAGACCCCTTAATAGTCAGAGGGAAATTGAGAAACAAATTTGTCAGGTGATCTCAGTTATCGGAGAGAATAATAGGGTGGTTACGGTAGGGGATTTTAACTTTCCAAACATAGACTGGGACTGCCATAGTGTTAAGGGTTTAGATGGAGAGGAATTTGTTAAGTGTGTACAAGAAAATTTTCAGATTCAGTATGTATTGTACCTACTAGAGAAGGAGCAAAACTTGATCTACTCTTGGGAAGTAAGGCAGGGTAGGTGACTGAGATGTCAGTGGGGGAACACCTTGGTGGTAGTGACCATAATTCTATTAGGTTTAAAATAGTGATAGAAAAGGAAAGATGAGATCTAAAAGTTGAAGTTCTAAATTGGAGAAAGGCCAATTTTGACATTATTAGGTAAGAACTTTCAAAAGCTGATTGGGGACAAATGTGCGCACATAAAGGGGCAGCTGGAAAATGGGAAGCCTTCAGAAATGAGATAACAAGAATCCACAGAAAGTATATTCCTGTTAGTGTGAAAGGGAAGGCTGGTAGGAATAGGGAATGCTGAATGAATAAAGAAATTGACGGTTTGATTAAGAAAAAGGAGGAAGCATATGTCAGGTATAGACAGGATAGATCGAGTCAATCCTTAGTAGAGTATAAAGACAGTAGGAGTATACTTAAGAGAGAAATCAGGAGGGCAATATGGGGACATGACATAACTTTGGCAAATAGAGTCAAGGTATTTGTAAAAACCCTTTGGATTCTCCTTAAGGACAGAAGGGTAACTGGGGAAAGATTAGCAAACATCAGCAAGGCAGCCTTTGTGTGGAGCTGCAGAAAGTGGTGAAAGATACTAAGCAAGTATTTTGTATCAGTATTTACTGCGGAAAAGGACATGGAAGATATAGAAATAGATGGTGACGTCTTGCACAATGTCCATATTACAGAGGAGGACATACTGGAGGTCTTGAAACGCATGAAAGTGGATAAATCCCCAGGACCTGATCAGGTGTACCCAAGAACTCTGTAGGAGGCTAGGAAGTGACTGCTAGGCCTCTTGCTAAGATATTTGTATCATCGATAGTCACAAGTGAGGTGCTGGAAGACTGGAGGTTGGCTAATGTGGTGCCACTGTTTAAGAAGGGTGGTAAGGACAAGCCAGGGAACTATAGACCAGTGAGCCTGACGTCGGTGGTGGGCAAGTTGTTGGAGGGAATCCTGAGGGACAGGATGTACATGTATTTGGAAAGGTAAGAACTGATTTGGGATAGTCAACATGGCTTTGTGCATGGGAAATCATGTCTCACAAACTTGATTGAGTTTTTTTGAAGTAGTAACAAAGAGGATTGATGATGGCAGAGTGGTAGATGCGATCTACATGCTCTTCAGTAAGACGTTTGACAAGGTGAGCAAAGTTAGATCTCACAGAACACAGGGAGAACTAGCCATTTGGATACAGAACTGGCTCAAAAGGTAGAAGACAGAGGGTGGTGGTAGAGGGTTGTTTTTCAGACTGGAGGCTGTGACCAGTGGAGTGCCACAAGAATCAGGGCTGGCTCCACTTCTTTTAATCATTTATATAAATGATTTGGATGTGAGCATAAGAGGTATAGTTAGTAAGTTTGCAGATGACACCAAAATTGGAGGTGTAGTAGACAGCGAAGAAGGTTCCCTCAGATTACAACAGGATCTTCATCAGACAGGCCAATGGGCTGAGAAGTGACAGATGGAGTTTAAACTCAGATAAATGAGAGGTGCTGCATTTTGGGAAAGCACATCTTAGCAGGACTTGTACACTTAATGGTAAGGTCCTAGGGAGTGTTGCTGAACAAAGAGACCTTGGAATGCAGGTTCATAGCTCCTTGAAAGTGGAATTGCAAGTAGATAGGATAGTGAAGGCAGCATTTGGTATGCTTTCTTTTATTGGTCAGAGTACTGAGTACAGGAGTTGGGAGGTCATGTTGCGGCTGTACAGGACATTGATTAAGCCACTGTTAAAATAGTGTATGCAATTCTGGTCTCCTTCCTAATGGAAGGATGTTGTGAAACTTGAAAGGGTTCAAAAAAGATTTACAAGAATGTTGCCAGGGTTGGAGAATTTGAGCTGTAGGGAGAGGCTGAACAGGCTCGGGCTGTTTTCCCTGGAGCGTCGGAGGCTGAGGGGTGACCTTATGGATGTTTACAAAATCATGAGGGGCATGGATAGGATAAGTAGACAAAGTCTTTTCCCTGGGGTCGGGGAGTTCAGAACTAGAGAGCATATGTTTCGGGTGAGGGGGAAAGATGTATTAAAAAAGGCCTAAGGGGCAACTTTTTCACACAGAGGGTGGTACGTGTATGGAATGAGCTGCCACAGGAAGTGGTGGAGGCTAATACAATTGCAACATTTAAGAGGCATTTGGATGCGTATATGAAAAGGAAGGGTTTGGAGGGATATGGGCTGGGTGCTGGGGTGGGACTAGATTGGGTTGGGATATCTGGTCGGCATGGACAGGTTAGTCCGAAGGGTCTGTGTTTGTACTGTACATCTCTAAGACTATGACTAATTCCAGCCAAATTCAGCTCCAAACTCTGAGACTTTATGATTTTGTCTGAACATAGGTGCTTTAGTTAATGGTAATGGGCAGGGCAGCAACAGTATTAAGATTTGCGTAATTTATACAGACATCCAGAAAGTGTATGATAAGGTTCCACAATAGAGATTGTCAGCCAAACCTAAAGCTCATTGAAAGAAATTATTGACCTGGGTTAGGAGATTGGCTAAGTATTAGAAGGCAGAAAGTAGGGAATTTTGAATTCAAAGGAAGCGACTTTTGTTCTGCAAAGATCAATTGTTCTTCATACTTGTTTACAACTTAGAACATGATAGATAGCTATATATCTACCCTTACCAATAACAGAAAGATTGGTGATGTGATAAGCACTGCAGAGGTGATTGGAAATTACATAGGCTAAATGAGGGACTTTTCCTCACAACTTGTATTCTGAACCCAAAACGTTAACTCTGACTTCTCACCACAGACACTGTCACACCTGGTGAGCTTTTCCAGCTATTTATATTTTTACTTCTAATTTCCAGCATCTGCTATTCTTTCAATTTTTATTTCTTCAACCACTAATCCTCAATATTGAAAAATCAGGAAACTACAATTTCCAGCAAAAAAAACCCTGAATAATCCTTAGACTTGACAGAGTGGTATAGATGACAATTTTACTAGATTGGGTTGGGATTTCTGGTCGGGTTAGACTGAAGGGTCTGTTTCTGTGCTGTACATCTCTATGACTTTGACTCTATATGGCAGTCGCATAGGTACTGAACTCTAATGGCTTCTGAATTGGACAGATTTGTTGCTGTAAGTCCTGTGTCCAAGATGTCTTCTGCTCTGTGCTTCCCTAATATGCATCTGTTATATTATCCTGACACGATGCTGCCATTTTAAATTAGATTCAATTTTATCAACATTTAATATTTACTTTTAGTACAATAAATAACATTTTTGGTACCATATATGAAGTATAAGCTACAGAGTGAATTATGTTGTGCCAGTACTTGCCAACTACTGAGGCACTATATGATTCTTTTTTTGCCCTGTCTTAAACAAGACTTTCTGTCTGAGGTTATTCATTTAATTAGTGGTTTTTGGCCCAGCTATAATTGCTAATAGTGTGATGCCTTTGAGTGGAAATTATTATGATTATTGGGGTGTGTCAGCATAGAACACACACCAGCAATTACATTGCCATGAAATGTGAAGAAATAGTTCAGAATTTTAATCTGTGCAGACAAACAAAACAAGTCTCAAAACATCAATGGAAAAAAGGACCACTATGTATGCCAAAGATGAATGTTTTAACAATGTATTGCTCACATTTCTAACAGAAGCGATTATAATTTGACCAAATCTAGATTAGAGATTTGGAATCTTTATTCAGCACCAGTCACAGCAAATGTTTGTAATACAGACTGTTCTGCTGTAATGTGATAGTTGCTTTCTCGTGCGACCTCAGGTTATAGAAAACCGTGCTCAGAAATAAAAGAGGCCTGTGGGAAAAACGGAGTTAGGGAGAAGCTACCAAAATTATCAGTAAAAATTGAAACAAAGAAAGTAGCTTCAGATTTAGATTCCCGACAGTGTGAAAACAGGCTCTTCAGCCCAACACTGTCCACACTGACCCTCCGAAGAATAACCCACCTAGACCCATCTCCCTCTGACTAATGTACCTTACACTATGGGCAATAGTGTTAGCATGGCCAATTCACCATGCACATCTTTAGACTGTGGGAGGAAACTGGAGCACCCAGAGGAAACACATGCAGACACAGGGAGAACGTGCAAACAACAGACAGACAGACAGACAGTCACCCAGGGCTGGAATTGAACCTGGGTCCCTGGTGCTGTAAGGCTACAATGCTAACCACTGAGCCACCGTGTCACCCTAGCTTAAGCTGAAAAATGTGTTGCTGGAAAAGCGCAACAGGTCAGGCAGCATCCAAGGAGCAGGAGAATCGACATTTCGGGCATAAGCCCTTCTTCAGGAATCCCTAGCTTAAGACAAACAATAGCACAGTCTAATTAGATGTTAAAATATTTTAATGAAATAATACAATAAATTTAACACTTTAATGAGTTTGAGTTTGCTGAGTGACAGTACTGTATAATGCAGGGGTTGAGGGTCATTGTCATTACTTTCATGTGCAGTTCCGGGCGCACGATGAAAGAAAATAGTTCAGAAGTGGATGGCTGTGGTTTATCATCTTCAGTCTGTTTCCTGGGGCGTGGCTTAAGGCATCTAGATTTTGCTGCTTTGCCATCTTTCTTCTTTCATGAAGCAGCTGTTCATAGGCTGCCAGATAAGACTTTATGCTACAAACAGCTACCCTGCTGCATTCTGTATTGTCGTCATTGTCTTCTAAGAGCTGCAACTATTTGTCGACTTCCCTTAGGATAGAAGACAAAGGCGAAGCGAAAAATTTATTGTGGTGCTGCATCTTGGACATCATAGTCTTCATCTAGAGCTTCAATTCCCCCCACAGGAACAAGTTGTTGTAGATCAGTCACCACTTCTTCAAATCCAACTTGCTTTGCAAGAGCAACACCTCTTATGGTTCAACGCCTTTAAAATCAAGAAAGTCTGGGCGAAACTTCCACCAAACTGCAAGCAAGCAGTCCTTATCACCCAAGCCTCTACAGTGATGTCAATAGCATTCTTAATGTTAAAGTTCTTCCAAAATTGAAGAATATGGTCTTCAATATCCCCCTCAGTAACTGCAAATCAGCTTCCTGAATTTGCACCTTAAATAATGAGCTTGAAAAGCTGCTATTGCACCCTAATCCATGGGTTAAATGAGAGGTGTTGTGTTCAGAGGTAGAAATAGTACTTTGATGTTTTCAGAAAGCTCACAAATGGTAGGAGGATGGTTGATGCATTGTCCAGAATGAGAACAATCTTGAAATCCAAATCTTTTCTCCTGCAATAATTACTAAAAATATCCTTGAAATATCAATAGTCAGGTAAGAATAAAATTGCCCCATCATCCAACCTATTTTGCTTGACCTGAAGTAAACACCGAGATTGGACTTAAGATAACAGGGATAGAATCATGTAATAGTCTACTGGAGTTCACATTTTAAGAAAATCTTTCCCAACTCACCAATCGTGTTGCAACCAAATCACTTTGACGAAACGTGCATTATAGGAGAATGGCCTGTAGTATTAAGTTCCTGTACCACACAATTTGCAAGTGACTTGTGTGACACAAAGAAGAAAAAGGTCTTTAAATCAAAACATATTTTCTCTGTACGAGCAGATATCATAGCAAGTCAGCAACAGAAAATGGAGTCTGAAATTTACTCTACTGTCAGTAACCTCTGGGATTGAACCCACAGATATATCACTAAAAATAAACTCTAAGTCACAATAAGATACAGATTTACAATGTAACAAAAAAAAAGCTGAATGGAACAAAGAAGTGTCACCAGACCTGAAACACTAACTCTGACTTCCCTGCACAGATGCTGTCAACCTGCTGAACTTTTCCAGCAATTTCTATTTTTGTGAGCAAGTAAGTTTTTGTACATCATCTGGCCAGAACATGGTAGAATGGATGGCCCATGTGCAATAAGAATCCAGGTTTCAGATTTTCATTTGAGATTATAATAAATTTTCAACCCAAAATGATCAAACAAACCAAGGAGTGTGGTGAAGTAAAGCCACCAAAATTGAGCAAGCCAATAAAGTAGATGAAATTACTGCAGTTAAAAAAATGGTTGGTGGGGATTTTAACTTGTGACACCATTTCCATGGAAAGGAGCTCAGCAAATTGGACACATCTTCACAAATTCAGCAGTTGGATATTGGGTGCATACAATTAGTCTTTTATCTTTAAAAGTGTTTTGCAGGTGTTTTTAAGCAAGTCCAGCATATTGCCCATCCCAAATTGACCTTAAGCGATGTTGAGCTGCTTTTTTGCAAGACTGCACTCCATGCAGCAAAAGAGCTCCCACAATGCTCTTAGGCAAAATCTTTCAGGATTTTGACCAGTGAAAAAAGTGATATATTTTCCAGTCAGGATGGTGAGTGACTTAAAAGGAAAACTTGATGGTAATCATGGTGGTGCAGCCTCTCTTATTTTATGTGGTAGAATTTATGGCATTTTGGGGATGAGGAGAGATGCTGTCAATGGCGCCTTGGCAAATTGTTGCTGTACAGTTTGTGCGGTGGTTCACACTGTAGCTATGATTTGCTGGTGATGGATGAGATGCCAATTTAGCAAGGTGACTTGTCCAGATCAATCTTGATCTTTGAGCATTGCTGGAGCTGCAGTCAGTCAAGTGGAAAATATTCCATCATAATCCTAAACTTGTGTTTTGTAAATGGTAGACAGGTCTTACAGCACAGATGGTGTCAGTTTCTGATGAATACAAAGGATGGCAATCTTCAGCCAGAAGTGCTAAGTGGATGATCCATCTTGGCCTCCTCCAGTCAGCCCCAGCATTATGGACACCAGCCTTCAACAAATTTGATTCATTCCATGTGATAGCAAAAAATGTTTGGAGATACTGGACATTGCAAAGGCTGTGGGTTCGGAAAACATTCCAGCAATAGTAGTGAAGGATTGTGCTCCAGAACTTGCCACTCCCCTAGCCAAGCTCTTCCAGTCCAGGAAGAAAACTGGCATCTACCCAACAATGGGCAAAATTGCCCAAAGGACAAATTCAACCCAGCTAATTACTGCCTCAATCTACTCCAGATCATCAGTACACTGATGGAAGCTGTTATCAGTGCTATTAACAGCAACTGCTCAGCAATAACCTGGTCAATGACACTCAGTTTAGGTTCTGCCAGAACCACTCTGCTCCTGACCTCATTTATAGCTTGGACATGGACAAAAGAGCTGAATTCTTGAGGTAAGGTGAGGGGAGTGTGACAGCCCTTACCAAGACTGCATTCAATAGAGTGTGGCATCAAAGAATCCTAGCAAAACTGGAATCAATGGGTTTCAGGGAAAGGTCTCTGGTGGTTGGAGTCATACCTGCCACATAGGAAGATGGTCATGATTATTGGAGGCAAGTCATCTCAGCAAGAGTTTCTTAGCAAGAGTTCCTCAGGATAGTGTTCCAGCCCTAACCATCTTTAGCTGCTTTATCAATGACCTTCTTTTCATCATAACATCAGAAGTAGGGAAATTCTCCAATGATTGCACACACAGCATTCAGCACCATTCACGACTCTTCAGGTATTGAAGCAGTCCATGTTCAAATGCAACAAGATCTAGACAATATCCAATCTTGGGCTGACAAGCAACATTCATGCTACACAAATACCAGGCCATGACCATCATCAATAAGAGACAGAGACAGAGATAATCTAACCACCGTCCTTTGACATTCAAAAGGTGTTAACATCACTGAATTCCCCATTATCAACATCCTGGGGTTATGACTAACCAGAAACTCATGTGGACTCACCACATAAAGACAGTGACGACAAGAGCAGGTCAGAGGCAAGGAATACAGTGACAGTAACTCACCTCCTGACTCCCCAAAGCCTGTCCACCATCTCCAATGCAAGCCAGGAGTGTGAAGGAATACTCCCCACTTGCCTGGATGGATAAAAACACCAACAACGCTCAATGAGCACCATGCAGGACAAAGCTACCCACTTAGTTAGCACTACATCCACAAGCATCCACCTCCTCCAATACGGATGCTCAGTCGCAGATGTGTGTACTATCCGCAAGACCAGCTGCAAAAATGCACTGAAGATCCTCCAGTACCTTCCAAACCCATGAGCACTTCCATCCAGAAGGACTAGGGTGGCAGATATATGGGAACACCACCAGCTGCATGTTCCCTTCTAAGCCACTCACCATCCTGACTTGGAAATATGTTGCCATTTCTTCACTGTCACTGGGTTAAAATCCTGGAATTCCCTCCCTATTGGCATTGTGAGTCAACCTACAGCAAGTGGATTGCAGCAGTTCAAGAAGGCAGCTCACTACCACCTTCTGAAGGGCAACTAGGGATGGGAAATAAATGCTGGCTAGCCAATCACATCCCAGAAATGAATTTGTCTCGAGGATTCATGATCCTCACCACAAGGCTTAAATGGAAGACAGTAGTCAATACTGCCTGAGGAACAATCAACGTGAATTCTCCAGAATAAATATCTTGGGATGGCTTGCTATTCAATGAAGGATAGCAACCTGGCTCTCAAAGTGAGAAGGTGAATCACGGGCATTCTAGATTGAAAGAGCTGGATGCCAGGTTTAGTGAGTGAGGGTAAAGGTGTTTCAGGATGTGGGTATTCTTGAAATTTGATAGGTTGTGGTGTAAAAGGGGAGTAGAGCTCTTCCCAGGTACCCTGCCATGGTTGTTCCTGCATCCAATTAGAGAACGAGGGCCTCTAAGCCTGTCAAGAACCCTGGCCCATTAATCCCTCAGGTGCCATAAGGAATTCACTCTAGACAGCTAATCTGTCCCCAGCACCTTCAGGAATCTGAAAGCCAGCTACAAAATATCAGTTGGCTTCAGTTGGCATATTTTAGTAGGTCTTTAATTGGAAGAACTATTTATTTTTGGCTGCCTGACAGTTGGTTGTTCTCCCTCTGTAAGCAAACAGATCTTCTGCAGGCTGACACCATAAAAGGGCTTTCCAGGAATCCTTGAACCACTTAGATATGCTGTCGTGATGCCAGTTACACGTGCTGTTCCAGTGTACAAGAACTATCCTGAAGTTTCCTGTGGCGAATGATGTGCACTCCGAGACTAAGCTGTGCTGTCATGTCTGAGAATATTCCAGCTACTACACTGAATTTCCTGTGCTGATGTTACTTTTATACAAAAAAGGGTTAACTAAAATAGAATAAGTAAAGCACGAGTAAGCCATTCACCCCTCTAGGCCTGTTCCAACATTCCAGACTGCAGATGATCAGCTGCTTCAATGACATTTTCCATGTTATCACAAAATCTTTCAGTCAATAGTATCAAGAAATAAAGTGATCACAGGTTTAAACACAGTCAATGATGAAGATTCCACTGTGGAAGAGAATTTTAAGATGCACAACCCGCTGAGTCAAGAAATTTCTCCTCAAATCAGTCCTGATCAGTTTGCCCCTTATTCTGTGACTAAGCCCCCAGTTCTATCCAGAGGAAACATTTCTGCGTCCACTCCTTTTATCCCTTTCAGAATTTTGTATGTTTCAACAAGATCATCTCTCATTCTCTAAACTCTAGCGATTAGATGCCTAGACTCTGCAAACTCTCCACATGCAAGGGTCCTAATATTCCAGGAATAAGTCTGGTGAGCCTCCACTGTACTACCCAAGTATATTTTCTTTAGATGGGGATACAAAATGTACACACCTATCCATATAGAGTCTTGTCTAGGTCCTAAGTATCGACAACTTCTTCACTCCTGTACTCAAAATCTCTCGATAAAAAGGCAACATACCATTTGTCTTCCTAAATGCTTGCTACACCTACATGTTCATTTTCAGTGACTTTTGTACAATGACAGCAGACATTGTTGGGCATCAACACTTCCCAATCTCTCATCACTCAAGAAGTGCACTACACATCCATCTCTTCTACCAAAGTGAATAATCTCATATTTATTAAAACAATATTCTATGTTCCTGCACATTTACTCAGATTGTTCACCTTCAAGACCCTGTATCATCCTCACAACACATATATGTAGCAAGCCCAGTAGGACAGGGTACAATTCTGGATTTAGTTTTAGGAAATGAAAGTAGGAAATGCAAGAAGTGGCAGCGGGAAAATATTTGGCAGTAGTGATCTTAATTCAGTTTTTGCATACTAATGAAAAAGATTGAACAGATGTGTAGAGTTCTGAATTGAGGTCAGGCTGAATTTACTAAGCTAAGGTAGGATTCAGGAAAAGTGAACTTGAAACAGCTACTTGAAGGTAAATCAGCCAGAGCAATTGGAGACAAAAAAAAATCTGCAGACGCTGGAATCCAAGGTAGACAAGCAGGAGGTTAGAAGAGCACAGCAAGCCAGACAGCATCAGGAGGTGGAAATGTCAATGTTTTGGGTGTAACCCTTCTTCAGGATTGGGGGTGGGGTACAGGAGGCTGCAGATAAAGAGAGATGGGGGGGCGGGAGGTAAGAGAGGCAGAGAGTGGTGAGGTAGTGATAGGTAAACACAGGTAGAGGGTACAGCCTGATTGGTCAGTGGGAGAAATGAATCCTGTTGGTAGCTGGAAGGAACGATCAGTCAGGGGAATGAAAGGCAGGACGAGGTGCTGGAAAGGTAGTCGGGGATGGGAAGGCAGATTATTAGAAACTGGAGAACTCAAATTTTGAGTCCTCCAGCCTGAAGAGTGACCAGGCAGAAGTTGAGGTGTTGTTTCTCCAATTTGCATTAGGTATTTAAATGTACAAGTAATGGGATATTTGGAAAATCAAAACATAATCCATTTCAATCTGCATGATTTTATGAGAGGTAAATTACATTTGACTAATTTGCTAGAATTCTTCAAGATATAACAAAAAGTAGATAATGGAGGTGCTATTAATGAAGTATATTTGGACTTCCATAAGGCATCCAATAAGATGCCACATAAGAGGTTAATACCGCATGGGGTTAAGAGTAATATATCAGCTTGGATAGAGGATGGGTTAACCAACAGAAAGCATGGAGTCAGGATATACAGAGGAACCTCGATTATCTGAAGAACATGGTGGAAGTATTTTGTTCAGTTAAATCGAATTCCCGGATAGTCAAATGCCGGATAATCATTTAGTCAAGCATCGGAACCTTGCAAACTTGCTGGATAATCAAATTCTGATGAATCATGGTTCCTCCGAATAGGTCTTTTTCTGGATGACAAGCTTAACTAATGGAGTGGCACAAGGTTCAGTTCTTCAGCCCAACCATTTATAATCTATATTCATGACTAAGATGCAGAGGTAGAATGCACTATAGCCAGATAACAAAAATAGGTGGAAAAGAAAAGAAAATTGCAATGACAAAATAAGAAACTTACAATTGGAGATGGATAGGTTAGGTGAATGGGCTAAAATTTGACAAATTGAGTTTATAAAATTTGATAGATAAGTGAGAAGTCATCTATTTTGGTTGGAAGAATAAAAAAATGCAGTGTGTTATCCAAATGGAGAGAAACATCAAGGTGCTTCCATGCATAGGGATTGGAGTGTGCTCGTGCAAGAGTGTAGCAAGTTAGTATGCAGGTACAACAGGTAATAAGAGAAGAGAAATATTTTTTTTTAAATGAAATTGAACTTAAAAGCAGTTAAGTTGTTAACAAATTAATCGTTAAATAGACTGTCTTCCCTTAAAAAAAAATCTCTGCTGACTATTCTTGATTACTCCTTGCCTCTGTCAGTTTATCCTATCACTCTGAATTGATTCCAGTAATTTGTCATCTCTTGACGTTAGACAGATGATCCTGTATAATTATTGGTCTGTCCCTCACTCCCTTTTTAAACAAAGCTCAATCTTTAGCAGTTCTCCAGTCCTTTCGGAGAAAGAAATCATCAAATTTTCCACTATTTCTTCCCTGATTTCTTTTATCATCCTGAGGTACATTTTCATCTGACCTCAGTGATTTATCCATGTTTAATTATGCTAATCTCATTAATATTTCTTCTTGCTGATTTTTATTAAATTGCTGTAATTGTATATGCCATTGGTGACATGGCATCTGGAGTACTGCATACAGTTTTGCTTGTTACTTGAGAAAGGATGTAATTGCATTGGAAGTAATTCAGAGAAGTTTTTCGAGATTAATTTAAGAGATGTGAGACCTGCCTTATGAGGAGAGTTCTAACAGTTTAGGCTGACGCTCACTAGCATTTAGAAAGATGAGAGGAGATTTCATTGAGGCCGCTAAATTTTATGTTATATTCAAGGGACAGTTTCAAGTTGTTCAAATTAAAAATATTCCAATAAACAAAAAAGGATAGGACAACCAAATCTCAGCCCTTTGGATGTCAAGGATCTTTCAAAGTAAGAAAAGCTTTGTACAATGCCAAGACCTTAGAAGTATAGAAAGCAGAGATGAGTTTGGAAGTTCCTGGGGTGGAATCAGAAAGGAAGTTAAGAAAGCAAAGAGAAGGCACGAAAACATATTGGCAAGCAAAATCAAGACAAGCCCAAAGATGTTTCATCAATAAATTAAAAGTAAAAGGATAACTAAGAAAAAAGGTATCACAAAAGAGCAAAAAGATAATCTATGAACAGAGGTGGAAGATGTCAGTGCATTGAGCAAAGGAGTTGGAAAGTCATGTCATGGCCGTCTAGGACATTGGTTAGGCCACATTTTGAAAACTGCATTCAGTTGTAGTCTCCCTGCTATAGGAATGATATTGTGAAATTTGAAAGGGTTTAGAAACGATTTTCAAGGTTGTTGCCAGGGTTGGATGACTTGAGCTATCGGGAAAGGCTGAATAGGCTGGGCTATTTTCCCTGAAGTGTCGCAGATGGAGGGATGACTTGGTAGAAGTCTATAAAATCATTAAGGGCATGGTTAGGATAAATAGACATGGCCTTTTTCCTAGTGTTGGGGATTCCAAAACTAGAGGGCTTAGGTTTAATATGAAAAGGTTTAAAAGGGATCTGCTATTGTTCATGCAGAGGGTGGTGCATGTACAGAATGAGCTGCCAAAGAAAGTAGTGGAGGCTGTTACAAATACAACATTTAGAAGGCATCTGAATGGGCATACAAATAGGAAAAGTTTCAAGGGATATTGGGTCAAATGGACCTAGATTAGTTGAAGATGTCTGGTTGGCATGGACAAGTTGGACAGAGGGTCTGTACAGCTCTATGACTGTATGACTCTACGTTGGTACGATTCTTAAGAACTACTTGAATTGTCTTCAAAGAACGGATTGTCCACAAATCTCTGAAGGTAACAGGACAGATCAAGAAGGTGTTTAAGGTGGCATATGAAATCCTTACGATTATAGCTAAAGAACAAAGTAGAAAAGCAGGGAGATCATGATGGAACTATATAAATCATTAAGCAAGCACAATTTGCCTCGTATGTGCAAATATTGTCACCTCATCACAGTAAGCATGTAATTGCACTTGAGAGAATACAGAGAAGACTAATTAGAATGTCACCAGAACTGGAAATTGCAGCAGTGATAAAAAGGTTGGAAATGCTGAAGTTGCTATCCTTGGTACTCATGGTGAACAGAATAATTGTTTGAAATAGCAAAAGTCGAAAGGGGCCTGGGTAGAGGAAATGGATAGTTCCTATCTATCTTACCAAAGAGGTTATTGACCAGGGACAAAGGTTTAACCTGATTTTAATTCAATCATGGGATTGGTTCTTTGCTGGCTAGGCAAGCATTAATTGCCCATCCCTAGTTCCCATTTAGAAGCTATTGTTGAGTTCCATTTTAAAACCATCGCAATCCATTTGGTATAGGTATACTCAAAATGCTGTTCGGGATAGAACTCCTGGATTTTGACTCAGTGACACTGAAGGAACGACGACATTTTTAAAAGTGTCATTTTAAACCCTTGAGCCAGACTTACTGATCTTTCTGGTAAGGTTAATAGACCTTTGCTAATCTCTCTAGCCAGGCCCCTCAATTTTGCCCATCTCAATTAAACTTCCTCTTGACATTCTCTGCCAAGAAGAGCAATTACAAAATATCTAATCTTTTCTCATAGCTGCATTTTCAAATTGTAAATCTTCTCTGTCCACTGTCCAGTTCAATTATGTCCATTCTGTAAGTGCACAGAGCAATCGTTGTGGCCCAACTAATGATTTACACAGCTGCATCATAACCTCCCTGCTCTTACACTTTATACCTCAGCTCAAAGAAATGGATTTCATAAGCCTGGAAGAAAGATCATAAAGGAGATGAGGAAACATGTTTTTATCCAGAAGCTGGTAGGCATGTGGAACTCTGTCTAGAACAGTAACAGAAGCAGGAACCCTCAATTTTTTTTTAACAAAAAAGATGCCTAGACATGTTTCTCAAGTCTGCAACCTGCATGGTTATGGACCAAATGCTGGCTAGTGGCTTCTTTCTGGGCCATAAAATTTCTATGCTTCTAGTGAAGATGTCTTTGCAAGGTTACTGGACTTAGTAAGCACCTGTTATAGAAGGAGTATAAAATTAGTGTGAAACAAAAAATGGACTGTAAATGGTCCTATAAGTTTGTAAGAAGGAAGCCATTTGCAAAAATGCATATAAGTGCATTAGAAGCAAATTCAGAGAATTTGAATTGGGTGTCAGTCTTCATGGAGGAAAACATTTTAAAAATCTACAAAAACTAATGGAGATCTAAGACTAGTATAAACAAAGGAACTTCAAGATATGAGTATTGGTTAAGAAAATACAAAAGAAATTTATGGGTCTTAAAGTAAATAAATCTCCCGGACCTCATGATCTATGTCAGAGTGTTGAAATGGTTGATTATATGGATAGTAGATACATTGGTGGTCATTTTTAAAAATCTATAAAGAGTCTGGAATGCATCCTGCAGATTGGACGGTGATAAATGGAACGACGCTATTGAGGAAGGAGGCGACAGAAAATAGGGATCTGCAGAACCCATTGGTCATGGGAAAAATCCTAGAAACTAAATAATGTGATAACAAGACATCTAGAGAAAAATGGCAGAAATGGTAAAAAGGAAATTGTGTTTTAACAAACCTGCTGGAGTTTTATTAAGGATTGAATCACCAGAGCAGAAAAGGGAGCTTTTCAGGGGGTGCATTCCCACTGTGATGGGAAGAATGTGCTAGGATGAGACCCATCACTCCAAGAGTCACATCATTCATGAGAATGTTTTGATTCCATCACCAAAATGGCCATTTGTTGCCCTTTGTACTGCTAGCCAGAATAAAGATACTTTCACTAGGTTTCTTTAATGAACTTAAAAAATAATTATAAAACCAAAGTTACTTCTAAAAATGAAGTTGCAAAATTGAGTACAGTCAAAGATATATCATCTGGAATTAGCACTACATCCCCTTTTTAATGACAACACAAGCAGACATACACAACACAAAAGGCAACAAAGACATTGCAGAGACACTATGTTCTAAAGGGCAAAATAAAAACTTCAACTTTATTTACTAAAAACAAAGGGTAGAATGTCAGATTCTCACAATCCATCAGGTTTCTTGTTTGTGAAACTGAATCGCTGGCAGCTGTATACAGATATATGATCTTCCAAGCAAGCTTCACTTTGGCTAGAAATTGAGCTGGATCCAAGTGGTTGGAGAATGATCATAGTTCAACTTCTCAAGCTTTACAAGGTTACTAAATACTGAGATATGGGAACTTTGTCAGATTTCTAATCACTTCAACCAAGAAAAAGAGAGCAAGTGAGAATTTCAACTTTAGAGCAAGGTTTGGAAGGTCTTCTTTCTTCTGACTCCCTGGATTTTGAACTACAAACAATGATTGGATAGGGTTCCAAGGTATTCAACACAGACTCCACAGTCTCTTTCAAATCTAGTTTTCCAGCAATTAAGGACAGTAAAGCCCAACTCATAATTCCCTCAAAGTTTTGCTTGGCTATTTTTCCAAAGTCATTTGACATATTATAATTAGCAGGTGGAATACAACCCACATTAAACTTGACCCCATTTCTTAGTAAAGGCCCTGTTCAATTCGGAAAGTATCCAAACAGTTCAATATCTTCCAGATGTACATATTATCCATACAGGTAAATATGTAGCCCCAATTGCTTTCAGAAAGGTCCCACACGAGAGGTTAGTGAATAAAATTAGGGTGCATTGGATTGGGGGGGAACATATGGACATATGGTTAATGGACAGAAAAACAGACTGCATGAATAATTGGGTCATTCTCAGGTTGGCAGGCTGTGACAAGTGGGGTGCCTCAACGATTGGTGCATGGGTCCCAGCTCTTCACAATCTCTATCAATGATTTGGATACAAGGATGAAATATAATATAGAACATAGAACATAGAAGACCAGTACGCCATATGCCTTCCTCACCGCACTATTTACCTGGGAGTATTTCCAAATTTGCAACCAATACAAAACTAGGAAGGTCAGGTGCAAAGATGCTTTGAGGGATTTCAAATAAACTAAGTGAATGGCCAAAAATTTGGTAGATGGAAAAGAATGTTGAAAGATGGGAAGATAACCACTTTTAGAAGTAAAACAGAAACACGACATCTTTCTTAAATGGTAAAGTATTTGAAAGTGGTAATGGCAAAGGGACCTAAAGCCCTCATTCAGAAGTAACTGAAATATAAAACACAAGGACAGCAAGTGATTAAGGTGGCAAATGGTAGGCTGGCCTTTATTATAAGAGCATTTGAGTAATGGAGTATAGATGCCTTATTACAATTACATAGAATCTTTGTGAGGCCACATGCACAATATTGTGTACAGCTCTGGTCTCCTTACCCATGAAAAGATATATATGCCATTGAGGACAAGTGACAAAATTAATTCTGGGATGAAAGAATTATCCTGGGAAAAATATTAACCATATTTGAGTTTTATTCTCTACAGTTTAGATGAATGAGAGATGATCTCAAACAAAATTCTTACAGGGATGTACAGGGTAAGTAGGAGTTGGATATTCATGATTGAGGGGCCTCGAAGCAGAACGGACAGTCTTAGCAAAATGAGGCAAGCCATTTAAGACTCTGAAAAGAGGAATTTCTTACTGAAAGCATTGCAAACTCCTTGAAATCCATGAACCCAGAGATCTATAGAAGCATTGTCGTTGAGTATGTTCAAGAAAGAGATTGCTAAATTTCTACACATTGAAAAAAATATGAATGAGTTTGTGCAAAATAAGTTCAAATTGACAACTCTAATTTCATTGAATGGTGCAGCAGTCTCAAAAGGCTGAAGGGCCTCCTCCTCCTATTTTTTAATGTGCTATGTCTCTGTATCTGATACTTGCTTGTCAGTCTGGTTTTATTCATATTGGTTTGCTAGGCTATTTGGGAGAGTAACTAGGTGTTAATCACATTACTGCTTATGCTGTGTTGCAAAGGACAGACTGGGTGTTATGCAGCCTGTTTGAAAGAAAGACATAAAATGGCTGACAAGGGATATGTCAAATTAAACAACTGGCTCCAGCATTAAGACACAAAATGGTCAGCAAGGGATATATAGGATTAAACAGCCTGCTCCAGCATTTAAGTGAAACATAATGGTACTTTTGAATAGGGCTACTCCAAGGTGAATGGGAGGCCCGACAAGCAATCAGCTGAGACAGTTTGATAAAAGGATGCCTAAGGATAGACAAGTGATTGATTCCATTCTCATTAATGAAACAATATTGTCCAATTGGGGGAAATAGCACCCATTAGAACAAGGAGTGTAAATCTCAGTCCATGAACAAGTCAGCTTAACTCGTTAAGCAGCTATGAAAACAATAGGTAAGGTTATTTTGTCATAATTAGTCATTTCTTTGAAGTTATTCACAGTATTAAGAAATAGGTTCAAGTTAAAGATTCTTCAGATAATCAGAAATAGTTTCAACATAAGGATAGATACACATATAACCAAAGTATCATAGAAACATTAGGAGAAAGAGATTTAAACCTAGATGTGAAAGTTAATTAATCTCAAGAAACACTTTCTTTATCTCTAAAACGATGCCCAACATGTCCTGAACAAAATATATTGTTCCCAATTTATTAGTTTTAAAAAAAGCTAACATAGAAGTAGCTGTATAACTTTACTCTTCGTAACAAACTTTATAACAGAAATTAATATTACAAATCTTATATCAATTTGTTAAAACCAACTCTCTTGTAATTGAGACAGTGGAAAATAATGAAGAGTAACAGAATTTGACAGAGATAGCACATGAAATACAACAAATAACAGAATTTAAGCAATCCTTAGAGATATGCAAGTCTGAGACAGACCCAAAGGAGTATAAGCAGTAACTTTGGAATGCAAATTACGAGGATGCATAGAAATATCTGAAGGCCTGGAGCTTACAATGTCTGTTAAACACCATGAGATCATGGGAACCTGGGGCTGTTCACTAGAATGCCCATCATTAATGATGATGTTTCACAGGATTGGATGTATGGAATAAAGGGAAAGGACAGTGACCACACTGTATGTAATTATTATAACAATATATAAAAATGCTGTATTTCACAATAAAAATCAGAATGTGTCATTGACCTCTCTTCCAATCTGAGCTGCAGATTAAGAGAACAACTGTGTTCTCATGTCAAAGCCAAATTCAGGGAAGATTCTTTGGCCCTCTCCCTACACTAACCGGGGTGGGGAGGGAAGTGGGAGGGGGAGGGAAGGGGGGGAG
>NC_057722.1:36866781-36890765 GCF_004010195.1 Chiloscyllium plagiosum | reverse complement strand
GGGGGGGGAGAATTGAAGCCAATTCCACATTATTTTGTTGGATTTAAACCTGTGCTTAGGCCACAAGTTCAAGACTGGATTATTAATCTAGCAATATAATACTATGCTAGCGTGTCTTGTTTAAAATCAATGGGAAGTATTAAATGGTCAGTAGACTCAAGTACAACGTCAGTTAATAAGATGTTATCAAAAGGTACTCGAGTGAAATCAATGGAGCGTAAAATTGGGTGGAATGTAAAGTAGGGGTTGAACCTGAATTTACCACATGCCTTCTAGGCAGCTAAGGTTACAATTACGCCTATGAATTTTATTTAGAACATAAATTTAACATTCTTGTTGTATACAATGTAAATGAAACATCTGCTTCTATTAAGCGCAAAATAGTTTGGATAACTCCCTTTCCAATATTTGTAATAATCAATTAGTGCTGCCCAAACAAGATATTTTTATTAATTCACATGAGACTGTGAGAATGAGACTGAAGTTGTGCTCAAAATGGCCATGAAAGACTGTCACCCAAGGCCACGATCAGGAGACTCAAAGCGTTAGCAGATCCAAGTCAGATTTACATTTTTCCGGTGATCCGATATTTCCATTTAGAGTAGCAGAAGGGTGAGGGAAGACAGGAGAAAAAGTTTTGGAGAAGAAAACAGTGCAAGTTCTGAGGTAGTATAAACCAACTGCCTAGATGCAGCATGACAAATGAGCATTCAGCAGAGTCACAGAAAATTTTGTAAAACTGAGCAGAATACATAACTTTCTGCACAAATTCTACTGAACTGTAAGGACCAGTCATTAAGCTATTCAATGTCTGAGAGCACTAAACATTCTTCTCCACCATCCCTGGTTCTCCAACCATGTTTGGAATGAATGTTTTTGCAGCTTATGATAATGGCGTCAATATAGTAACAGCTCTTGCGAGGTGTCAACAAAGAAGTTTTCTGAAATTGTAGTTAATGCTTTTCTCTAAACTACACCAGATAACATGTCGATCAAAGCTGTGAGCAGAACATATTTTTTAAAACTCAGAGTTTTAGCCTGTGTTTTTTGTTACATTTAAAAGACTGAGAATTTAAAATCTTCAGATCATGAAACTTAAATAGGCCTCATCTACTCCATTAATTTTCAACTCCTGCTTTGTGGGTTATTCCGATTTGAACAGTGAAGATGGGGTCATTTTGAATTTGGAACTAATTTCAAATTGCCATGCTTAGTCTAACTTTCCTGCTTGAATGAATCACAGTCTGCCAACTCCTTTCCGCATGCAAAACTGCAATATATCAGAAGTTGAGCAGGACCACCATCTTCAGGCAAGTTCCGTCAGATTTATTAAATGTCTCCAGTTGACCCAACATTATGAAATTCAGATGCTCAATATTTTGGAATCCATTACATTTTTTGAGCTGCCGATGGAACAACATGAAGTTATGGACCATGTAATTTTTTTTCCCACAATCTGGTGTACTCTTGATTGAAATACTTATTCGATTGCCTAACATTTTCTAAAAATATTACATTACACTGTTGCCACAGATTATGCAGTGTGAAGCTAAAGGTGTAAAACAGTTTCTTTGACTTTATTGTTTCTAAGTCAAAGACTTACAATGTTCATTTGTTGTGACGAAAATCCAAAACTTCAACTGTCCTCACCCTTTTCCTGCTGCTCTGATTCATTCTTCTGATGTTTTTTTACATCGCAAGTTTTAGTTCAAAATGGTACAAATATGCTAGAATTGTCAGATGACAAAATGAAGCACAAAACTGTACATTACATATGTAAGATAACATTACACACCAAGCATTTGTTGGTTGATTTCATTGCACAAAGGTAAGCAAAGGTTTATAGAGTACTCATTATTTAATAGATAAATCATGTGACTAAAAATGATTTGATTTCGACCAAAAGTATTTGTTTAAAGCTCCAGAACAAATACTACATTTATAATAAACATTGGTTCAAAGCTTAATTGTTGACTATGTTAGGCTAGAAATAACAACAGCGCAAGTAATGAACATTTCGCATACAAAGCAGCATATCCGAACATCAAGTTCTGAACAATTGTCCCTTTGCACTGCTGAGTCACCAATTTAATGTCACTCAGAATTTGACGATCAATAAGACAATAATAGCAATCTAGAACCGAAGTATTAACTCAACTTACATCTGTCTGGAACCAACTATTTCACTTTAGAGGACGATTGGGAATGAAGCCAGATTTTTAACAAATTTTTGAGGGCATTACACTGCTCAATATCTATGGCTATCACTTCATCCTCGTGAATCATTAATAACACTATAGTGACACTGCAGCTGATCTTAATAAAAATCCAAAAATCTTACCACATCTCACATTTCATCCTTTCAGCAGCATACTTCAGATATATTGTAAGCACAGAAATGCTCCACAGAAGATGCAAATACTATTCACCAAAGAATTTGACCTGAATCACCAAGGAAGCACAGTCTTACCTAAAACACCAAGCCGGTAGTTGACAGTAATGACTATGACATTGCCATAACTTGCAAGTACACTTCCATCAAGTATATTTCCAGTGCCCTCCATGTATGATCCACCATGGATGAAGACCATAACAGGTTTAGGTCCACTATCTCGAATATCTGAAAAATGACACATAATTCAAAAGGTTTGGAACCAGAAAGACGGATCGTGTAAGAAAATTGCTCATTTTGTAATAATGAGAAGTTTGCTTAAAGGAGACAGGAAGTCAAAGCATTTTGACTTGGACTCATCAAGGCAGTGATACAAGAAACAGACTTGAGAAAATGGACACCAATTTATACAGCATGAGAAGACGGTGCTGATTAGCTGGGCCATTGTTGTCAAGGAGATGCAACAACAACAGTTAGCTGTCAATCTTAGCTCTCAAGCTAGGCACATAGACTCTGACAGGTCAGGACATTGCTACTGGAATGCTGCATGTCTCCTTTTAGCAATGTTAAAGTTCTATACACTAAGCAATTATTAATTTAAAAGCTGTGTGGTATCTAACCTTTTTTTAAAACGTGCAGTATGTTTCTCAAGCAAATGTTTATGGATAATTTTATTAATAATCTGTCAAAGCATTTTTTTCTAATGTTGCATTATGATTGATTTTAGGAGCTAGTGACACTCAATTTAAAATGTTATTAATGAACAAGCAGTGCTTTACTAAAAGTAATTAGCATATACATTGCAATATTTGGAATTGTGTCGGATTTGACAACAGAAATAAGTCCTAAAGTTAATGTGATCATATGTATAAGCAATGAGGTACAATCCTTATTCCAAATAGAATATATGGAAATGATAATGATGGCACGGTAGCAGAACAAACTACTCCAATCTACACAAATACAGATGATGGCTTCTTTAAACTAATTTCCCTACAATTACTTCATAAGTTAACTAAAACAGTATTGATCACTAAATTGCATTCTACTTAACTTAAGAGTGCTAAGATCCTTCTAATTAACAGTCAGGTGACTTTATAGATAGATTAAAATACAAATCAAACAAGTGTGTTTATTACTTTTAAAGAGATAATGCTCCACCCAAATTAAAGTAGACCCAAACTTACGAAAATATTTAAAAGATGCCACACATATGACTGATTACACAGCACAGAAGTACATTGATTACAATGATGCAATATGGTAAATAGTTTCTTTCAGTTAATTCATCAAATTTCTTAAGATTAGTTATGCTTAGAAAGACACCTGCTGTTCTCCTGATGATGGATGACAGAGGCAATTTTCTGCTGTGAAACATTATTATTATATATTATTGTACTGGAAATGGTGCATTTTCATTAAAGTATACTGCAAGATCACAGCAGCAGTATGGGTGACAATATAAAGAAAGAAAATTTGTAAATATAAACAACAGATTCCACTTATGTAGGAGAAATGAAAAGGAAGCAAGCAAACAGTGAACACTGGAGGAAAATGTATGAAAAGTCGAGACAGTTGAGTCGGATATCAAGAGCTCATTGAAATAAAAGGTTTGAGGAGAGATTTAAACATAGTGAAAGGTTGCAAGGAAAAGGAAACTAGCCTGAGAGTTCTTAAGCAGAAGTGTAACAGCTCGATGCATTGCCACCAATGGTGCAGTGGATCTCAGTGATATAAGGCAGGCTGAACAATTGCCAAATTAGGTGGAAGCATGCAATACAGGAATATGAATCCATCTGTAAAAATTCTGAAATAAGCTCACAGATGCACAAGTTGGATATAGAGACTTTGGGAGTGGTGGTAATATGAAGTTTTCCTGAGAGTGCAGGCTGACAAGGGTTGACACATTGAAACCTGCATTGTTGAGGCACAAAAGCCTCCTGGCAGAGCATTAGAAACGTCAATCTTTACTGTGCTAAAGTAATCATTTAAAGTTTTGGTCATAGCTTAATGAGTCAGAGAGGCAACTGGAGAAAGTAGCAAGCTACTTTGGACTATTTGAGGACATAGAAAGGTGGAGTTGTCGAACATCAAAATTTGATAAAAACCTGTACAACCATATAATCTACATTCTGTTCCTGATCTTAATATGCTTGTATCATATATGGGTGCAGCATTGCTGCGAGAAGCCAATAGGCAACGTACAATCAAATTGGAATTTACATATCTGAAAGCTATTATAAAGAAAGCCAACGGTTATTATATGGTACAAAATACGTACATCTTAATGCTATATCTAACTATACATAATGGTGGTCCTTTTCCACATGTCCAGCACTCTAATCTCTCCAACAAATATAGGAGAGATTTAAAAAGATCTTTGCTTGAGAAGCACTTAGATTTGAAATAATTAACCCTATGTGAAGAATAAAATAGTACAGATCTATAAATTGATAACATTTATAGGTGGCTGTGACATAACTCAAGAAGAAACCATATGCACCTGATCTGTTAGTCTAGTATCTACAAAAATTAATATGAAGGCATGCATTAATGCTAGCAGAAATATAATACTACTTTAATATGCTAAATGATATGATTTCTGAGCTGATACCACGTAAGGACCTAACACTTACATCAACATAAATGAGTGTTTAAAAAGAATTGTTCAAATAGTGATTCGTGGAGGCTTTTTTTCTAAATTGCTATACTCAAGTAATGTGGAAGAATAATTTTAAAGCATTTAAGTAAAAAAATGATAAAATGTCAATAACAAGCAATAAGACAAAAAGTTTGAAAACTAAGTGCTAAAAATCTGCACTTCAAAAATGCATTAAAAATGTATTTTCAGAGGGACGAAAAATTTAGACAGTCATTGTCATGCATATTGGTTTGGCGTCAAAAAAAAATACCTTCATCTTCTGCGCCATCATTATCACCTAAATCATCAGCCTGTTTCTTTGCAAGGGGACCTAGGATTAAAAATGAAGAAAATGGAGGAAAAACGAGAATTCAAGAACATACAAGACTTCAGAAGATCTAGAAAATATTGTTTTAAAACATTTCTTGAAAAATTGAAATGTAAAACGCATTTGTTTAAAAAATAAAGTATCTGAAAATATATAAAAAGATAAAAAATTAAAACACTTCACATATTTAAGAAGTTGAGTTACATTATAAGTTTTTCAACCATTATGTATAGAAAATATTATGCACCAAATACAAAAAGTCATATTATATCAGTATACCCACCATTTCAAGAAAAAAAATTTCAAATCCTTTCTTAATAATTAACCTGTTCGACCCATTACACAGGTCGCAATATCAAAAGTCTCAAGTTTCTTTACATCAATTAACTATTTTCTCATTCTGAAAGTAATATATATAGCTCTCAAATAACTTTTAAATGCAGTTCACAAAATGCAGAAGAGAAACCTTTTCACCAGAGATTTTTCCAGAAATAAAAATATGGAATGCAATGCAAAGAAGGGTTTTTGAAGCCATCACCTTGTGATGTTTACTAGCCAAAAGCAAAAAACATCCAAATTAATTTGGGTAGGAATCTTTCTCAAAGTTATTATCTACATTTAACCTTTCCTAAATATGTTTCCTCTGCATTGTAGTGCATCATTAACTTACAATATAATAATTTTGATTGAAATTAAAGTGAAATGATTTGAACATGTTATCGACTATAAAATCAAAAGAATTCAATATATTAATATCAAGTCTATATTAAATGTCAACCAAAATTCTTAAAATTAATTATATACCTTTTGAAGGTATATGTAGTAATAACATTTAAATTAGGTAACATAAAGTCACAAATTACATAATGTATGAGTCAAGGATCACAACGACAACAGACATTGAATAAGCAGTATATATGTAGATCATAGATTTGTACCTGAATGTAAACTTTTTTTTATTTAATTTCATCTCTTTACTTTAATAATTATTTTTAGATATTGTCCATTAGCAGAAAGTTAAAAACTTATGGAAACTCATTTTTTCCTGTAGCGGAGTATACATTTTATAACATTGAGAGATGCAATACAAGCACTTATAAACTTTCAGCAGCCGGAACAGGATACAATACACACCAACAAGCATTTTAGTGTCAAGCAAGCTCTAATGGGAACAATCACAGTGTGTCCAACAACATTCTTACAGAAAATACTTCTAACAAATAAGTTAAATGCTCATGCTGGGTAAGTATCAATGTTTTTTGCATGCACTGAAAGGAAGGATAATTAGGAACAATGAACATGGATGGCAAGATGAAACAGCGAGAACAAATCTTGAAGATTGAAAGTGCAAATTTTGTACGTTTTTCTTGATAAAACGTTTCACTGATTTTTGATTTCCTGTGATACTTCTGAACATTGATCAAAAGTACAACATTGACATCCTTTGCCTCCTATTTTTGTCAAAACTGTATCACGAACAACTATTTTGAGTACACAAATATGCTTTAAATATGATTAAATGTATAAAGTTCAAGATCCCAAACAAATACAATAATGTTTAAAGTGCCTTCTGCAATGGCTTAAATGACTGTCGTACTCAAAAGCACCATTTTTGGGCAAAGAATAATTTTGGTGTTTTTCACAGTACAAAAGTTAAAACAATTAATATTCTTTATAGAGCAAATTTAAAAAATTGCTAGTTAGATAAATTATGAAAAATGTCTAAAATTTTAGGAGGACATTGTAACATAAACACATACAAGTGACTGACTAGCCTTTCATTTTTCAAAGGACTTCTTACAGGGACAGTTGCAAGTTCAGGCAGTTATATCTTATTTCCAAGTATTCAAGATTCTTCGTGCAAGGTCAAAATCTGATCATCTTAATGGTGCAGCGAATTGATTGAAAGTTGAATAAGTATCTAAAGATGCAGCAACGGTAATGGTGGTGGTGGTGGTTTGAGGGGACTGCAAAATTACATCATCTATAAACTGGTAACAGCTTTCTATCAAAGTCTTGAAATTATAATCACAGTTGACTTCTTTGTAGAATTCATTACTACTTCTAAGACATATCTAAGTTGAATTTTCATAAGACTAGAAACTTCATATATTCATACAAACACTTAAGAAATCAAACATTTTCAGTACTGGACTTAAAATAATTTCAGCTCAACATACTCTGCAGTCATGTTAAAATGCATCTATGATGTATACATAATCCTGTCAGTTCACATTATACCACATAATGTCAAACAATTGTACTGCTATTAATAATTATCAATAGCTGAATATGGGTCAGATATTCTGGAGACAGACATGTGACACAAGACGAACATTAGGATCATGTGGAAGTCCTGACATATTGAACTCCCAGGAAATTGTCCAGGAAGCTTGAAACACTGATAGTAAATTCTTCTGTTACCCCAAAACTATTTGCAGAAGTATCCAACACTGATCTAAACTTCGAGACTTCACAATATTACCACCCAACTGTTTGTAGATTTTTTTAAATGTTCTCATGTGTGCATCACTGACTGGTCAGCATTTATTGTCCATCACTAGTGGCCTTTATGAAGGTGGTGGTGAACTACCACTTTGAGCTGCTGTAGTCCATGTGCTGTAGGTAGACTCGAGGAGGAGGACGAAGAAGAGGATCAAAGATTTTGGCACAGTGACACTGAAGGAACAATGATATATTTGCAAGTCAGATGGTGAGTGACTGGAAGGGTGGTGGTTCCATGTATCTGGTATACTTGTCCATCTAGATGGAAGTGGTTGAGAAGTTAAATGGTGCTATCACTGGGTAAAAATCATGGAAATTCCTTCTTATGGGCTTTGCGAATCCACCTGGATTTCTCAATCTGCCAGCTATTCAAGGGATTGGGTAGTTGTCAGTGTGGTGCCAGTCAAGCAGACTGCTTTGTCCTGGATGGTACCAACCTTTGAATGTTGTTGGAGCTGCATTCATCCATGAAGCAGGGAGTATTCTATCACACTCCTCATGCGTACCTTTTCAATGATGAACAGGCTTAGGTGTGTCAGGACGGAAGTTACTCGCTGCAATATTCCTCGCCTCTGACCTGCTGTTGTAGCCATCGAATTAATTGTGTTTCCGATGAATGTGATAGATGCAACTTTTATGGGATACAGCTATTGCTGGCAAAGCTTGCATTTATTTCCTAAACCTTAGTTGTCCTTGGAAAGATGTTGATCTTGAACCACTGCAACCCATGATGAGCAAGTTTACCACAGTGCAGGTACGGGGTGGGGAGGATTAAAAGATTTGATCTCTATGATACGGAAGTAACAGTAATATATTTCTAAGTCTGGATGACACGTGACTTGGAAGAGAACTTCCAGGTAAAGATGTTCCAAAGTTTTTATTCTTCTGGGTCATAGAGGTGGTGGGTTTAAAGAGTGTTGTTAATAATGAGTTACTAATGCACATCAAATAAATGGCACTACCATTCTATGTCTGTGGTGAAGGACTCAATTGAATCTTCTTTCACCACATTCTCAGGCAGGGCATTCTACCTCTTAACAACTCGCTACATAAAATGAATTTTCCTCATGTCACTGATGCTTCATTTATTCAATCCCCTTAAACTGGTGCCCTCTAGTTCTCAAACCTCTCGCAAGAAGAACAGCATCTCTTCATCTACCTCCTTAGACCTCTAATTATTTTGGACATCACCATGAAATCTCCTCATAATCTTCACTTCTCTAATGAAAATAGACCCACTTCTCTAATTTATCAAAATAGATGAAATTCATCATCCCTGGAATCCTTACAAATCTCTTTTCCCCGTTCCTTCCCATCCTCCACAAAGAGTGGTGCCCAGAACTGGACACAATACTTTGGTTGAAGTATATCTTACGATGATACTCAGTGCTCCTATTTATAAAATCTGAGACCCTGTATGATTTCTTGTCAGTTTATTTTATCAACTTCTCCTGCGCTTTTAATGATTAGTGTACAAATATCCAGAGATTCCTCCTGGAGACCCTTTACAATTATAACAGTATTTGGATTGACTCTTGTTCTTCGTACCAAAATGAATTTTCTTGCATTTCTTGGTATTGAATTTCAATTTCCATGTGTCCACCTTTCCACCAGCCTAAGTCATTCTCAAGTTTAACACTATGGTCTTCACAGTTTACAATACACCAATACTTCAGAAAATTTTGAAATGATGTCTTATGCACAATTTTAACCAATATTCCAACAGTCTAACTGCTGGATTCACCATGGCTCACTGCAATTTCCCTCATTCAATCTTCTGCTCTTCACCTCATCAATTATTTTCTTGTGTTCTTTGATGTCCTTATTGTAAAATTGCACAGCAGGTGAGGTGTTTGTTGCTGCCAGAACTTCTGGCAACCATACTGCTGGCATCATATTTAAAGCTCAGCTGCACATGACTCCATACAAGGTAGTCACGAACTGCGCTTCACACCGTGTCACTGAGGTTGAATCGTTATCAGAGATTACATGACCCAAAAAGGCATCTTAACTCCCTCCTTTGCTCACAGTGATCTACAGAATGGTGGAGAGGAGGGGAGTGTTTTATCTCACACACTAGCAAAAGAGGCCATGCCAGAAGATCCAGTGTGCCACGACTGAGTTACTAGCCTGTGGCAGTGCTGTGCCTAGTATAATGCAGAATGTACAGCAGTGCAGAAAGAAAGATCATGATTTTCAGCACTCCACAATCATAAATGCCACCACCTACGCTCTGCTACCTCACATTCTCAAACCACCACTCAAACTCTGTAACTGCACTTGTATTCGCCAACTTGTATATCTCAGTATTGAATGAATCACATGCACTCAATAGCTTTCACCTACTTCAACTTCAAACTATGAATTTTTACTTCCCTCTGCACTTTCTAATCAATGAGGAAAAAGTGAGGACTGCAGATGCTGGAGATCAGAACTGAAAATGTGTTGCTGGAAAAGCGCAGCAGGTCAGGCAGCATCCAAGGAACAGGAGGATCAATGTTTCGGGCATAAGCCCTTCTTCAGGGCTTCTTCAGGGCTTCTTCAGGGCTCCCTTCTTTCTAATCAACCACAGGATCCATTGCTCCTACTTCGAGCATTTGATCCCTCCCTTTGTCACACTGTAAGAACATTTGCAAATGCTCCAACCCCACCACAAACTGGAGGGATGGCAGACATAAGGCTTCGATCACCACCTGAGGAGAAAATACTCCAGCTGGCTAAAAAAGAATACGCCCGTTCATGTTGGGATAGAAGATAGAACATAGAACAATAAAGCACAGGAATGGGCCCTTCAGTCCACAATGTTGTGCCTAACATGATGCCAAATTAAACTATCCTTCCTGCCTGCCTGTGGTCTGTATCGCTCCATTTCTTGCATATTCATGTGCTTATCTAAAAGTCTCTTAAACACCCTTATCGTATCTGCCTCCATTACCATCCCTGATAGTGTGTTCCAACTCCTACCACTCTGTGTAAAAAAACTTTCCCCTCACATTTCTTTGAACCCCCCCCCCTCCCAACTTTAATGCATGCCCCCTAGTTTTAGACATTTCAACTCTGGGAAAAATATTCTGACCGTCAACCCAACCTACACATCTCCTAATTCTATAAATTTCCATCAAGACTCCCCTCAGCCACTCCCGCTCCAAAGAAAACAATCCAAGTATTTCTAGACTCTCCTTATAACTCATATACCCTCTAATCCAGACAGCATCCTGGTAAACCTCTTTTGTACCCTCTCCAAAAACCTCCACATCGTGTCTGTAATCTGGTGAACAGAATTGAATGCTATATTTTTAAGTATGGCCCAAGCAATGTCTTATAAAGCTGCAACATGACATCCTGACTCTTGTATCAAAACGTATAGTGCTGGAAAAGCACAGCAGGTCAGACAGCATCCAAGGAGCAGGAAAACCAATGTTTCAGGCATAAGCCTTTCATCAGGAATCCTGATGAAGGGCTTATGCGCGAAACGTCGATTTGCCTGCTCCTCGGATGCGATCTGACCTGCTGTGCTTTTCCAGCACCACACTTTTCAACTCTAATCCCCAGCATCTGCAGTGCTTATTTTCTCCTCACCTGACTCTTGTACTCAGTTCCTGGATCAATAAAGGCAAGCATGCCATACATGCTCTTTACCACCCTATCTACTTGTGTGGCCACTTTTAGGGAGCTTGAACTTCAAAATCCCTCTGTACATCAATGCTCTTCAAGGTCCTACCATTAACTGATACTTTTCCCTAATACTTGATCTCCCAAAGTGCAGCACCTCATACTTACATGGATTCAACTCCATCTGCCAATTCTCTGCCCATATCTGCAACTAATCTGTATCCCGATGTATCCCTGAACAACGTTTTACACTATAGACAACTCCACCAAACTTTGTCTGATTTGCAAACTTACTAACCCACTCATCTACATTCTCATCCTATTATATATATATATATATATATATACATATATGGACCTCCAGCCTGAAAATACTCTTCCACCACCATGTTCTTCCTTCTACAGGTAAGCCAATTCTGAATCCATGCAGCCAAGGCACTGTGAAATCCCATGCATCTTAATCTTCTAGATGAGCCTACCGAGAAGGACCAGGTCAAAAGCCTTACTAAAATGCGTGTAGACAACATCCATCGATTAACTGCTCTACCTCCATCGATTAACTTTTCAAAAAATTCAACCAAATTACTAAGACATGACCTGCCTGCACAAAGCCATGCTGACAGTCCCTAATTAGGCCATGCTTTTCCAGATGCACGTAAATCCTATCCCTAAGAATTTTATCCAATAGCTTCCCAACCACAGATGTGAGACTCACTGGTGTATAGTTCCTGGATTATCCCTATTTTCCTTCTTGAACAGAGGAACAACATTAGCTATTTTCAACAGTCCTCTGGGACCTCTCCAGTGGCTAATGAGGATACAAAGATCTTGGTCAAGGCCCTAGCAATCTTTTTTGCCTCCCTCAATAACGTTGGGTAGATACAATCAGGCCCTGGGGCTTATCCACCTTAGCATATTAGCATGCTCCACAAAACTCTCACCATCTGATAAACCAGCTTGCTCTCATGCCTGACTCTGCACTTTCACAATTATCAATGGCTAAGACAAGGGACTATCTTCTGCCTGAGCCTGAGTTGATGCATGTTGCACTTAGGGGACTGTACAACATGCATCAACTCAAGCTCAAGCAGAAGACAATCCTTTGTCTGAGCCATTGAGAATTGCGAAAATGCAGAGTCAGGCACTGGAACAGCAGGCTGGTTTATCTAAGGCAGTTGGAAAAATGGATCGAAAGATTTAGGAGTTCTCCAACATTATCATGTATGCTTATGGTTGTCACGATAAAGAGGGTGGAAACTGCCATGGAGTTCCAGGTCCAGCAAATTCACTGTCTACTGGATATGCACGTGGTGCTGAACTCAATCCCTGCAACGACAGGTCTCAGCATTGATGGCAAGGCAAAGGTTCAGATGAGGGACCTCAACCTCACTCCAGATGGCCCTTCCACTCAGGGAGACAAGGTGGTGCTAGCAGGAACCCATAAGGAGAAGAAGCAACCCACAGGCCATCAAGGAGCTTCTTCTGAAAACACTCCAAGAAAGACCTAGTCCTCCATGCTCCACCCTGCCTATGATACCAAAACCTGCAGGAACTCCAGGTAAGGAGGATAACCTGTTCCTTAACAGGATACCATCAGCAGATCTGGGCCTACCAGACACAAACTCCTCCTCTGAGGTACCACTACCCAAGTCTTCCAGGTTAACAGGACCAATCACTGCTGGCCTCCTCTACCCCAATTGAAGCTTAATATTTTTCTTCTCTCCCTCTCTGTATGTCTAACCGCACATATATGTGGGATGGGTGACACCTAATTGTAAATAATCTTGTAAAATTATATGCACTTGCAGTCCTAAAATGTCTGCTCTTAAATGCAACATTTAAAAGGCATCTGAATGGATATATGAATGGGAAAGGTTGAGAGGGATATGGGCCAAATGCTGGCAAATGAGTCTGGAATAAGTCAGGATATCTGGTTGGCATGGACAAGTTGGACTGAAGGGTCTGTTTCCATGCTTTACATCTCTATGAGTCTATATCTTTGTTGCTGTTGGACATGGTTAAGGCATGCTTATGTGAGAAATGAGCATCCTCTTCAGAAATCCCAAGAATGAGAGAAATTGTAACGACTAATCTTTACTTATTTTTACTAGCAACCAACTCATTGACTGCAGATAGCTTCAGATATCAGATATCGTTGAATCATGATGTTGATGACTACTGCCAAGCTTTGGACTTTAATGTGGAAAATATGGACACTATATGCAATATAGGTTCTGGCCTGCACACATCTTCCACACTTACTCTCATTCACAAGGTATGGAATTAGCGATGATTCCACACATCTCTGGAGGAATATGTTCATTCTATCAGCTTTCCATGAGAACATCTACCATTCAAGGCAGGAAGATACACAATGTGCAGTTCACATATCCACTCACCTTTACGGCGCAGTGTTCGACCAAGAAAAGCTGTACAAATGCTGCCTCTCTCAAGTTCAATGGTGTCTACAAGATGCTCAAGTATTTCTGAGCTTCAGGGTAATTTAGCAATCTGTTCACAACCAATGACAGAAGGGTCAAAAGAAGATGCCTCGGGATTGCTTTCAACCTGCTACCTATAATTTTACAACTTCACTATACAACAGTTGGATATTAGGATGGCCAATTGAAGCCTGAAGAATTACCTAATCTGAGTGATATGGAGATGCCGGTGTTGGACTGGGGTGTACAAAGTTAAAAATCACACAACACCAGGCTATAGTCCAACAGGTTTAATTGAAAGCACCAACTTTCAACAACCACCTGATGAAGGAGCAGTGTTCTGAAAGCTAGTGCTTCCAATTAAACCTGTTGGATTATAGCCTGATGTTGTCTGATTTTTAATCTAATCTGAGTGCCATGTGATATTAGTGTCTTGTTTCACTTACTGCTGCTTTTTCCCATGGTCAGCAGGACCTGCAAAAGGTCTTGAAAGCAGAATCACCTGAAGATATTAAGCATGCACTCAGATGGATAATTAAACATTTATTCAGCAATAGAAAAAGTGAAGCACAGCAAAAGTAACATGATCCATGTCTTTTGTATGAGCTGCTTGTCAAATAATCAGCAGAAAGTTATACAATAAAAGGAAATGGCTTATCGGGCAAGACAACGCATTGCTTTATGATAACTCTTCTGGATATCCTTCCTGATCAATATCTTGATTAGCACCTTCAGTTTCATCTTCAGAAGATTATTATCAATCTCCTCTGCATCCACGGCATCACTTTGTCAGCTCCAGTTGTGAAGGGCTCAGCATGTCACCACGATGCCAGATATCTTGCTGGCTTATACTATAAGACTTTACCAAAATGGTTAAAGGATCAAAATCTCACTTTATGAAGGCCTGTGGTCTGTTCCACTACATCCCTGGTCAAACCTAAGGCAGCATTGCATCTTCATTCTTTGCCATTTTGAGGTTTTGTAATTGTGTCTGTATGGAGGGATAGCGCTCATCTCCCAACAGCCAACTTTTACAACCTGATGCCCTTGTAAGTAGGTGGGAACTTAAGAGTCCTCTAGTATCGACATATAATGGTAGCTCCTAGTATATTTAGTACATTCCACCAAAATCTGATATCTATAGTCACAGATTAGTTGAACATTAATGGAGTAGACGTCTTTCTGTTGACATGTTCTACAGGATGCTAATAAGGCCCTCTCACAAAGCAGCATAGCACCCTGCAGCTGGGGGAATACCAGCAAGACTGCAGAATCCCACTACCTGCTTCCCTCATTTTGTTATGGGGTGGTCCAGGCAAAAACGGTATCAGTAACATCCCAGATGTACTTATGGGTTCAGAATTCGGAGATGCCACTCAGGCTGTCAGTTGCTCCTTGAAATGAGCCACTGGTATAGTAATTCAGGGCAGTTATGAACTTGATGTCCAATTAGATTGGATGGTAACCCAATCATGTTTAGCACAAGTTCTGAATAAGTATTGAGAAAAGGTCACTTGACCCAAAACATTAACTCTGAAACATCTTCACTCCACAGATGCTATCAGACCTGTTGGGTCATTCCAACAATTTTTATTTTTGCCTCTGATTTACAGCATCTGCAGTTCTTTCAGGTTTTCATTCTGAGCACAAGCCCTGCTCCAGCAGATTACACAATTCAGTGATGATGGCCCAAGACATCCTTAATCTGAATTTTCACTGTGATTTTGAGTGCTGTAGAAAACGATAGTGAGGCATATGAATGCAGGGTCTGATCATTCTCTTCTGCCTCCATTGGGGTCTTCACCTGCTGCTTCTCTTTCAGGAGGCTGTATGGCAGCCATTGGAGGGTATTATCCTTCTGGGCGTTCTGACTATGTTGAAATTGCTTTTTCCTTTAATGTTGTCTTCACATTTGAAGCAAGGCCTCAAGGACTCCAACCTTGGCAATATTCAAGTCAGATGCATGACTAGATGATCTGTGGGGAATGTCAGAAAGAGAACACCATTTCACTACAAGTACGCCTAAGCCTTCTGATCAATCACAATGAAGTGTCATGATACAACGTACCATGGGACACTTTGCAAGGAAGTCAATGACATGCCTTGATGAGGAGTCTGTGGTATGTAAATTTATCCAAACGTATGTTGTGCAACCAAAGTTTTCATGCTACATTGAAGGCATAGAATTCTCGCAGTTACTCAAAAGAAACACCCTTACTTATCACAAATTATGCACTTAAGTTGAGTCTGTGAATGTGGCAGCTCCAAAGCACTGTGTTTGAGTGATAGCTGTGGAATACGTTACAGAAATACCGATACGAAATGCAAATAATGTTTTGAAGTTAATGCCTAATTACATTTTCCTAGCTGACAGGATAAAGAAGCAATTAGTGTGAACAATGTAGTAGTCATGATTGCTTAAGGCCTTTGTTTGTAATGTTCATTCTTGAAAAATAAATGGCCTGCCAATGAAGTGCAAAGTGATGCCAATTGTACGGCATAACAGAATCAGTGAATGCAAGTTTAATACCTAATGTGCTGCTCCTTTAACAAGGTTAGGTTGTCCCTCGTGTTTTTTTCAGAGGGGTCGTAAATGCAGAGACTCCGAGAGGTCTGGCTTTTATGGGTTTCAGAACCAATTCGATTATAGCTAACAAATACTGCCTCGGGGAAAAAGGCTTTCCAGTTTTAAAAAAACACTTGTACAATGAAAGGGGACTGGCAAGTTCTCCCAGCTCAGCTTTTTCCGGTTTGGTTTGGTTTTATCAGTCTGGCTGTTCAGAGCAAGCAGTCAGGCAGTTTTGAGGCTGCTGGTCAAAGAAACAGCTACATGGAAGGTGTTCCATGCTAAGTTCCGCTGACATCTTTACTGTAAGACCTCTTTTTGAGTTATACCTAGGGACCCAACTGAGGCTACATTAACAAATTACTCATTTATCTTTTGCAAACACTGGTGTCAATCATACATTACAGCTTTCAATACACAAAAAATGGACTTGCATCTCCCCAGAGTTCTGACAGTTCACAAAACATTTCCCTTAACATATCCTCAAACTTCCTCAACAACTTAATGGATTGGGCATAAGTAGTACTAAAGTCTGGGATCATCATTTGTTAAGCAGTCTTAAATCACAAAATACAAGAGATGTTAATTTAGACAATCAGCTCTGTGATATTTATTTATTTTAAGAATCATCAATGAATTATTTAGCAACTTTGCTTTCAAACATATTTAAGTCACTTTCTCCTACTAGCCTTTGTAGCAACACATTGTGGTCAAACCACATACTGTGCAAAGACATTTCAGGGACTTTCCTCTACATGAAATTTTGAATAATGAAGAGAAATAGTAAAACACTATTATAGACAAAGATTGAGGATGAGCTAACAGAGAGGATTTGCAGAGCATTTTTGACAGCTGTGCAGGAACAATAATGTTGGTAGTTTTAGCAATTGCAAAACAAAGCATAAAAGGAAACGTAAGTGATCAATTGATAAAGGTTTGTTTTAACATATCAAGAGCTGCTACCTAGATTTGTATTTTTCGTGTCCAAGAAAGAAACATTGAATGAAATAGTCATGCAAAATTATGTAGGGAAGATAACCATTGCAAACAGATGATATGTGCCCACAACATGGTTTAAATTAAGGTAGAATATGATAGTGAAGAGTCAAAGGTAAGGATACTGGATTAGTAAAGGCAAACTTCTGAAAGCCATAGGGGAAGTTGGTTCAAATTCCTTGGGGAAAACACATATTTAATAAGGGCAGAGATCCAAATTAAGCCTTCCCATCATCCAGCTTCATCAACACCACCAACCTAAATGTGCTCTTAAAGAGTTATCAAGAATGCTGGGATTTCAATTTTTGAGCAATGGACAATGAGTTCTTAACAAATGAAGATTGTGAATAAATTCTGGATTAACACAAAGTCCAAATATTTCTTGGCAAGGTTCAACATATATTGAGATGAGTCAGATATTTATTGGAAAACAATTCAAAATGTTAAACCTGAGCATTGAGTTGATACCTCAAAAGCACATATAGGATGAAAAAAGCAAACAATCACATAAACACAAAGGATGCTCTTTTAAATTTGGAGGATAGAGACCGGCCCCAAATATTCGTGTAAGTATCTGTCAATGAACAAAGACATGTTGATTGAACTTCAAAAGGCTGATTTTCTGTGTTTCACATGGACCTTTGGTGTATGTGCACAATACAGAGTAGGTAATATCATAAAGTTTGACTGTGAGAAATTATATTACTATGCAAATAGGCTAACAACATGCAAACATGGTTGTACAAACTAAATGAATGATCTAAGGAACAGTAAATTGCTTTTCTGTACATCAATATAAATTAGTCTATACTTCATTATTAAATATGAAATATACAAATAGAAAGCCATTATCAAAATTGAAAAAAGATAACCGGTTTGAGTGTGATCATCACTATTTAATAAAACAAGTTCTTGCATCAACTACGAATTGAGCTCTATCAACTCTTCATAATTTATTTTCCCAGAAATTTTGAACTACTTTTGAATGGTGGAATTGCGAAAACCTTTAATTATATAAATCAATGGTAAGAGTAAATTAAAAGTTCTAAAAGCTTACTTTAATTTATGATTGGATTAACAAATTCAACTTTGTATGCTTTTCATCTCGTTGGTACTAAATAGTTATGAGCTTTATAAAAGAATAGAAACTGACCATTGTACACTTAGTAGATTTACATAGCACCAGCAAGTCAAAATAAGCTAAATCTCCATATTGTGTGGACTTTTCTTTCCCAAAAACTCAGTTTCCTATCCATTTCTACTCGTTATTAGGTCATTTTTCTCCCTTGTTTATCTGAAGTGTTCCTGAATTTGAAACCAAAATACACCAGGAATACTTAACTGGATGAGAATATCTGAAAGAGAACACTAGCACACTAAATGGTCTGTGATTTTTCTTCAGAACTTGAAGCATTAACACTGCTTCTCTATTCACAGATGCTGCCAGACCTGATTATTTTGTATTTTTTGTTTCAGATTTCCTGAAGCAAAATGTTTTACTTTTGTACCTGTGATTTTAAATGTTTTGAACAATTTCATTTATTGAATTCTTGGAATAGTGTAATACATTATCACAGGGTTTATGCAGTCACGTGCAGACATTTTGTACACTGTCATGATAAAGTTAGAATTCCATATTAATCACAGATTTAAATAAGTTCTGAAACAAGTAAATGAGCAAACAGTTATAGATCAAAATAATTTATCCCCTAGACCAGGGATTTCATTCTTGGAACATTTAACCTAGCAGCAGGAAATTGCAGTTTGAATCCAGACATCAATGAGAATCACATTCAAAGTGTCTGCGAAGTTGAGGAAAGGATACTAAGTCTACCAATAAGCTTGAGGAGAGAGGAAAAAACGTTCTTGCAAAGCAGAATATTCTATACTGCCAGCTTGCTTAAGTACTCCTTCCAATAGGTGAAGGCCATTCAACCTGTCAGGACTGCGCTGCCTTTCATTCTGATCAAGGTGACTCATCTAACAAAATGCCAGTTTCCTGCAGTATCAATTTTTATACTCAACATGCTCAATAATTCAGCTTTCAGAGGCCTCTGGGGTAGAAAATGCCAAAAGATCATCACCTTATTAGTAAAGATATTTCTCTAGTTCTCAGTCTTAAAATGATGTACTCCCCATTTTGAGATTATATTCCCTGGTTATAGATTTACCAACCAGCGGAAACATCCTAGCTCCCTCTATCTGCTATACCCCGAAAGAATTTTGTAAGTTCCAATGAGATCATCTCTCATTCTTCACAACTCTACTACAGGTCCAGTTTCTTCAATCTCTCCTCAAGAAAATCCCATCACCCAAAAGATTACTCAGGTGAAGGTCATGTTGCAATCCTTGTATGGCAACTTTATCCTCACAGAGATAACCATAAGTGATAATTTAACATTTTATTTGAAAAATAGGTAGTTCAATTTGAAGACAAGGTGCTAACTTTGAACAAAACAAAAATTTTAGGTGTAAGGGATAAATTGACTGAGATGATTACAGTAAGTAGTAGCACGGTACATTGGCAACGGATCATCTTTAATGAACAATTGCATAGTTTACAACAAACGTACCTTCTTTAAAAGGTACAAACACCTAAAACAATTAGTCAATCATGGCAGACAAAAATGTTAAGGATTATAAAAAAAAGTCCATAAAGCTCTAGTAATAGCAATAAACCTGGGGATTGGAGGATTTTAGAATATAGCAAAGGAGGACTCAGAAGGTGATAAAGAAAGGGAGGATGGAATGTGAATGCAACTACAAAAAAAGACAGTAAAAGCATCCACATCTGCATAAAAAGGAAACATTTGTTTAAGACAAATAAAGGTCCATAAAAGCAGAGTCAGGGAATTTAAAATGGGGATTAGGGAAGCTGAATGATCATTTTATTGCTGTCTTTAATGATAAATTTAATCTCCTAGAATTCACAATCTAACAGGTTAAGGAGAATGAGGAATTAAAGGAAACTAGTATTCATAACTAAAGTTTGATAAGTAATAGTTGACAAGTCTCTGGTCCCTGATATTTTAATTCCTGGAGTGTTGGAAGAGATAACTATGGAAATTGTGAATGCATCATCTTGAAAAGTTCTATAGATTCTGGCATGGTTCCTACAGATTCAAAGATGGCAAATATCATCCCATTATTTAAGAAGGGAGAGAGAAAGAAAATGGGAACTATACACCTTGTATCATATTGAGAGGAAATGTTAAATTTTATTATCAAGAATGGTATAAATGGGCACATGGATACAGCATGGAAACAGACCCTTCAGTCCAACTCGTCCATGTCGACCAGATATCCCAACCTAATCTAGTCCCACCTGCCAGCACCCAGCCCATATCCCTCCAAACCCTTCCTATTCATATACCCATCCAAATGCCTCTTAAATGTTGCAATTGTACCAGTCTCCACCACATCCTTTAGCAACTCATTCCATACACGTACCACCGTGTGTGTGAAAAAGTTGCCCCTTAGGTCTCTTTTATATCTTTCCCCTCTCACCCTAAACCCATGCCCTCTACTTATGGACTCCACCACCCCCAGGGAAAAGACTTTGTTTATTTACCGTATCCATGCCCCTCATAATTTTGTAAACTTCTACAAGGTCACCCCTCAGCCTCTGACGCTCCAGGGAAAGCAGCCCCAGCCTGTTCAGCCTCTCCCTATAGCTCAAATCCTTCAACCCTGGCAACATCCTTGTAAATCTTTTCTGAACCCTTTCAAGTTTCGCAATATCTTTCTAATAGGAAGGAGACCAGAATTGCACACAATGTTCCAACAGTGGCCTGAGGTATCCCTCTTCGCAGTCCACTACACCTCCAATTTTGGTGTCATTTGCAAACTTACTAACTGTACCCTCTTATGCTCACATCCAAATCATTTATATAAAGGACAAAAAGTGGAGGACCCAGCCTGATCCTTGTGGCACTCCACTGGTCACAGGCGTCCAGTCTGAAAAACAACCCTCCACTACCACCCTCTGTCTTCTACCTTTGAGCCAGTTCTGTATCCAAATGGCTAGTTCTCCCTGTATTTCATTGAGATCTAACCTTGCTAATCAGTCTCCCATGGGGGACCTCGTCGAACGCCTTACTGAAGTCCGTATAGATCACATCTACTATTCTAATGACCTGACTGGATATTAGTCATGTTAGTGAATGGGACACCATGTTTGATGAACTGGTTGGAGTGTTTTGAGGATGTTACATACAGAATTGACAAAGGGCATCAGTTGACATAACAGACTTGCATTTTCAGAAAGCTCTTGATAAAAATGTCCATTGCATTTTGATTAGCAAAATTAAAACATGTCTGACAGAAGGAAATGTTTAATGCAAGAATTCAGGATTCTCCCTGTCAGTCAGAGGATAAACATCAATGGGTCATTTTTAAAATGGCAGGTTCCAACTAGTGTGGTACCTCAAGGATCAGTAAATGGGCCCAATTGTTCAAAAAAACCATCTGAATAAGGTGATTAAAAAAATGTAATTTTTCCAAGTTTGCATTTGACAAAGAGCTAAGTGAAGTGAGGCGCTGTGAAGAAAATGCAAAAGCAAATTCAAAGGGATTTGCACAGACCTAGTCAGTTGGCATGAATGTGGCAAATGGAATGGATTTCGGAAAACTGAGAGGTTTGTTATTTTGGTAGGAGGAACAGATGTGTAGAGTCCCTCTTAAATAGTAAGAGATTACAAAGTGTACCTTTCCAAAGAGACATGGTTGTGCTTCGATAAATCACTGAAATGTAAAATATAGGCACAGCAAGCAATTAGGGATGATGTTAGCTTTTATTGCTAGAGAATTTGAGTACAGCAGTAGAGAAGTCTTGCTTCAACTGCCTTAGTTAGATTGCATTTGGAATATCGGAAATACTTTTGACACTTTTCAGTCGGAGGACACTACTGCCATAAAGAGAAAGCTATGAACAGAGTTGTTGTCTCTGGTTTGTTGCCCGTGCCACGTGCTAGTGAGGCAAGGAATAGGGTGAGAGATGAGTTGAACACGTGGCTACAGGGATGGTGCAGGAGGGAGGGTTTTGGATTCTTGGATAATTGGGCTCTTTCTGGGGTAGGTGGGACCTCTACAAGCAGGATGGTCTTCATCTGAACCAGAGGGGTACCAATATCCTGGGGGGGAAATTCGCTAAGGTTATTGGGGTGGATTAAAAATAATCCAGCAGGGGGATGGGAACCAAAATTGTAGTTCAAGTATAGAAAAGGTTGAGAGTAGGGAGGTCCAAAATCATGTTTCAGGGACGCAAGATGGCACCAGCAAGCAAGAAGTTGGTTTGAAGTGTGTCTACTTCAACGCCAGGAGCATCCGGAATAAGGTGGGTGAACTTGCAGCATGGGTTGGTACCTGGGACTTCGATGTTGTGGCCATTTCGAAGACATGGATAGAGCAGGGACAGGAATGGTTGTTGCAGGTTCCAGGATTTAGATGTTTCAGTAAGAACAGAGAAAATGGTAAAAGAGGGGGAGGTGTGGCATTGTTGTTCAAGGTCAGTATTTACAGTTGCAGAAAGGATGTTTGGGGACTCGTCAACTGAGGTAATATGGGCTGAGCTTAGAAACAGGAAAGGAGAGGTCACCATGTTGGGAGTTTTCTGTAGGCCTCTGAATAGTTCCAGAGATGTAGAGGAAAGAATAGCAAAGATGATTCTCGATAGGAGTGAGAGAGACAGGGTGGTTGTCATGGAGGACTTCAACTTTCCAAATATTGACTGGGAACACTATAGTACAAGTACGATAGATGGGTCAGTTTTTGTCCAAGTGTGTGCAGGAGGGCTTCCTGACACAGTATGTAGACAGGCCAACAAGGGGCGAAGCCACATAAGATTTGGTATTGGGTAATGAGCCCGGCCAGGTGTTAGACTTGGAAGTAGGTGAGCACTTTGGTGATGGCGATCACAATTCTGTTATGTTTACTTTAGTGATAGAAAGGGATAGGTGCATACCACTGGGCAAGAGTTACAGCTGGGGGAAAGGCAATTAAGATGCAATTAGACAAGATTTAGGAAGCATAGGATACTGCAGGGGATGGGCACATTACAAATGTGGAGTTTATTCAAGGAAAAGCTCCTGTGTGTTCTCGTTAAGTATGTACCTTCAGGCAAGGAGGAAGCTGTAGAGCACGGGAGCCGTGGTTTACGATGGAAGTGGAACCTCTGGTCAAGAGAAAGAAGAAGGCTTATGTTAGGATGAGATGTAAAGGCTCAGTTAGGGTGCTTGAAGGTTACAAGGTAGCCAGAAAAGACCGAAAGAAAGAGCTCAGAAGAGCCAGGAGGAGACATGAGAAGTTGTAGGCGGTTAGGATCAGGGTAAACCCTAAAGCTTTCTATAGGTATTTAAGTAATAAAAGAATGACAAGAGTAAGATTAGGGCCAATCAAGGATAGTAGTGGGAAGTTGTGTGTGGAGTCAGAGGAGATAGGGGAAGCACTTAATGAATATTTTTCGACAGTATTCACTCTAGAAAATGACAATGTTGTCGAGGAGA
>NC_057722.1:36857024-36865377 GCF_004010195.1 Chiloscyllium plagiosum | reverse complement strand
AGTTCCGGAACCATGAGGTTATGCTGCAGCTGTACAAAACTCTAGTGAGGCTGCACTTGGGGTATTGTGTACAGTTCTGGTCACCGCATTATAAGAAGGATGTTGAAGCTTTGGAAAGGGCACAGAGGAGATTTACTAGGATGTTGCCTGGTATGGAGGGAAGGTCTGACAAGGAAAGGCTGAGGGACTTGAGGCTGTTTTCGTTAGAGAGAAGAAGGTTGACAGGTGACTTAATAGAGACTTATAAGGTAATCAGAGGGTTAGATAGGGTGGACAGGGAGAACCTTTTACAAAGTATGGTGACGGCAAGCACGAGGGGGCATAGCTTTAAATTGAGGGGTAATAGATATAGGACAGATGTCAGAGATAGTTTCTTTACTCAGAGAGTAGTAAGGGTATGGAATGCTTTGCCTGCAACGGTAGTAGATTCGCCAACTTTAAGTACATTTAAGTCGTCATTGGACGAGCATATGGATGTACATAGAATAGTGTAGGTTAGATGGGCTTCAGATTGGTATAACAGGTCAGCACAACATCGAGGGCTGAAGGGCCTGTACTGCGCTGTAATGTTCTATGTTCTATAGATTTGTCCCCAGGATCATGAGACTATCCTATGAAGGGAGACTGAAGAAATTAGGCTTGTTTTCTCTTGAGTATCAAGAATGATCTCTTTGAAACCACAATATACTTTAAACAGATAGACAAGGTAGAGGTTTCTCCTGGTTGGGGAGTCTAAACCAGGCGATACAATCTTAAGATAAAGGGGAAGCCAGTTGGGACTGAAACAAGGTAACATTTTATTATTCTGAGGATTGTGAATCTTTGAAATTCTCTAACACAGAGGACTATGATAGCTCAGTTATTTGTTTTATTTAGAAATCAACAGATTTCTAAAAATCAATAGTGTAAAGAGATCTGTGATTATTGTGGGAAGAACACATTTGGGCAGATTCTCTGCTGGCCAAGCCCCCATTAAGTCAGTGTGGATGTGGGTTGCAGAATCCTTGTCATAGCAGACTTCAAGGGAATTGTGCAGACCCAGTTCCCCCTTCTCCCCCTACCAGTTATCACATCAGTGTTGTCAGAATGGACCCGACCACACCGACACAGACCAGACCATCAATCCTCTCCAACCCTCCTCCAAACATCCTCACCCTGTCCAACCTGACCTTCCACAACCCATTCCCCACTGGAACGATCTGACCACCCTTCCCTGCCAGATATAACCTAATCCCTTGTCACCATACCTAACCACCTTCCCCCCATCCCTCCGAAACCCTGCTGCCAGAACTGACTGCCCCAGACCCCATATCTGCTTGATCAGCTTTCTCCCACACATCCCATCCTAACCACTGCATCTCTTAGCCACCCTCCCTTGCACCCTACTCATCCTCAGCTGGCACCCTAATTACCTGGCACCTTACCCCTACCTATTTGTGAACCCATTCTCCCCGCACTCTAACACCACACTTACCTTATTGTTATTTTCTAATCAACCGGTTTAGAGATGTTATTAAACACGTCCGGAGCAGATGGGACTTGAACCAGACCAAACTGATTTCTGTGAAAAGGAGGGTTTGTTTGTCTTTCACAGAGCATAACTACTGAAGGGAGAACTTTCAGAATAGAAATATGGCTCCCCATTTCTGAGGGAGCACTGAGGGGAATCACCTCTCAGCTGCCTTCTTTCATATAAAAAAAATAAGTGTGGGACTGGTTACCTTCAATAGATTGTCAATGCTTGGAAAATCTGACCCATTGAAAAAAGTGGTCAATGGGCTGAATGGCTACTCCTGTTTCTGTGTTCCAATGATGAGACTAAAACTATGATTCAATTGCCGTCTCATCAATTACAGCAAAACATCTTCACTTCTGTAATTAAGCTTTCTTGCAATGCAAGTCAACATACTATCTGCCTATCTTATTAATTGTTGCACTTGCATGCTGACTTTTAGTGACTCATGAACAAGGACACCAAGCCACTCCCGGCCAAGGATGCCAAACCACTCACAATTAGATATGCACTTTGGTGAAAAAACAGAATATAACTTCACACTTATTTGCATTAAATTCTATCATGTTTTTGCCCGTACACTTGGCTTGTCCAAGTCAGAATGATGCCTCTTTGTTTCCTCTTCACAATTTATATTCATTCCCAGTTTTTGGCATTGGCACATTTGGAAATATTAAAATTGGTCCCTACATCCAAATCACTTACATAGATTGTGAACTTGCAATCCTTGCACTTGCAGTGCCTCACTAGTAACTGCCTGCCTTTTAGAAAATGATCCGTTTATTCCCACTCCCTAGTTTTTGGCCATTAACCAATTTGGAATCCATACGAGTATATTATACCCAACTCCATGAACTCTGATTTTATTTCGAATTAGAATCCCTACAGTGTGGAAACAGGCCATTTGGCCCAACAAGTCCACATTCACCGTACCATGCAATCAGTGTGAGACTTTGTTAAAATACTTCTAAAAATTCAAAGGCATTGTGGCCGCTGATTTTCCTTTGTTGAAGCTACAATCAATAACCTCAAAAAGCTCCATGGAAGGTTTTGTCTAACATTATTTCTGCTTCATATATCCATGTTGAACATACCATTACTTTTGAAGTGTCCAATTATCATAACCTTTATAGTAGATAATAAGATTTTCCCTTCTACTTATGTTAAACTAACAGTATTCTGCAGCCTTTCTTAAACAGTGATGTTACATTTAATACTTTCCAGTCTGCAGGATTTTGAAAGGCAACCATCAATATGTTTACTATCGCTACAATCACTTACTCCAAAACTGGGAGGAAGCGCATCAGCTCCAGGAGTTTTATCAATCAAGCATATCTTAATTAATACCATTTCTTTCAGTTTCTCAGTTTTACAAGTCCCTTGGTTGCACTGTCCTTCTGGAAGATTTTCTCTACCTTCCTCTGTAAAGTAACTTCAATTTCTCTGTCATTTCCTGTTCTCCACTGTAATTTCTTTGGTCTCCACCTACAAATCCCCACATAGTAAAACTTAATCTTTTCCTTTTTACCTATCTTAAGAAGCTTTTGCAGACTGCATTTCTATTCCTTGCTAGCTTTCTTTTGTATTATTTTTGCACTTCATCAGTTCCTTGGTCTGCCTTTATTGAGTTCTTAATTGCTCTTACTACACAGGCTTGACACTTCTTGTTAGCCACAGATGATTTACCTTTGGCACTGGATGTTTGTACCTTGGAAACATGTTGTAAACCATGTAAGACTTATTTAAATACTCGCCATTGCCAGTTTACTGTCAAATCTTTCAGTATTTTCCCAAACTATCATAGTCAACTTGTCCCTCATACCTTGAGAGTTTCTTTTTTTTTCAGATTTAGGATCCTAATTTTCAGAATGAAGTATATCCTATTCAAACTAATAATGAAATTCGGTCATCTATTTCCCAAAGGCTAGTTTGCAGCAGAGTTATTAAATTAGCCTTTTCTCATTCTGTAACACTTAAGATAAACTAGTTAGATTCTTAACGGATTCCTGCTCCAGAAACCTATCTTATACACACTCCAGGAATTCACTCTTCACAGAATTAATGCTGATCAGGTTCACCCAGTCGATATGTAAATTGAAATCATTCACTATTACAGTATTACCACATTACATGCACCTTTAGTTTCCTGATTCATACCATGCCCAACATTATCATTACTGTTTGGTGGCCTATAAACAACTTAAACCAATGTATACAGTCCCTTGCTGTTTCTTAGCTGCATATAAACCAATTCCACAACTTTATCCTTCAGTCTAGGTTTCTCTCTCACACTAATGCATTGATCTTATTAGGAATACAAATTCATTAGGAATGCTACCCCATCTCTTTTTTTCCTTTTTGACGATTGTTACATTCCCAGCTAGACAAGTCAGATGTAAAGCTGAAACCTGGCTTGATAGGCGGCACGGTGGCACAGTGGATAGCACTGCTGCCTCACAGCGCCAGAGACCTGGGTTCAATTCCTGCCTCAGGCGACTGACTGTGTGGAGTTTGCACGTTCTCCCCGTGTCTGCGTGGGTTTCCTCCGGGTGCTCCGGTTTCCTCCCACAGTCCAAAGATGTGCAGGTCAGGTGAATTGGCCATGCTAAATTGCCCATAGTGTTAGGTAAGGGGTAAATGTAGGGGTATGGGTGGGTTGCGCTTCGGCGGGGCGGTGTGGAATTGTTGGGCTGAAGGGCCTGTTTCCACACTGTAAGTAATCTAATCTAATTTTAATGTGTTTTCCAGCCATAGAATCATACAGCATGGAAAAAGACCCTTCGGTCCAATTTGTCCATGCCGATAAAATTTCCCAAACTAAACTAATCCAATTTGCTTGCACTTGGCCCATATGCCTCTAGACATTAAAGTAACTGTCCAAATGTCTTTTAAATGTTGTAACTGTACCTGCACCTCCCACTTCATTCAGAAGTTTAAGAGTATGGTTGGTCGCCGGAACATAAACATGCGATGCCACATGTTTTATTGCTATAATAAAATCTAAGTTATTAAGAAAAGAAATGAAGTTGAAGTAGAATAAGTCAAAAAATGTATTAATAACATAAGTTCAAAATATTTTAAGCAGATAGTAAAAATATAATCCCAAAACATTCCTTTCTAATTTGAAAAGAAAAGCAAATTTTTTGCATTGTGCCCAAAACACACCTTGTAGAGTACTCAAAAATAGAAATCATACAATACACTCACCAAATCCTTATTTCTAACATCTCAATAGCTTTGTGACTATAATGTATAGATTGGAACTATAACTAGCTTCATAGGGAGGTATTAGACACCTGAGATTAAATATTCAGTTCTATGTTCTACAGAGTTTTAGCTCAACACTTCTCGTCTGGGACTATCACTAATCTTCACTCCAAGGTAGTCTTAGGTAACCACTATCACCTTCCTTTCTCTGGAGTGCTAGTCAATATAGCCATCTTCATGAAGGGCTTCAAAGGATTACTCGAAACTTAGTAAGAATTCTTTTTTCTGTTTTTTTTTCCTAAACTATGGATATTTTCTTTCAGCTAATACAAAAGTTCCAGGAATCTCCAAAACAAAACGCTGAAATGCCTTTATTTATCTTGCTGGTTTGCAAAATAATCCAAGGTTAACAAAAATTGATTAATTCTGAAGCTAGGCCTCAAAAACACCTTTAAAAGAAGCCATCATTGTTACAGAAATGTTTTCAAGCTAATCATTAAACTCCAACATACAGAATATACAGATTAATTTCAAAACAAATACCTAAATTTACAATAAACAATTTTAAAAGTATAGAGAAACCACACAATTTATATCATACTATCCATCCTAAATGGCAAATATTATTGAACGTTTAATTCCCTAACATGATTACTTTGTCTCTACGTCTCTGTGATGGAAATTAAATTATACCCATTTAGAGTCATAGAGATGCACAGCACGGACACAGACCTCTCGGTCTGACTCGTCCATGCTTTATTATACTATATTGTACACAGGCAGAGTGCCTTTAATTGTCTTTTTAATGTTGACAAAAAAATCTGATTCATTCAGTAATATTCTGATTCTATTCAACACTAGTCTTCACTGTCTATCTTCTATTTTAGCTTACTACCTGAAGAGTGCTAAACATTGTCAGTGCCTACAGAAGTACAGGAGTGATAAATTGAACCTATTTTCAGTGAAGAAAGACAGTGTGATAAGGATTTCACTTTTCAAAGGAATGAAGGATGGAAGAAAGTAAGAAGTTTGAAAATAAAATGTTATCTTGTTTACTTTTTGTATAGGTTTTTAGATTTAACTAAATACTTGTCACACATCATGGCAATTCATATGCAACAATAAGGACTGTAGTAACATTGAATGATGACTGTAACACCACTCTAAACAATATGTTGCACACTTCAGAAGAATAATCTATTTTGATGATCATTATCCTCTTCAAGTATATTAAAACAACATGCTCTGTCCTCACTGCCTTTCTCGTGAAATAGAAAAGTTACAAACTTTCAGAAATCATAGTGGTTTGCACTGTAGGAAATGACCCTAAATTATAGTTTACTTGGAAAAATCAGCAAAGTTTTAGCTAATAATCAAAGGCTTAATTATAGTAATCATGTATAATTTATACAAATTAGTAAAATTATGCATCCATAATCACTTCCTGTCAACTTTTATTTCTCATTCTAAGTTCCTATTTCTACATTTATAAAGAAAATTGCCAATGTAAATAGACAGCAATTACATCCTGCTGCTAGTGTGGACACAGGACCACTAACATTGGAAGGGTATAACTGCTGTGGGAAAAACGTACATAGGCAATTTACATTACAAAAATATAGATGTAGAAATGTAACATGGAAATATTAAAAAGGAATTATTTCACAATTCTCTTCTGCATTAAATTTTGTTGCCACTTTTCTGCCCACTTCACCATGTTGCCAGGTTTTCTTCAAACTTTTCCAAACTCTTATGATTTGCAATAGTTCCAAGTTGTCTAGCATCTCCAAACTTTGATACAGTGAAATTTGAAATTCTACATCCAAGTCGAGCTTATTCTAATATATCTGGAATAACAGGTGTTTAATGCTGATTTCTGCTGTGCTCAACTATAAACTTTCCTTTAGTCTGAAAATAACTTTAAATTTGTATCCACGTTGGTATTGTTCCTTTTATTTCACAGTCTCTAAAATTACATGAGTTTGTTGTGCGACACCTTATTAAAACCCTTTTGGAACCCAGTCACATGTATTTCCTCAAAAAACTATTTGCTCTTAATATATAATTAACATACAAGTTTGGGGTAGCACAGTTGCTCCACTTTTAGCACTGCTGCCTCATAGCATCAGAGTCTTGGGTTCAAGTCCACCCTCATGCAACTGCCTGTGTGGGTTCTCAACGGGTGCTCCAGTTTCCTCCTACACTTCAAAGATGTGTAGGTTTGCCAGATTGGCTGTGCTAAATTCTCCATAGTGTCCAGGGATATGCAGGTTAGCTCGATTAGCCATGGGAAATGCAAGGTTAGGGGGACATGGTAGAGGGTGGGTCTGCGAGGGATGCTCTTCGGAGAGTCAATGCAGACTCAAGGGGCTAAATGGCCTGCTTCTGCAGTGTAGGGATTCTACAATGCTCTGATGGTACAGAATTTCACCTAGATTTTCACTTCTGATTAAATGGCACTCACTGGGACAGTAAATCAGGAACTATGGATCCATTATATCCAAATAAATCAGTGCTCCAAGAAAGCTATCTGCCTTATCTTAAACATCCACATTGGCAATCAGCCCTCACTTACCTTTATTTCAAATGGTGTATATTTTAAGAATTTATTTTTGGTATGAAAATCGTGATAAGGCTAACAATGTTTACTATTGAAGTGCAAATTGAAAAACAACTTCAAGCAACTGTAGCAGTTAAATACAGGTAAGGATTGGTGCTGGGCCCTCTACTCTTTGTCATTTATATAAATAATTTGGATGCGAGCATAAGAAGTACAGTTAGTAAGTTTGCAGATGACACCACAATTGGAGGCGTAGCGAACAGTGAAGAGGGTTACTTCAGATTACAACAGGATCTTGACCAACTGGGCTAATGGGCTGAGAAGTGGCAGATGAGTTTAATTCAGATAAATGCGAGGTGCTGCATTTTGGGAAAGCAAATCTTAGCAGATACACTTAATGGTAAGGTCCTAGGGAGTGTTGCTGAACAAAGAGACCTTGGAGTGCAGCTTCATAGCTCCTTGAAAGTGGAGTAACAGATAGATAGGATAGTGAAGAAGGCATTTGGTATGCTTTCTTTTATTGATCAGAGTACTGAGTACAGGAGTTGGGAGGTCATGTTGCAGCTGTACAGGACATTGGTTAGGCCACTGTTGGAATATTGCATGCAATTCTGGCCTCATTCCGATTGGAAAGATGTTGTGAAACTTGAAAGGATTCAGAAAAGATTTACAAGGATGTTGCCAGGGTTGGAGGATCTGAGCTATAGGGAGAGGCTGAACAGGCTGGGGCTGTTTTCCCTGGAGTGTCGGGGGCTGAGGGGTGACCTTATATAGGTTTACAAAATTATGAGGTGCACGGATAGGGCAAACAGACAAAGTCCTTTCCCTGGGGTCAGGGAGTCCAGAACTAGCGTGCATAGGTTTAGGGTGAGAGGGGAAAAGATGTAAAAGAGACCGAAGGGGCAACTTCTTCACTCAGAGGGTGGTACGAGTATGGAATGAACTGCCAGAGGAGGTGGTGGAGGCTGGTACAATTGCAACATTTAAGATTCTGGATTAGTGGTGCTGGAAGAGCACAGCAGTTCAGGCAGCATCCAAGGAGCAGCGAAATCGACGTTTCGGGCAAAAGCCCT
>NC_057722.1:36844578-36855485 GCF_004010195.1 Chiloscyllium plagiosum | reverse complement strand
ATGGTCCAGGTAAATTTAATGTCAGGGTGGAATGTGTTGGTGAAGTTGATGAATTGCTTAACCTCCTCGCGGGAGCACGAGGTGGCGCCAATGCAGTCATCAATGTAGCGGAGGAAGAGGTGGGGAGTGGTGCCGGTGTAATTACGGAAGATCAACTGCTCTACGTAGCCAACAAAGAGACAGGCATAGCTGGGGCCCATATGTGTGCCCATGGCTACCCCTTTGGTCTGGAGGAGGTGGGAGGATTCGAAGGAGAAATTGTTAAGGGTGAGAACCAGTTCGGCCAAACAAATGAGAGTGTCGATGGAAGGGTACTGTTGGGGACGTCTGGAGAGGAAAAAACGGAGGGCTTGGAGGCCCTGGTCATGGCGGATGGAGGTGTAGAGGGATTGGATATCCATGGTGAAGATGAGGCGTTGGGGGCCGGGGAAACGGAAGTCTTGGAGGAGGTGGAGGGCGTGGGTGGTGTCTCGAACGTATGTGGGGACTTTCTGGACTAGGGGTTATAGGACAGTCATCCCGCACCTCCGCCCTCAGACCCCACCCCTCCAACCGTAACAAGGACAGAATGCCCCTGGTGCTCACCTTCTACCCTACCAAACTACGCATAAACCAAATCATCCGCCGACATTTCCGACACCTCCAAAAAGACCCCACCACCAGGGATATATTTCCCTCCCCACCCTTTTCCACCTTCCGCAAAGACCGTTCCCTCCGTGACTACCTGGTCAGGTCCATGCCCCCCTACAACCCACCCTCCCATCCTGGCACCTTCCCCTGCCACCGCAGGCACTGTAAAACCTGTGCCCACACCTCCTCCCTCACCTCTATCCAAGGCCCTAAAGGAGCCTTCCACATCCATCAAAGTTTTACTTGCACATCCACTAATATCGTTTATTGTATCCGTTGCTCCCGATGCGGACTCCTCTACATTGGGGAGATGGGCGCCTCCTAGCAGAGCGCTTTAGGGAATATCTCCGGGACACCCGCACCCATCAACCACACCGCCCCGTGGCCCAACATTTCAACTCTCCCTCCCACTCTGCCGAGGACATGGAGGTCCTGGGCCTCCTTCACCCTACCTGCCTATCTCCTTTTCCACCTATCCACTCCACCCTCTCCTCCCTGACCTATCACCTTCATCCCCTCCCCCACTCACCCATTGTACTCTATGCTTCTTTCTCCCCACCCCTACCCTCCTCTAGCTTATCTCTCCACACTTCAGGCTCACTGCCTTTATTCCTGATGAAGGGCTTTTGCCCGAAACGTCGATTTCGCTGCTCCTTGGATGCTGCCTGAACTGCTGTGCACTTCTAGCACTACTAATCCAGAATCTGGTTTCCAGCATCTGCAGTCATTGTTTTTACCTCTGCAACATTTAAGAGGCATCTGGATGAGTATATGAATAGGAAGGATTTGGAGGGATATGGGCTGGGTGCTGGCAAGTGGGACTAGATTGCGTTGGGATATCTGGTCGGCATGGACGGGTTGGACCAAAGGGTCTGTTTCTATGCTGTACATCTCTATGACTTTATAGTTGGCCTGCAGTGGAATAACAGTGTCTTGCTGCAAGCATTGGTATTGAAATGCACAAAATGCCATCAAATTGCTAGATTTGTGTGATATGTACACACTGAACTTGCCAGAAAATGGTAGGGTTTGTATGTTCTAATAAAGTAAATTTTAATGGCACACTAAGTCTTCATCATTACCAAGCAACCTCTATGGCACTTAAAATTTACTTCACAAGTTTGAGGCTTACTCCATGTTTTAATTATTGTTAAGATTTTAAACTATCCGTTTTTCTTGCTCTCTCTTTATCACATTTTTTTTTTCCCCATTTAATTCTCTGCTCATGATTTGTCATTGAAATGAGTATTCTTGGATAAACAGCCAATCAAATTTTAAGGAAGTAACATTGATTTTTTTTGATAACCGATATGTACACTATTGCTTCCACTCATTTATCAGATTCTATTGTACTCTTTAGTTGTTTACCAAGAATGAAAATGATCAATTTCTTAGTTAAACATGTTCATCTAGGGGTGAGTGAATTTAAATCACCTAAAACTATCATTCTGGCATACTGTCTAAATAGTTTTTCACTGAATGCTTGCTAACAACTTTGATGGGTGAAGATATTAATTACAGTTGAGTGTGGTTATTATTGTTTGTTTTTGTCATGCATGTAGACTGCATGCTAAATGTTAAAGATGTGTTTTTAAAGCTCAGAGGTCATCAGTGGCCATTTTATTTCAGGGATAAAAGAGAAGAGTATTGTCATCAGCCATCTGCCACATAATTTATTAAATGGATGCAATTTTCAGAACCTTCAATGGTCTTCAGTAAAACTACATTAGACAGATATATTGCCAACTTGCTTATAATAGACAGGCACAGTTTACCAATCAACATCACATTGCATTCAACCATATAAATGCTCACCAGGTAAACTGTTGTCATTGCATTGTAAACATTGGGCCATTAGGTAGAAACATGCAGCACCGATTTAACCATTTGGTCTGGGAACTAGAGCTGCTAAAGTTTAAAAAAAAGCAATGAGTGTTAATGACCTGGAACTCACTATCTATCTTCAAGTGTGATGGAAACAATGACATGGCACTTAAATGAAAGGAAGTTGTAGCTTAAGTATTGAATAGGGGAAATGGGAGTAAGTGGATTTCCTCCATGGAGAACTGGGACAGAATGGGTAACTGAAAAGCTTCCTTCTACACTATAAATTAATCTTATGACTCCAATAATATTAGAAAAGTTACACAATATAATTTTTTAATTTACACATATCACAAAATGTACCATTTGCAAATGTACATTTCAAACTTCATACAAGTTTAGTTGTGATCAAATTAATTTGAACTGACATATGCTGAGCCATACAGAGTCAATGTCACTGGACTATAACCCAGAGCCCCAGAGAGATATTCTGGGGACTTTGGTTGCAATCCAACCGTGGCAAATAGTGATATTGCACTTCAGTGAAAATCTGGAATTAAAATAACAGCTGGCCTAATGACTACCACTGGTGATTGTTGTCAAAATGCATCTGGTTCACTAATGTCCTTTAGGAAAGGAAATCTACCATCCTTATCTGTTTGATCTACATGTGAGTCCATTACCACAACAATGTGCTTGACTGTTAATTGCCCTATGAATTGGCTCTGAAAAACATTCAGTGCAAAGGCAACTAGGGATGGAAACAAATGCTGGCCTTGCCAGTAATGTTGACAATCTCTACAACAATTAATTGCTGCTTCATTTGGAAAGTATATTTGGGACATTGGGATGGTAAGGAGACAGCAAGAGAAGATGCCGTGTGTGTGGTATTCTGGGATTCAAGCAAATCCGCACGTAACTAATTACATGACTGACATCAATAAGAGAGAACAAACCAATCTAAATTGAATGTGAAGAGAAATGCTTTAAACACTGCACTAAGTAACTGCATTTGAGAACCCATGTATTGATGTAAATAAAGGAGCATTACAACACAAAGAGTTGAACAGGTTTACGTAATTGATAAAGATGCTCAGGAACAGTGAATTCACAGACAACCATGATGTGAAATGATTTGGAGATGCTGGTGTTGGACTGGGGTGTACGAAGTTAAAAATCACACAACACCAGGTTATAGTCCAACAGGTTTAATTGGAAGCACACTAGCTTTCGGAGTGTCGCTCCTTCATCAGGTGATAGTGGAGGGCTCAATCCTAACACACAGAATTTATAGCAAAAATATACAGTGTGATGTAACTGAAATTATACATTGAAAAATTGATTGTCTGTTAAGTCTTTCATCTGTTTGAATACCATGATAGTTTCACTTCTTTCATGTGTAAATCACAAAACCTTTTTAAAAAAAGGTTTTGTGATTTACACATAAAAGAAGTGAAACTATCATGGTATTCAAAGACTTAACAGACAATCAATTTTTCAATGTATAATTTCAGTTACATCACACTGTAAATTTTTGCTATAAATTCTGTGTGTTAGGATTGAGCCCTCCACTACCACCTGATGAAGGAGCAAAGCTAGTTGTGTGCGTGTGGGTCTTTGTCTCATGTGTTTGTCTGTCTGGGTTGGGGGTTGTGAGTGTGAGAAAGTGTGTGTGTAGTGAGTGTAGAGTATCTTAAGTCTGTGAGGGGGAGTTTGAGTGTGGGAGTGCATGTGTCTGTAAGGGTGTGTGTGGGTGTGTGTGTGCGCGTCTGTGTATATGTGTGTATAGGAGTGCCTGTGTGTGTGTGAGAGTGTGTGTGTATGTGTGTGTGTAGGAGTGTCTGTGTGTGTGTGTATAGTACAATGGTGGTCACCTGTAATGTGACATGAACCCAAGGTCCCAGTTGAGGCCCTCCCTATGGGTACTGAGCTTAGCTATCAGACTCTGCTCGGCCACTTTTCACTGCTGCCTGTCCCGAAGTCCATCTTGGAGGATGGACACCCAAAGGCAGACTTCGGGACAGGCAGCAGTGAAAAGTGGCTGAGCAGAGGCTGATAGCTAAGTTCGGTACTCATAGGGAAGGCCTCAAGTGGGACCTTGGGTTCATGTCACATTACAGGTGACCACCATTGCACTATACACACACACACAGACACTCCTACACACACATATACACACACACACTCTCACACACACAGGCACTCCTATACACACATACACACGGACACACTTATACACAGACGCGCACACACACACCCACACACACCCTTACAGACACATGCACTCCCACACTCAAACTCCCCCTCACAGACTTAAGATACTCTACACTCACTACACACACACTTTCTCACACTCACAACCCCCAACCCAGACAGACAAACACATGAGACAAAGACCCACACGCACACATATATTTCGTGGGGTGAATTTGTACTTCCAGGGTTACATTACTTTGCTCAAAAGCTACATGCATTCATGTAGAACTCTGAGCTCAAAACTGCATGAATTCATGTAAAACTCCATTATCTCACTTTTTAAATTAGAATTAATCTAAACATCATGGCATAGACAGAGAGCACGGGGGCTAACACCTTCAACATATTGTCTAGCTATCACCATTGTTAACAGCTAACCTGAGAATGCAGCTTTTTAAAAAAAGGTTTTGTGATTTACACATGAAAGAAGTGAAACTATCATGGTATTCAAACAGATGAAAGACTTAACAGACAATCAATTTTTCAATGTATAATTTCAGTTACATCACACTGTAAATTTTTGCTATAAATTCTGTGTGTTAGGATTGAGCCCTCCACTATCACCTGATGAAGGAGTGACGCTCCGAAAGCTAGTGTGCTTCCAATTAAACCTGTTGGACTATAACCTGGTGTTGTGTGATTTTTAACTTAATGATGTGAAATGTTCCAGGACAAAATATAAGTAGGAATATTGGCTTAAAGCATAACATTTAGGAGTGGGAATAAATTGAGGTATTGGGGCGATTGATGCTGTTGTCTCGAAATTTGAGATTAGGGAGACCAAACCAGATTTAGTAACTGCTTTGAGGAAGCATTTTCACTCAGTCTGCAAGCCTAACCCCACACTTCCAGTTGCTTATTGGAAATCAGCACCTTGGTCTCAAGCTCACATTTCAGTCCTCAGCTTGTTGCAGCAATCCAGTGAAGTTCAATGCTCAAAGTATTATACCTCATCTTCTGATTAGCCACTTCACAACCTTCTGAATTTAACACTGTGTTCAACAATTTCACAACACAGGCTGATTCCCAATTTGATTTTGTTTTCTTGCCAAGTGCCAAATGGAATCTTGCTTCTTGTATTCTTGTTTTCAGACAAAGCTCTTTAATGATCTGGCACTGATTCTCGTACTGGACAAATGTTTCATCTCTTTACTACAATGACTACAAATCCCTTTGCTTTTTCTTCCATGACATCTTTGACATTTAATCTTTCCTGTCCTGCCTTATCTTTTCTCTTTTGTTCTTCCTTCCCCTTTCAACCAGATTAAACCCATCATGTTTCTACCTTCCTTCACTTCTGAAGAGTCACATTCAACTCAAAATGTTAACTCTATCTCTTTCATAAACAATGCTGCCAGATCAGAGTGCATCCCAGATTTGGTTTTTATTTTAATTACTTTGAACTAGTGTGTAAACCTGAAGCATCTCAAATTCGGTTACTCGAAATAAGAATTTGAAGGTGTCAAGCAAGCAAAACGCAGTTCTAATTACTTTTTGTCACAAAACATGTCAATGTTTAAAAAATGGCTAAGAAGTAAAACTCATTTCATTTCTTGACAACATACTTCTGAGCACCTATGTTGAGAAACTTGAGCAGATACGCATGCACACCTACAATGAGGTTGCAAACCTCAATCCCAATGGGAAATTAAAAATCAGAGTGTAAAAAATTTGAATGTTCATGGATTAAGACCAATTGACCTGGGACATGTTTCAAATTTGATACATGCTTGAATTACTCACTGTGCACAATAACATGTAATCATGCAGAGAAACAGCAACTATAGCACTTCTTTACGAAATTGATTCGAGTGGCAGGCTTTCCCACTCAGGTATTTTCCTGAAATGTTTTTAAATTTTATAAGAAGAAACTCCTTTCAGAAAGAAAAGCAGGTGCCTTCGCCTTGATGATAGTACTCCGCCCCACCATAGCCCTCAACAAATGTCCTCCTTGGACTAATTGGAGTTGCAAGACAGAGAGTCCTACAAGTGAAAACAGGAGTAAAATGTCCTTTTGTCCCAATAAATTATAACCACTGATATTTTCAATATTTTCCAAGATTAATGATTAAGGCGTTTAATGGTGGCTCAGTGGTTAGTACTGCTGCCTCATAGCACCAGGGACCCGGGTTCGATTCTAGCCTCAGGCAACTATCTGTTGGAGTTTGCACATTCTCCCAGTGTCTGTGTGGGTTTCCATCAGGTGATCCATTTCTTCCCACAGTCCAAAGATATGCACGTTGGGTGAATTAGCCATAGTAAAATGCAGGGTTACAGGAATTGGGTGAGGAGCTGGGTTGGGGGTGAGATGCTCTTCAGAGGATTGGTGCAAAATCGACTGGTCAAATGGCCTCTTTCCACACTGTTCGGGATTTTATGTTTCACAGACATAACAATTCACTGATTTCTTTCACTGCACCAAATATTATTGTTTGGTTGTTCATGTTTTCTATGTAACACAAGAACACAGCAAATGTGTGTGTTTTGGCGTTCTAAAATTGTGAAATCATGTTCGAACTATTTGCAGTTTTTAGTTTTTTAGCTTTCTAAAATATATGTATAATGTCAAATGATTTAAAAATTCATCAAATTTAAATACAGAATTTTCAAACATGATATTGTAAAGTAATATTACTGATTCAAACAGCAGGCCAATGGATAAAAAATGAAAAATACAATGGTGAATTAATTGTTAAATACACAAATATATTATTGTATAAAATATGATTACTACAATACAAATATTTGTAATCAATGCCAAACAAAAATAGTATAACTAAAGTATTGGACTGGAAAAGTACTCATGGTAGAATTAAGACTGCAGTCAAACAGATAAAACTTTGTTCCAGTTTGTCAAATATGAAAACAAATACTCATGAGTATACAAAATTGATTCCAACTCTGAATATTCATTTAATTGATTTAAGTAACACCAGTAACACTAGGAAAAAAACTGATTCACTTTTCTGAAGAATCAACTGAGCCAAAAGTCAACATGACTGGCAACAGAGTGATTTCAATGCACTCACTTGAAGACAACATATGGCCAGTTCAAACAGTATAGATTAATAACCCATAGAAATATCCTTTGGACCCTGCTGACCCTGTTTTCAATGAGGCTTCCGAAAAATGCTTAAATTGTCTAAACAATTATGCAAAATGATCTATTGATCTAATCAGGTCAGAAAAGGTGATCTTCACCTAACTTCAATACACAAGTCAACAAAATATGTATGGAATTTAATTCAACTTCCTTACGGGCAGCACTGACATAAATCCAGTTTTATAAACCAGGATTTTCTATTTTTGAATTTAAAAATGGTGGCTGCCATGCAGAGATTGGCACTTCAACAAGTCATCAGGAAAGGTTTCTTTGTGTTATCACATGCTTTCAGCTCATTACATATGGATGCAAGTTGTTTTGAAAGTTGAATAGCCAGGAGGTTCTCACTTATACCAGTACCATTCAGGTTTGCAGTTTCTGATATCATATTGAAAGATCCCGGACAAGCTTTCAGGGAGGCATGGTGACAGCCAGAAATCCCAGGAAACTCTCTATTGAACTCTCTGAAATTGGCATTTAGCCAAAATATTGGAAAATTCAGCTCCATATGTCTCCTCAGGTCACACAAATCATATATACCTGAATCTAAACCTCAGTTAAACAGATCTAACTAAACCAAAGTGACACATTTGCAGTATAAATCATCTACATCATCTGACCAGAACAAGCTTGCCCATAACTGCTGAACTACAGACAGTTCTGAAAATTTGATTCAAATCCACTTTCTTTGCATTGAGAATAACCAAATTTCAGAGAAACTTAATTCCATCAGGCTGGATGAGATTCAAATTGAAGTTCTTATGGTCTTATGGTTATGATCTAAGTTCTAAACAATGATAGGCACTTCCAGTAAAGATGCTGTTATAGAAAACACAAGTCAGAGCATTGGAGTCTACAGTGACATTGGACAGAACCTTCCAGGGACCTGACCAATGTGGGCTACAGCAAGATTGGTGGCAGAATCAAACGAGGAATCTGATCAGATCTACATTGACATCATGAGCAACTCAATACATCTTGTTGTTTCTGAGCAGCGAGACCATTTTTTTGGCTAGGCAGCAACAAGTTGTCAATTAGGGGAATTATAACTTGTTAAATCCCTTACTAACACTTCAACTCACCTCTTTGATATTCAAGTAACTTATTGATATTCAACTTCCACTGTCTTACCAAATGCACCAAATGATCTTGAAGTTAAGAATTCTTGACATGGAAGTCAGAGCAGGTACCTAGTGACCTCACATCAACATAAGAAGCCTTCATGCTGCTCATCACCAAACAGCATCTCAAGGCAGCATGATAGGTATATGCTTGCTGGTAGCCAAGGATCAAGCAGACACCTGTCATCCACAAGCATCGTGGCAACTCTCCAATCCACTTGCAAGTCATTTAGGAATTAGAGACTTGCATTGCAGGATACACCTGCAACTAACATTGAAAAGTTGCTGCAAGAATACTTTGGTGACTGGCTGGCTGAGCCCAATGCTGATGGCGTGCACTGCCATCCCTTGGTGTTCACGATGTGAAATGCAACTGGAAATTGACTGGTGTAACATCCTGCGTGGGCAGATTTAGTGTCACTTCAAAGGCAAAAGCACAGGATTCACAACTACTGGACACTAGGTCATTGAAGACGCAAATAAATAAAGCTAAGTCCAGCCACATTTCATTTGCAATCAATTTGGCTCCCACTTTCATGCAGAATGAATGTGCTGGCAGTTCAACTACTGATCAAAAACAATTTGCACCATCCCATTATACAAGTTGAACAGTGGCATCTGAATGCTGCTAAAATTAACAGTAATGATCTTAAGAGGCGAATGCTGACCAAAGTTGACCAATTACTCCAAGTTGAAAATGTGTTGCTGGAAAAGCGCAGCAGGTCAGGCAGCATCCAAGGAACAGGAGAATCGACGTTTCGGGCATAAGCCCTTCTTCAGGAAGCTTATGCCCGAAACGTCGATTCTCCTGTTCCTTGGATGCAGCCTGACCTGCTGCGCCTTTCCAGCAACACATTTTCAGCTCTGATCTCCAGCATCTGCAGTCCTCACTTTCTCCCCAATTACTCCAAGAGTCTGTCATCTAAGTTTAATGATGGTCTGCACTGAATGCAATAAAATATTGAATGATTAAAATGGGTCTGGGATGGGAAAGGGATCAGGGCCCAGCAGGCTCTCCCTTTTGATAGAATGTCTTGGCAAAGGCTGATACAGAGAAACCACGGCTGATATCAAGCCCAGGAGCAGTAGCAAGTCACTGAAAAGGAGAAAGAACATTCAGCTGAAGGAGACATGTATCATGTATGGGGTCCACAGGAAAACCAAAGATTTCCAATTTCTATTCTGTTTTTTGGGGATAGGTGAGGTACAAGTAGGGCACAAGCTCTGCATGTCCTGGGACATTGATGGAAGTATGCTTGATGCTGGAGGGAGAAACTGTGGTTTGCAGGAATGGGGGCACCATCCTCTCTGCTACAACTCAGGCAATAAGGAACATAACTGGCTGTACACACCTAGCAGTGAAAAGGCCTTATCACAATGCTGCAGAATTCATCAAGTTAGTTTTGGAAACAGAGGAATCTAGAGATTCAGGTACATAATTATTTGAAATGTGTGTCACAGGGTGTTTCAAAGACATTTAGCACTGTTGCAAAGTTGATATTTGTAAAACTGTAAAATGGGGAAAGAATTGTGTGGTCCCTTTAAAAGGTGTCTTTTTTCTGCGCTTAGAGATTTAAAAAGGGACGTTCGTGAGCAGCTTCAGGGTTTGCAGGTACACAGGAAGCACCCAAATTGAAACATTTGTACTGAAAGGCAATACAATTAGGAGAGCAAGCAGCCTTTTTACCAAGACAATGGTACCCGATGTGGCCTCCTCTATATTGGGGAGACAGGCCGCCTACTTGCAGAACGTTTCAGAGAACACCTCTGGGACACCCGGACCATCCAACCCAACCACCCCGTGGCTCAATACTTCAACTCCCCCTCCCACTCCACCAAGGACATGCAGGTCCTTGGACTCCTCCATCGCCAGACCATAGCAACACGACGGCTGGAGGAAGAGCGCCTCATCTTCCGCCTTGGAACCCTCCAACCACAAGGGATGAACACAGATTTCTCCAGTTTCCTCATTT
>NC_057722.1:36746963-36844398 GCF_004010195.1 Chiloscyllium plagiosum | reverse complement strand
GAATAGAATTATGGTCGCTGGCCCCAAAGTGCTCCCCCACTGACACCTCAGTCACCTGCCCTGCCTTATTTCCCAAGAGTAGGTCAAGTTTTGCACCTTCTCTAGTAGGCACATCCACATACTGAATCAGAAAATTGTCTTGTACGCACTTAACAAATTCCTCTCCATCTAAACCCTTCACACTATGGCAGTCCCAGTCTATGTTTGGAAAGTTAAAATCCCCTACCATAACTACCCTAGATCTCCTTACAAGTTTGTTTCTCAATTTCCCCCTGACTATTGGGGGGTCTATAATACAATCCCAATAAGGTGATCATCCCTTTCTTATTTCTCAGTTCCACCCAAATAACTTCCTTGGATGTATTTCCGGGAATATCCTCCCTCAGCACAGCTGTAATGCTATCCCTTATCAAAATTGCCACTCCCCCTCCTCTTTTGCCTCCCTTTCTATCCATCCTGTAACATTTGAATCCTGGAACATTCAGCTGCCAGTCCTGCCCATCCCTGAGCCATGTTTCCGTAATTGCTATGATATCCCAGTCCCATGTTCCTAACCATGCCCTGAGTTCATCTGCCTTCCCTGTTAGGCCCCTTGCATTGAAATAAATGGAGCTTAATTTATTAGTCCTAGTTGTCCCTGCCTGTTTGACTCACTTCTGTTCTCAGCTGTACCCATCTCAGATCGATCTCTTTCCTCACTATCTCTCTGGGTCCCAACCCCCCACCTTACTAGTTTAAATCCTCCCAAGCAGTTTTAGCAAATTTCCCTGCCAGTATATCAGTCCCCTTCCAATTTAGGTGCAATCCGTCCTTCTTGTACAGGTCACTTCTACCCCAAAAGAGATTCCAATTGGAATGCTGTATCCTGTTGTGGTTGCCATGTTGTAAGAAGTTCAAGAGGGTTCAAAAGAGATTTACCAGGATGTTGCCGGGTATGGAAGATTTGAGTTGTAAAGAAAGGCTGGATAGGCTGGGACGTTTTTCATTGGAGCATAGGAAATTGAGACGTAACCTGATAGAACTTTATAAAATAATTGAGGGTGTAGATAGAATTAACAACAGTTATCTTTTCCCTAGGATGGGGCATTTCAAAACTAGGAGACACAATCTTAAAGTGAGAGGAGTGAGATTTAAAAAAGACATGGGGAATAATATTTTAAAGACAGGGTAGTTCGCATGTGAAATTAGGAAGTGGTGGATGTGGGTACAATAACAATGCTTAAAAGACATTTGGATAAGTACATGAAAAGGAAAGAATTGGAGGGATATGAGCCAGGAGCAAGCAGATAGGATTGGTTTAGTTTAGGATTTTGTTTGGCATGGACTGGTTGAACTGAAGGGTTTGTTTCCATGCTGTATGACTGTATGACTCTATGACTAGGGAGGGTCCCATTGTCTTAATGTTTAAGTGATTAGTGAACACTGTTACCATTCCTGGAAGTGCATGCCTACTCGCCTGGAAGCTACCATAATTCCTACATCCTGGAGTACTCTCATGAGAATCCAGGAGCCTTACAAAGCTAATTACTGGGGGATAAAAGCTACCCACTGTGACCTTGGCTCATGACATTATTATGCAAAGCCCTGATTGATACAGAATACAGAAACAATGCTGTCCATGCCTCAACTAGAGACATTGCAAAACAAGTGATCGGGTTACTGAAAAATTAGTTCTGCTGCTTGAATTATTCTGGAGGGACTCCAATATAATCTAGATGGAGTGTGCCGCGTAATCCTGTTTTGCTGCTGCACAATTGGAGTAGGTACTGAGGCAGCGACAAGTGCTGAGGAACTGGGGGAAAAGGAGCATGTTTCTGAAGGAGGGGAGGATGAGGACAAAGGAGAGGAGGAAGCTCACTTTATACATGATTGAGCACAGCTGCATTGGGCACTACTAACCAGGTAGAACCTGACTGACACACAGTTCCGTAGATGACAGCTGGTTTCAGCAGACCATTATGGAACCTAAACTTACTGCTGGTCAAGGTGCCAACATTTGATCTGCATTGGGACTGCAACCTGAAGCCTCTTAATTTCATTTGAAACCACTTTTGCTGGCTATATATAAAAGCTCACCTTTGGATTTCATGGATTGCTTGTCTGATGATCTTCTAATGACGGGATTTCAGTGTGGAGGGGACATTGGAGGCAAAGTAGCGATAATCCTAGGTGCTGTTTCAATGGGATGTAGCTAAGAACAGAAAAAAAACTGTATGGTCTGGTCGTTAAATAGCAACAAGACTGAGTGAGTGTGATCATATGTGTAAGGGAGTATCAGCCGTGCTGGGTATGTGCCATAGCAGTCTGGTTTAATGGCTTCCACATTATTACATAGCCCGTGAAGGGTACTGCAGATTGCCAACATTCTTCCAGGCACACAGTGGCCTTACAAAGACAGCAAGGCCACAAAGGATGATGGATTTGTGGCAGAAATTCACTTAAAGGAGATTTGTTCTACAACAGTACGTGGTAAAATCAAAATGAATTGGATGGGAGGGTGGGACAATAGAGTTGGGGTAGGTAATTGTTGAGGTGATTTTGCTTGGATGCTGTGAGAAATCTTGCTAGGTCTCCTGGCAAAAAACCTTACAAAAATCCTGAACCAATTTGTACTTTGCCAAAAAAAAAATTCAGCACAAGTCCACATTGTTTGAGAGCGTAGCTTCCCTACTGAAATGGAAGATTTCAAGATTTACCCTAATATAGAGTCATAGAGATGTAATTAATGGAAACAGACCCTTCAGTTCAATTCGTCCATGCTGACCAGATATCATAAATTAATCTAGTCCCATTTGCCAGCATGTGGCCCATATCCCTTTAAGCCCTTCCTATTCACATACCCATCCAGATGCCTTTTAAATGTTGTAATTGGACCAGCCTCCACCCCTTCCTCTGGCAGCTCATTCCATACACGCATCATCCTTTGCATAAAAATGTTGCCCCTTGGGTCATTTTTAAATCTTTCCCCTCTCACCTTAAACCTAATCCCTCTGGTTGTGGACTCCCCCAACCCAGGGACATGGTGACATAGTGAGCCAGATTTTCCCATGGGCTTGGAAAACCCTATCTGTGACTTGGTGAAACCTTTGAAAGCCCCTGTGAGACTTTGCTGGGGAATCTGATCCATGGTGCATGTTGTAATACAGATTAATGGAATACAGACAATATGTGGGTGCAAAGGTCTACTTTGGTTCCCTATCCCAGTTCCCAATACCATTTAAATGCCTCTTAAACCTCATCCCTTACTTACCTCACTCATCTAATTTCAACTCTGATCATTATGACAGGTCCATTGCTTGCACCCTTCATATCCACTCAGAATATGCACACTACGTACAGTCATCAACAGGCAAAAAATTGGAACGGGAATTAATTTAATTCATTAGAAAATAAATCGCTGACAATCTAATAAAACTCTGAATTCAAAAACACTATTAGTGTTTCTGGAAAGAAAAACACTGGCCCTGTGCTCCTTTAAATGTCTTTGCTTTTGTAAACAAATGAGAACCTATAATTTGTGATGATAGCTTCTTAAAATGTTAATGTGTTCTTGGATCATAGATCACCTGCTAAGTTAAACATAACAGAAGCTTTTGCAGACAGGCCTAGGATTCATAATGGCTACAGCCATCACAACAAATTCTTCTAGCTACATTATCTAAAGCTGATAAAGCAGAATACTGACTATTTCTGTTTCAAAGCAGAGGGCCTATAAATCAATGGAATTAGAATAGAATTAGAATATCCTTTATTGTCATGTGTACTTGGCTGCCTCTAATAGCTGATGAAGGGCTTATGCCTGAAACATTGATTCTCCTGCTCCTCAGACACTGCCTGACCTGCTGTGCTTTTCCAGCACTACACTCTCAACTCTGATCTCCAGCATCTGCAGTCCTCACTTTCTCCTGCCTCTAATAGCGCTATCTTAGGTACAAGTACCTCGGTCCAAGTCTTGGTTACAAAAGAGGAATAAAAGGAGAAGTTGTACCATTACTTAGTGTCTAAAAATTGAGCTAGAAATAAGATAGTTATAACATAGTTAAAGGATTGACATTACAGTCCAATAAAGAATTTCAAATAGCAGCAGTGCAGCATGTCGTCTGACCACCCACACCAGGCCCCAGTCCAACAACTGTCCTACTCCACTGCAAGCCTCCAGTCTGTCCCGCACTGGCATTCAGCTGCACCAAGATAAGTTGTGCTGCTCCGGGACTCACTTCCTCTCATGCTGCTCAGGGACTGCTTCCCAGATCTGGAGATTGTTTATAAACTTTCAAAGGCAGGTTTATTTTAAACAGCTATAACTGTCAGTCGATTTAAATCGCAGCACCAACTATGACAGCAGGGAGTAAGATGATTTTTTTTAAGCTCTCTAATGTATTATTTCACTTTTGGCAATTGTAAAACGATAATGACAATAAGTACGCTATGCTAGTCAGTGTAAGGTTCAACTTACCTCTGCAGGAGCGATTCCTATGATCGGTTATTGCACTAGAAATAAATTTTCCTCATTTAACAGTATCCAATTGTGATATTTGAACATGTCAAAACATTTTACACTCAACTATCAAAAATCATTCCCTCAGCATGGTCCCTGAATGGCCACAGTGGAACTTAGAACTAGGTTGACACTGTTGACTACAAGGTCGTTGATTGGGGTTGTTAATCTGGGCCAATCAGGAAAGCCCTGGCTGAGCAACTGAATTTCCTCAGTTCAGGTGGCTGACTCTGAGTTGGCTGGCCACACAGTCAGTGTGTACTGCTGCTGTTGGTTTCTGATTTTTTGGGGAACTGATCTCTACAGCCAGTTTGTTAACTGGTATTCCTTTTAATTGATATCTAAACTGGCTGACCTTCTTAGTCAATGTGTTTCAGGTGTATTTCAGTTTTCATGAGGCACATGTCATTTCACTGGCTGGTTACAGCCTGTGTGTTACTCTTTTATTGTCCTTTGAGAGAAGGATTATGCTGTATCTGTGGCAGGGCTTAGCCCTTGAACTCTGGTTTCCTTTCTTTTCACTTTGTTTGGCGACGGAGGGCCAGAAGGCATGTAGGGGCAGGCTGAGATGCAGAAGGCTTGTGAGCTGACCTGTGCGCCATCATCCATAAGACATAGGAGTGGAAGTAAGGCCATTCAGCCCATCTAGTCCACTCCGCCATTCAATCATAGCTGATGGGTATTTCAATGCCACCTACCCGCACTCTCCCTGTATCCCTTAATTTCTTGCAAGATTAAGAGTTTATCAATCTCTGCCTTGAAGATATTTAATGTCCTGGCCTCCACTGTGCTCTGTGGCAATGAATTCCACAGACCCACCACTCTCTGGCTGAAGAAATGTCTCCTCAGTTCCATTTTAAATTGACCCCCTCTAATTCTAAGGCTGTGCCTACAGGCCTTAGTATCCCCGCCTGACAGAAACAAATTCCCAGCGTCCACCCTTACTAAGCCATGCATTATCTTGTAAGTTTCTATCAGATCTCCCCTCAATCTTCTAACCCCTAATGAATACCATCACAGGATCCTAAGCTGTTCATTGTATGTTAGGTCTACCATTCCAGGGATCATCCGTGTGAATCTCCACTGGACACGCTCCAGTACCAGTATGTCCTTCCTGAAGTGTGGGGCCCAAAAACTGGACATCGTATTTTAAATGGGGCCTAACCAGAGCTTTAGAAAATCTCAGTAGCACATCGCTGCACATCCCTCCCAAGGGAGGGTGACGAGCTGTTCTAGATGTGGCCTGGATGTCTACCAAGGCAGTCCACAGGCCAGATGGCGCATTGGGAAGGGCGAGAGCCAGGTGATATATAGGGGCAGACCAAGAATCAGAAGGCAGGTAGGCCATCCTTAGCGCTGTCACTCCAGGATGCGCTCCCCTCAAGGTAGTCGGAAGGGCGGTTGGAAAAGCCGGAAGGTGGGGTAGGCCATCCTGATTGCTGTCATCTGGGGGGCAGACAGGATGGGCTGTCCAAGAGGTGGCTGGAAGGGGCATGGGGTATACAGAGCCAGAAGGGGCATGGGGGCGGACCAGGAACCGAAAGGGGCGGAGGGTGGGAAGAACAGGTGAGTTGCTGGGGGATCTGTTTCTCATTTGATAGGACTGTCTTGTATGTATTTGTTACAGTTACTTTTGTGGTGACTGAAAGTGGGATTTGAGGTTTGTCTTCATTTCCTTGAAAACTGGTTGAACAGTGGGGTTTGGGGTCTGACTTTGCCACCATTTTCCTCTGTAAGTTGCTGTTTCTTGAATACAGCGGTTCATGTTAACTGTTTGTTTGTAATTTGTACTGGTTAATAAAATAACAAAAAAGGAGACGAGAGGTGGGCACCATGGGATGTGGAGGGCTTTATTTCCCGCTCGAACTCTATTTCGATTTAATCCCTGCGTCCCCCCCCCCCGCCTTTCACTTTTTGACAATTCAGTATTGCCCTTTGTTAAAAAGGGTACTGTTTGTCACTGGCCACTGGGTGTTTCCTTTCTTCCTGGTGGTGGAATATAAATAAAGATTTACGCACTTGTTGTTCTTCACTGTGTCCTACACCTGCACACACACAACATGGGTACTAGGGATACTGTGTACTGTGGGTTCCTTTTTTGGAGACCTGATTAGAATCTCCTCAGTTCAGGCGACTGATTGACTGAGCTGGCTGGTCACAACCAGTCTGCTGTACAAATGTAAATAGTAGTGGCTTGGTGATTGGATAGTGTCTCAGAGCAGTTATTTCAGTCTTGTTGCGTACTGGCAAAACAAAAATCTCTTGAACACAGATGTATGTGCCTTTCAGACTACCTGTATCTCAGTTGATATTTGGGTAGTTGAAGTTCTCAATTATTAATGTAATTACAATACAAAAGAGAAAATTAGCCAGTGTGTTACTCTGGATTCTGTTTTTGGGGACCTGGTTAGAATCCTAGGTTCAGGCGACTGACTCTGAGCTTGCTGGCCACAGCCAGCATACTATTCACAAGTAAATAAAGGGTGACTTGGTGATGGGATACCAGCCTCGATGTAATTATTTCAGTGGTGACTAGAGAAAACAGGACATGCCTGAACAACATTCACTTACAACTGTCACGTTGGAGTTAGGCTAAGCATTTCTGGCATCGTACCTTTATTTGGGAAGCTTGATTCATTTGATCCTGCTGTTGCAGACTAAGCCCAGTAAATGGAAAAAATGTTTCCAGGCAAGTGACATTAAGGCAGATGAAAAGCAATGGATAATCCTTCTAAGTGCTTGCAGACACACAACATTCTTGGTTATAAGGGGCTTAACTTTCCCACAGGCACCAGACACTAAAATCTTCCATGAGTTGACTGAGTTGGTTAAGGAATATTACAATCCCAAACATCCTGTAATTCTGAGATGCTATTGGTTTTATTCAGCTGTTGGAGAAATGGAGGAATCTCTATCATATTTTTGATGAGGTTGAGAAGACTGGCAGAGGCATGAGATGCTGAAACACCGATTGGTATATGGGATTAATGACATAATCATCTACAAGTGCCTACTAGCGGAGGCTTAACTGGACTTCAAACCAGCACTTCATTGGTATTCTCATTAGAAAACGAGGCAAGTGGAGCATGGGAACTACAGTGCATCCCAATGGAAGTGGACTCCCTCACTAGTGCAATTGAGCCTGGAGAACACCACTTTAATGTAAGTAATCACAGAGCCTCACACAGATCATATCCTGAGCAGAGGGATCCTAGGCCAACCCACAGCAGAACCCCACAACAAAGTCAAGCCTCAGCTAAGTGGCTAAAAAAGTCTTCAGGAGCTGGGCTGGCAAGCCATTGTATTTGCTGCTGGTACACTGACTCGAGACAGCAAAGTGGTCCTACAAAGCCTGCTGGACAAACTTTCCTCATTCCTGAAGAAGGGCTTATGCCCGAAACGTCGATTCTCCGCTGCGCTTTTCCAGCAACACATTTTCAGCTCAGATCTCCAGCATCTGCAGACCTCACTTTCTCTACAAAGCCTAACCTGAGTAAGAAAACTTGTCGGCCAGTATCCAGGAGAGTGCACATCCTGGAAAGTCCCCCTACATAGAGTCATAGAGATGTGCGTTGAAACAATTAATGTGCTTAGTGACATCCAATTTGGAACAAATTGAAATTAATGTTTGGTTAAATGGTCACCCAGTTCCCTTGGAGGTCGATACTGGCACAGCTATATCTGTCTTAACTGGGACGCCAACCTATACGTTTGCCAAATCCTCAGACAGACTGAGAATGTACACTAGGGAACCATTGCAGACTAAGGGTACGACTTCAGTTCCCGACTCCTATGAAAAGCAGGTGGTGCAGTTACCACTGCTGGTAGTAACAGGCTCAGGCCCAAGACTTTTGGGAGAGAATTGGTTGAGAAAGATTCACCTGGATTGGCTAAATACTATTTGAATAGAAAATGGCTGCCTCAGTGAAGTCCTAGTAAAATATCCAGGAGTAATCAAGAAGGGCTTGGGACTGTCAAGGGGGTGAAAATCACTTTACATGTTGACCAGGAAGCAATTCCAAGATTTTATACGTCCCATTCATTGCTATTTGCCTCCTGGGTAAATGTAGAGGCAGGAAATCAGGAGGCTGGAGAGTGAAGGAAACATCAAACCAGTGCAGTTTGCAAAGTGTGCAGCACCAGTCATACCGATTGTGAAGCCTAACAGCTCAGTTCGCCTTTGTGAGGATTTTAAACTAATCGTAAACCATTTCTCGCGGTTGGAGAGGACTTGTATGCAAAGTTGGCAAGGGGAGGCTGTCCTTTATGAAGCTGGACACGAGCCACGCCTACCTGCAACTGCAATTGGATGAGGAATCCTAGAACTACATTACAATTAACATTAGGGTTTATATTAACATAGGCAAAAGGTTCCTGATGAAGGGCTTTTGCCCGAAACATCAATTTTCCTGCTCCTCGGATGCTGCCTGACCTGCTGTGTTTTTCCAGCACCACTCTAATCTAGACTTTATATCAACATACCAGACTGCCAGTTGAGGTATTATCGGCCTACACTCTTTTCCAGCAGACCATGGAGAACATTTTACAAGGACTACCAGAGGTTGGCATGATGTACTAATAGCAGGGAAGACCAATAAAGAGCACTTGGAGAACTTGAACATAGTGCTTAAACATTTCTTCCAGGTGGGCATACTCCTTAGATAGGAAAAATGTGTGTTCCAGGCACCTCAAGTGACCTACTTGGGTTACAGAGTCGACAAAACTGGGCTACACCCGTTGGAAGAGAACGTGAGGGTGATCAAAGAAGCCCCAACTCCCATATCTGTACCATAGCGTAGGTGTTTCCTTGGGTTAATGAAATTTTTTTTGGAAAATTCATACATACCCTGGTCTCCATTTTTGCATCCTTACACTTGCTATTGAAAAACAGTCAGCCTTGGAAATGGTCACTTATCTGAGAAGTAGCCTTTAGGGAAGTGGAACAGCAGCTATCGTCATCTAAAGTGTTGGCCCACTATGCTCTGAAACAAGAGGCGGTGCTGACAGACGATGCCTCCCAGACAGTATCAGGGTAATGTTGGCTCACTGCTGGCCCAATAGAGAGAAATGACCAATAGCGTATGCTTCCCAGACTTCAGCTGATGCCGAACGCAAATACGCCCAGATAAAGAAGGATAGTTGGGTGGTCACCTTTAGGGTAAGAAACTTCCATCAGTACCTTTATTGTTGGGAACTTGTCATAGTAACAGATCATAAACCCCTGCCAGGGCTACTAAAGGAAGACAAGTTGGTACCGTCAAAAAACATTTATGGTAGAATTCAGCGTTGGGCCCTTATTCTCAGTGCATACAAGTTCAAATTAGAACATGAACCAAGAAGCCAAGTGGCGAATGTGGATACCTTGAGCCGCTGTCCACTGGCAGATACTTCACAGGTTGTGTGTCCCCGGAACAGTCCATTTTGATCTACAACTTCCTGGACACTCTTCCATTCACTGCGGACAATACCTGACTGTGGACACAAAAATATCCTGTCCTAGCGAAACTATAACAGCTGGTGGTAATGCACAAAACAGAAAGGCCATCGCAACCCAAATACTGGCTGAATTGTTATCAGGGTTATCCCAAGATGAAGATGCTTGCAAGAAGCACATCTTGTGATGGGGTTGAATGCCGACCTAGCTACATTGATGGGGCAGTGCCAAGAGTGCCATCAAAATTGGCACCATTAGTGCCCCCACATTTGTGGGAATGGCCAGGAAAACCCTGGACTTTGTAGCATGTTGACTATGCCAGTTCTTTCTGAAGAAGCGTCCACATTCCTGAAGAAGGGCTCATGTCCGAAACGTCGACTCTCCTGCTCCTTGGATGCTGCCTGACCTGCTGCGCTTTTCCAGCAACACATTTTCAGCTATGCCAGTTCTTTCATGGGCTCAGTGTTCCTGGAATTGCAGGTGCCCATTCAAAATGGCTGGGTGTGCATAAAGTTTGTTCGGCAAATTTGGGATGACGATTGAGAAGCTGCGAGCATTATTTAAGATGTGTGGACTTCTGGAAGTATTAGTCACAAACAGTGCAATGTCATTTCCTGAAGTCAAATGGCATTCAGCACATACTATCCATCATCCAATGGTCTAGTGGAAAAAGCAGCCCAAACGTTAAAGGCAGGCTTAAAGAAGGTAACTATAGTGTCAATTGAGACCAAACTGTCTTAGTTCTTGATCAATTATAGGATGACCCACATGCAACAACAGGGATAGCTCCAGCACAGTTGTTGATGGGGAGAAGACTCTGCATCAGGTTAAACCTGATTTTCCCAGACCCAGGAGGAATGGTGTGGTGGGGCACGGTGGTGGTGAAACAGCAGCAGAAATGCCAGTGCCAGTCACAGGCCACCATGAAGCAACAGAGATTCAGGGGACAAAGTTTGGTGCCAGAACCCCAGAAATGGCCCTGTATGGGTACAAGGCTTTTTTCACATGAGGTCATGTGACTTACAAAGTTTGGATACGTGATACAGTCCTGAACAAACACTTGGATCACTTGTAAGTTGTAACCTTGTAAACAGGGCAGGAGCAAAACATATCTGGACCTTCAGAACAGCCAGAAGGCCTGTCAGAAACCATTGGTTCTCCCTTCCATCTCATGTTGAGCAAACCTCAGAGTTCGAGGTGGATGTAACGATGATACTGTTACATCGAGAAGAGGAGGAGGAAACTCTCCCGAGATGCTATGGATGCAAGAGGTGGGCTATGGTCTGGTACAACCACACCCCTCCCTCTCTTTTTAGAGTTTAAATCAGAGGAACCCAACTTGGGATGAAAATGGTGCAGGAAAAGCGAAAGCCAAAGACCAGGCCTATATTCCCAGACTTTTTGTAGGGGGTGGACAGAGTGTAGAGGTTGGAACTACGAGGTTGTTGATTGGCACAGGTTAACAACCCCAATCAGGAAAGCCCTGACTGACCAGTACAAACATGAGATGCCCACAGCTGAACACTATTGCTGGTGCCTGGGTCCGGTCTCAATTACTGTAAAAAAATTATAAACAGGAGATTAGAATGTTTTTCATTCAGGTGACTAACTCTGAGCTAACTGGATATAGCCAGTGTGCACTGCTGCTTTCTAGGGAATCCTGATTCCAGAACTGGCTGATCTATACAGCCAGTTTGTTAACTTGTATTCTTTTTTTTTAATTGAGGACTGATTTCTGAACTGGCTGGCATTCACAGTCAATGTGTTTCAGATCTATTTCAGTTTTCACTAGGAACCTGTTGTTTCACTGGCTGGTTACAGCCTGTGTGTTACTGTTGTTTTTCTCTCCCACTTTGAGAAAAGGACAATGCTGATTTTGTGGCAGGGCTTAGCCCTTGCACTCTGTTTTTCTTTTTGGTGTTTGGACTGAGTCCATGTGAGATAATACACCTTTCCAGATGAATTGTTCCTGTGTGGGTAGATCTGGCACTTTGTAGGTAGACTAGGCCTCTATAAAGACTGAATTCCTGTGTGTGTGTGCTGAGAGGTGAGCATTTGCTGCCTGTCGGAGTGGACCAGGTTCTCTCTGGATAGACCAGGCCTCTATGGAGACTGAACATGTGTTTGTGTGAGGTGGGGTGTGCATTTGCTGCCTTCAGAAGTGGACTCTGCATACTGAAGAGGATTCTGCCTTTAGTTGTGGACTTAATATCTGACAATGCAGTCTGCACACTGGAGTAGACTCTTCCTGGGAATGGGTTCTGCATTCTGAAGAGAATTGTTTATGGTAATGGACTCTCTGCACCAGAAGGGACTCCATTTGTTGGTAATTGACTCTATCTTGTTGCTTGTTGGGTTTATCACCTGCACTGTTTTGGATATCCCTGGGTCTGGCAGACCTCACTGAGCGGGAGGCTCAGGTCGTCCTGAAAGCTGTCACCCTGAGAGCTGGAGGGTGGGTTGGCCGTCCTGAAGGGCGGAAGGTGGGTAGGCCATTCTGAGCGCTGTCTTCCCAAGAAGGCGTAATTGAGACAGGCTGTCCTAGATGTGGCCAGAAGGTGTGCCGGACTGGCCAGGAGCCAGAAGATGAGTGAGTAGGGACAGACTAAGATCTGGAAGACTTGTGGGCTGCCCTGCATACCATCGTCCCAGGAAAGGGGCTGGGTGTCCTAGAGGTGGCTGGAAGGTGTGTCAGGGTAGTCAACAAGCTGGATGGCATGTAAGGGCAGACCAAGAGCTGGACGGTGGATAGGTGACCTCAGGGCTGTCAACCCGGGCAGATACCATGCAGGCTGTTCTAAAAGGTGGCCAGAAGGGCGGTTAGGGAAGCCGGAAGATGGGTAGACTGTCCTGATTGCTGTCGTCCTGGGATGGAGTGGGGAAACAGGACAAGCTGAGGTGACCGGAAGGTCCATCAGGGCGGATGGAGAATCAGTAGGGGCATGGGGTGGACTGAGAGCTGGGAGGGGCAGGCTGCCTTTGAGTGATCAGAAGATGAGAGGGATGGGTGTTTTTACTAGGTTGACAGGGGTGTCTGTGTTACAAACTGTTTTATCGTTCAGTTTATCGGACTGTTTATATGTGATTGTCTGCTGTTTCCTTTTTATATGATGAGTTGGGATTTGTCCTCTTTTCCCTGTGAACTGCTTGTATGGTGGGGTTCCGGCTTTGCTGCCCCTTTCTCCTGTAAATTACTCTTTTTTGTAAACTGCTGTTTACTGTTAAGTTTTGTAATTTGTACTAGTTAATTTTAAAAAAATAAACAGGAGATTAAGAATCTCCTCAGTTCAGATGACTGACTCAGAGCTGGCAAGCAGGAGCCATTGTACTGTGCACAAGTAAATAAATGGTGCTTTGGTGATGGGATAGCAGCCTCTGGCAGTCATTTCAGCCACAAACTCTCCAGGGGATGGGGGTGGTTGGTGTGGGTTTGTGTTTTCTTCTTCAGGCTTACAAAAAGCCATAATAGTACACACAAACTGTGTGGAGGAAAGTACAATTTTCTCCAGAGTTAACGTTGGGGTTCCTGAGCTTATATGAGGTACATGAGCAATTCATATCCAGAGACTTCCCAACCTGCCAAAAGGCCACATGAGTGAGTTTGGGCAGATGAAAAAAAAACATGTTTCCAATAAAAACAAACTTAAGTTCAGCATTTCATAATCCAATTCACAACTCCATCAGGAGACAGAAAATATGACCCCTACCTAACATTAACCTACTAAAATAATTGTGGATTCACAAGTGGAATTTAAATATAGATAACTTTTACAATTTATAATGTAGGAAAGATGGAGGTCATCCAAAATAATTTCATTTCATTTCACTGCCATTTTTAATAGCAAGTAACAGATGGCTTTTATCACCTACAACAATATAATAGAGCTGTTCATAACAGACCTGTTTAGCAGAAAACTTTAATCTACAAAACATACAGTCCTCAAAGCATTTACATTTGTACATCAAATAATAGCTTTTTAAATACAATTTGTCTATCTCACCATCTAGCCCACTCAAGCAAGAATTTTTTTAAAAAGTCTCTGCTAGTTCGTACAATTTCAAAAGAACTTTGATGTGGGGAGATCAAATTTTCAGTCCATTTCAATTTGCCCAACAGGTTTTAATGCAAGCAAAAATGAAAATTGAAACCAGAAATGGGGATCTTTGCTTTGACAAAGTGAGGACTGGAGATCAAAGTCGAGAGTGTGGTGCTGGAAAAGCACAGCAGGTCATGCAGCACCCAAGGAGCACCAGGATAAATGTTTTGGGCATAAGCCCTTCCTCAGGAATGAGGCTTGTGGGCCAGAGGCTGAGATATAAAGGGGAGGGGGATGGGACTGGAGGAAAGGTTTGAGAGACTGCAATAGGTAGATGAAGTTGAGGGTGAAGGTGATAGGTCGGAGAGGAGGGTGGAGAGAATGGATGGGAAAGATGATGGACAGGGTGAGGGCAATGCTGAGTTGGTGGCTTGGGACTGGGATAAAGTGGGGGGAGGGAAATGAGGAAACTGGTGAAATCCACATTAATCCTGTGGTTGCAGGCTCCAAGGTGGAAGATGAGGTGTTCTTCCTCCAGGCATCAGATGGTTAGGGTTTGGCAATGGAGGAGGCCCAGGACCTACCTACATGTCCTTGGTGGAGTGGGAGAGGGAGTTGAAGTGTGCAGCAATGGGGAGGTGGGGTTACTTGTTGCAGGCGTCCCAGAGATGTTCTCTGAAATGATCCGCAAGTTGGTGTCCTGTCTCCCCACTGTACAGAAGACCACAACGAGTGCAACTGATACAGTAGATGACATTGGAGGAAGTACAGGTAAATTTCTGTCGGATGTGGAAGAATCCTTTGGGGCCTTGGACAGAGATGAGGGGGGAGGTGTGGGCGCAGGTTTTGCTCTTCCTACGATGGCAGGGGAAGGTGCCGGAGTGGGGTGAGGGCTGGTGGAGGGCGTAGATCTGACAAGGGAATCGTGGAAGGAATGGTCTCTCCAAAATGCTATAGGGGTTGGGTTGGAAATATATCCCGAGTGGTAGGGTCTGTTTGTAGGTGTGGGAAGTGACGGAGGATGATATATATTGTATACGGAGTTTGGTGGAGTGGAAGGTGAGAACCAGGGGGATTCTGTTGCATTGGGAGGGGTGATGTTCAAGGGGAGAGGTGCGGGAAGTGGAGGAGATGTGCTGAAGGGCATCGTCAACCATGTGGGAGGGGAAATTGCGGTCTTTCAAGAAGGAGGCCACCTGGGATTTTCTATGGCAGAATTAGTCATCCTGGGAACAGATGCGGTGGAGGTAGAGGAATTGGGAATAAGAGATGGCTTTTTTTTACAGGAGGCAGGGTGAGACGAGGTGTAGTACAAGTAGCTGTGGGAGTCTGTGGGTTTGTACTAGATGTCCGTGGTTAATCCGTCGCCAGAGAATGAGATGGAGAGATTCAGGAAGGGGAGGGAGGTGTCAGAGATGGCCCAGGTGAATTTGAGGTTGGGGTGAAAGGTGTTAGTGAAGTTGATGAACAGTTTCCCCTCATTTTCCCCTCCCCCACACATTATCCCTGTCCCAAGCCTCCAACTCGGCACCGCCCTCTTGACCTGTCCATCTTTCCGATCCATTTGCTCCACCCTCCTCTGAGACCTATCACCTTCTCCCCCACCTTCATCAACCTATTGCATTCTCAACTACACTTTCTCCAGCCCCACCACCCTCCCATTTATCTCTCACTCTCCCGGCCCACAAGCCTCATTCCCGATGAAGGGCTTATGCCCAAAATGTCGAATCTCCTGCTCCTTGGGTGTTGCCTGACCTGCTGTGCTTTTCCAGAACTACACTCTCGATGGGGATCTTTGCTGATGATTACAAAATGTTTAGCACCCCTCACTAATCAAGAACATATCTATGCATAGCCTAAATACTCTAAATGACTTGACCTCCACAGCCTTCTGTGGCAATGCGTTTCATAGATTCATCACCCTCTAGCTGAAGAAATTCCTCCTCATCTAAATTCTAAAAGCTCATCCCTTCAATCTGAGGCTGTGCCCTCAGGACCTGGTCTCTCCTACTATTGGAAACATCTTCTCAATGTCCACTCTACCTGGTCCTCACAGTATTCCCTAAGTTTGATTGAGATCCCACATGCCCTCCTTCCCCAATCCTTCTGAATTCCATATAGTACAAATCTCCTCATATGACAAGCCCATCTTCCCCGGGATCAGTCTTGTAAATCTCCTTTTGAGGAAGTAATGAACAAGTTAGATAAGGGTGAGCCAGTGGATGTGATCTTTTTGGATTTCCAGAAAGCCTTCATTACAAGAGGGCTAGAGTACAACAGCAAAGATGTATTGTTGAGATTGTATAATGTTCTGGGCAGACTGCATTTGGAATATTATGAACAGTTTTGGGTCCCATATCTAAGGTCAGTACTGTCCCAGATACAGGAACCAAAATTGTTCATAATATTCCAAATACAGTCTGACCAGAGCCTCATATAGCCGCTCATATTGCTGCTCTCATAATCTAGCCCTCTTGTAATGAACATAAACATTCCATTTGCCTTCTGAACTGCAAACCAAATGTGCATGTTAACCTTAAGGGAATGCTGAACCAGGGTGCCTAAGTTCCCTTGTGCTTCAGGTTTCTTAAGTCTTCCACATTTAAAAAATAGTCTATGTTTGTTTTTCTGACTCAAGTACAAAACCTCAAACTTTCCCACATTGTATTCCATCTGCAACTTCTTTTCCCACTCTCTTAGCCTATCCAAATCCTTCTGTAGCCTCCCCATTTCCTCAATACTACTTGTCCTTCCACCAGTGTAATTTGCCAACTTAGCAACAATTCCCTTTATTCCTTCATCCAGAGTGAAAATGTATAATGTGAATAGTTGTGGTGCCACCACTGACCCCTGCAGAACTCCACTTGTCACCAGCTTCCATTCTGAAAAAGACCTCTTTATCCCCTCTGTCTGCCTCCTGCCAGTCAGCTGATTCTCTGTCCATGCCATTACCTCACACTTAACACCATGGACTCTTTTCCTATTTAGCGGCCTCCTGCGCGTCACCTTGTCAAAGGCTTTCTGGAAATTCAAATAGATCACATCTACTCTCTCACTTTTATCTAACTTGCTCATTACCTCCTCTAAAGAATTCTAACAGTCTTGTCAGGCATGACCTCACCTTGACAAAGCTGTGCTAAATCAGCCTTACTTTACCATGCACTTCTAAGTACTCTGCAATCTTATCCTTAATAATGGACTCAAAATCTTACCAATGACTGAGGTCAAGTTGAACAGCCTATAATTTGCTGTCTTCTGATTCCCTCCCTTCTTAAACAAGTTTGTTACATTAGCCATTTCTCAGTGTACTGGGACCATTCCTGACTCCAGTGATTCCTGAAAGATCACCACCATCTACAATCTCTCAGCTGTCTCCTCCAGAAATTAGGAGTGTAGTCCATACAATCTGGGTAATTTATCCACCTTTAGATCTTTCAGCTTTGCAGCACCTCCTTAATGATGGCCATTACACTGTCCTCTTCCCCCGACACTCTAAGTTCTGGTATCTTCCACCATGAAGACTGATGCAAAATACCTATTCAGTTTTTCTATTTCTTTGTTCCCCATTACTATTTCGACAGTAGTTTTCCAGTGGTCCAATATCAATTCTTCCTGCTCTTACCAGGAAGGAAAGGGTCGTGCGAGGGAGCCGTGGTTTAATAAGGAATTGGAATCCCTTGTTAAAAGCAGCAAGGAGGGGACATGAAAGGTCCTTAGTAGATAGGATTAGGGAAAACCCTAAGGCTTTCTATAGGTATGTTAGGAATACTATTTCGACAGTAGTTTTCCAGTGGTCCAATATCAATTCTTGCTGCTCTTACCTTTTATACATCTCTTAAAAAACTCTCAGAATCTTCTTTTACATTGTTGACTAGCTTATCCACACATTTTATCTTCTCTCCCTTATTGCTTTTTTAGTTGACATCTGTTGGTTTTTAAAGACTTCTCAATCCTTTGGCTTCCGACAAATCTTCACCACATTTTATGCATTTCCTTTTACTTTTACGCTGTTGCCAATTTCCCCCTTGTCAGCCTTGGTTGTCTTGTCCTCTCCTTAATATGTTTCTGCTTGTGGTAAATAGCAAATTACCCCAGAAACTCCTGCCATTGCTGCTCCAGTGTCTTCCCTGCTAGGTTCCCCTTCAATTAACTCTGGTCAGCTCCTTCCTCAAGTCGTTGTAGTTAATTTTACTTAATTGTAATCCATTACATCTGATCCAAGCTTCTCCCGCTCAAATTGTAAAGTGAATTCTATCTTATTATGGTCACTGCCCCCTAGGGGTTCCTTCAGCCTTAAGCTCCCTAATCAAGTCTGCCCCATTATACAGCACCGAATGCAGAATTGCCTATTCCCTAGAGGGTTCTACCACAAACTGCTTCAACAAACCATCTCACTCCACAAATCTCTTTTGTTGGGATCCATTACTAACCTGATTTCCTCAGTTCACGTGCATTTTGAAGGCCCTCCCCCATGATGACTATAATCGCAAAAACTGAAAATTGTTGGAGTTTGTATGAATCTTAAAGAAAGATCAATATGTATTTGTAACCATATCAAGCATTTTGAGTTCTATGCAGCAATCTGAAAGGTTGTAGTAATGATATGAACATTCAATTTATATTTTCTCAATAATAGACTGTTTCTCTTACGCAAAGATTACAACTGTCTCAAGCAAAACTTAATTCATTTCAAATGGTGTTGATCATACAGTTGAAAACTCTGCATCTTATGGTCCTGTATCAATCTTGGCAATTTTAAATTACTTTGGGAAATTCATTATATAAAAGCACATAGTTAAGGAACTATGTATAACTTGTACAATTGTTCTGTCCTTTTGCCTTAACTGAAGTTCAGGACACAGAATTGTACACAATAGTCCAGCTGAGATATAAACATAATTTATGAATTTCTGGAATGATCATTTCACTATTATATTTTATTACAGTCCTTAAAATCCCTACTACTCAATCTGCTTTTTACCATATGAACATGGCCTGCAATTTTTAAAGGTTTTGTGTACATGGAAAATAAGACCTCTGCTTATCAAACCATTTGCAATTGCCCAATGACAGTTTACTACCTTTCAATATTAGCTTTCCCAATGTGCATCTTTCCACACTTTTCTGCACTTACCTCCATCTGTCATGATTCTGCCCCTATTTCCATCCTGTCTGTAACAACCTGAAGCCTGTAAATTTCCTCTTTATGAACTATGACTATGCCAAGTTTCAAATCATTTACAGCTTTGTCACACTGCTCCTGAAACCAGAGTTGCCAAACAATGTAAACAGTAACAGGTACATACTGATCTTCTGAGGAACTATCTTGGAAAAAAAACACCCACCACCATCCTTTTTTCCACTGGTGCATATCCACTCTCAACCTTGATCGATCTTTCTGTTACCCTATTAAAGAAAGCAACCAAGCTAGTCAGGCACAATTCCTGATGTTAGGCTGACTGACCTGAAGCAAAGAACTATAAAAGGTAATACAGATGTAGCAAAACTGGAGTTAATGCAAATAAAAAGGGAAAACTCTCTCCTAGTTGGAGTCAGACCTAACATAAATGGGATTGGTTGTCATTGTTGGAAGAAAATCTGGTCAGTCATAGAGATGTACAGCATGGAAACAGACCCTTCAGTCCAACTTGTCCATACCAACCAGACATCCTAAACTAATCTAATCCCATTTGCCAGCACTTGGCCCATATGCCTCTAAACCCTTCCTATTCATATGCCCATCCAGAATACTTTTAAATGCTGTAATTGTACCAGCTTCCACCATTTCCTCTGGCAGCTCATTCCATACACACATCACTCTGCGTGAAAAGGTTGCCTCTTAGGTCCCTTTTATATCTTTCCCCTTTCACCCTAAACCAATACCCTCTAGTTGTGGACTCCCCCACCCCAGAGAAAAGACCTTGTCTATGTATCCTATCCATGCCCCTCATGATTTTATAAACTCTAAGATCACCCCTTAGCCTCCAATGCTCCAGGGAAAACAGCCACAGCCTATTCAGCCTCTCCCTACAGCTCATCTCCTCCAACCCTGGCAACATCCTTGTAAATCTTTTCTGAACCCTTTCAAGTTTCACAACATGGGCAGCACAGTGGCTCAGTGGTTAGCACTGCTGCCTCATAGCACCAGGATTGGTTCCTGCCTCGGATGAGGAGTTTGCACATTCTCCCTGTGTCTGCTTGGGTTTCCTCCAGGTGGCTCCGGTTTCCTCCCACAATCCAAAGATGTGCAGGTCAAGTGAATTGGCCAGGCTAAATTGCCCATTGTGTTAGGTGCTTTAGCCCAGGATAAATATTGGGTAGGGGAAGGGTCTGGGTAGGTTACTCTTTAGAGTGTCGGTGTAGACTTGTTGGGCTAAAGTGCCTGTTTCCGTACTGTAGAGAATCTAAGTCTTCCGATAGGAAGGACACCAGAATTTCATGGTCCAGTAGCCTAACCAATGTCCTGTACAGCCGCAACATGACCTACCAACTCCTATACTCAATGCTTTGACCAATGCTTTGACCAATGCTTTCACTATCCTATCTATCTGCGACTCTCAAGGAATTATAAGCATGTACTCCAAGGTCTCTTTGTTCAGCAACACTCAAGACCTTACCATTAAGTGTGTAAGTCCTGCTCTTTCCTGCGTTTTCACAATGCAGCATTTATCTAAATTAAACTCCATCTGCCACTCCTCAGCACATTCACCTATCTGACCAAGATCCCATTGTACTCTGAGTAACCTTCTTCACTGTCTACTATACCTTAAATCTTGGTGTCATCTGCAAACTTACTAACTATACTTCCTATGTTCACATTCAAATCATTTATATAACTGACAAAAAGCAGTGGACCCAAAACTGATCCTTGTGGCACACCACTGGTCACAGGCCTCCAGTCTGAACAGCAACCCTCCATCACCACCCTCTATCTTCGAGCCAGTTCTGTATCCAAATGGCTAGTTTTCCCTGTATTCCATGAGATCTAACCTTGCTAACCAGTCTCCCATGAGGAACCTTGTCAAACGCCTTAGTGAAGTCCATATGGATCACATCTACCACTCTGCCCTCATCAATCCTCTTTGTTACTTCTTCAAAAATCTCAGTCAACTACATGAGATATGATTTCCCATGCACAAAGCCATGTTGACCATCCCTAACAGTCCTTGCTTTTCCAAATGCATGTAAGCTGTGTCATTCAGGATTTCAACAACTTGCCCACCACTGATGTCAGGCTCACCGCTCTATAGTTCCCTGGCTTTTCCTTACCACCTTTCTTAAATAGTGGTAATATTTAGCCAACCTCCAGTCTTTTAGCACCTCACCTGTGATTATCAATAATGCAAGTATCTCAGCAAGGGGCCCAGCAATCACTTCCTGTCTTCCTACAGAGTTCTAGGGTACACCTGATCAGGTCCTGGGGATTTATCACTTTTATGCATTTCAAGATATCCATCACCTCGTCCTCTGTAATATGGACATTTTTCAAGATGTCACCATCTATTTGCCCAAATTCTATACCTTCCATGTCCTTCTCTGCAGTAAACACTGAAGCAAAACATTTGTTTAATATCAGCCCCCATCTCCTGCGGCTCCACATATGGGCTGCCTTGCTGATCTTGAGGGGCCCAATTCTCTCCCTCATTCCCCTTTTGTCCTTAATGTATTTGTAAAAACCATTTGGATTCTCCTTAACCCTATTTGCCAAAGCTATCTCATGTTCCCTTTTTGCCCTCCTGATTTCCCTTTTACGTATACTCTTACTGCCTTTATACACCACGGATTCACTCGATCTATCCTGTCTATACCTGACATATGGCTCCTTCTTTTTCTTAATTAAAACCTTAAATTTCTCTAGTCATCCAGCTTTCCCCTATAACAATCAGCCTTTCCTTTCACCCTAACAGGAATATATTGTCTCTGGACTCTGATTATCCATGAGTTCCTCAGGGTAATGTTGTAAGACCAAGCATCTTCAGCTGCTTAATCATCTTTCTCTCCATATAAGATCTGAACTGGCATGTTGACATAATTAAACAGTATTAATCACTATTTATGAGTAGTTTATGTCCATTTGCAACAAGACCTGAACAACATCCAGTTTGGGATGAAAATTAGCAAGTAATATTTGTGCCACTAAAGTGACAGGCACTGACCATTTCTAACAAGACAAGACCTAACCATTGGCCCTTGCTGAATGTTTCCCTTCACCACCCCCCACCACCCCAAATCCTGCAGGTTATCATTGACCAGAAACTGAACTGGAGCAGCCATATGGTCAAAAGGAGAATCTAAAAAAGTGCAGTGCAGAGAGATCTGGGTGTTTTTGTGCATAAAACACAAAAGATTAGCATGCAGCTGCAGCAAGTAATTAAGAAGGCAAATGAAATTTTGGACTTATTTTTAACTTCAACCCCCTTAGCAAAAAATTGGGAAGTCTTGTGACAACTGTACAGAGTGTTAGTGAGGATGCACTGGATGCTGTCTGCAGTTCTGATTCCCATATTTGAAAAAGAATGTATTGGCATTGGATTCACTAGTCTGAGTCCCGGGATGAAGGGGATGACTCATCATGAATCACAGGTGAGGCCATTATTCAGCAGAAGAATGAGGGAGTGGGAGAATGATCTACAAGATTCTGAGGAGGCTTCCCCAGATAGATATCAAAAAAAATTTCTACCAATGGGGGAATTCAAACAAAGGAACACTAATTTAAAACTGAGATGCAAAGGATTTTTTTTTCCTCCCAGAGAATCATGATTATTTGAAATTCTCTACCCAAAGAGTTGTGAGGGTTCAATGACTGAAAATATTTAAAAAGAGAAGGGAGATAGATTTTTGAAATATCAGGGATTTGAGGTCGAAGATGAACTGGCACAAAAGAGGAGTGAAGCCTAGGCAGATAAAGCATGATCTTGTTAAATGGCAGGAGCCAAGTGGCCTACTCCTGCTTTTATTTCTTATATTTTTATTTCAGTACAGTGGCTACAAGAACACGTTAGAGACTAGGAGTCCTGTGGTGAGTAACTCACCTCCTACTCCCCAAAGCTTGTCCATCATTTACAAGGCACACACCAGCTCTGTTCTGGAATACTTTCCACTTGCCTGGATGAATGCAGCTCCAACACTCAAGAAGCTTGAAACAATCCAGAACAAAACAGTCCACTTGACTTGCACTTCAGTTACCATCTTCAACATTCACTCCATTCACTGATGCCACAGTGGCAGCAGTCTGCACCACGTACAAGATGCATTGTACTAACTCACAAAGGTTCCTTGTATTGAACCTCCCAAACCCAAAACCTTCACCACCTCGTAGGACAAGACAAATGATTAGGTGCACCACTAGGTGCAAGTTCCCTTCCAAGTTGCAATTATATTGCTGTTTCTTCACTAGTGCTGGGTTAAAATCCTGAAACTTTCTTCCGAACAGCACAGCACGTACCTCCACACCAAAGACTGAAGCTGTGCAATATGGCAGCTCACCACCACCTCATTCAAGGCAACTGGGGATGGGCAGTAAATGCTTAGCCAGTGACATCTATGTCCTGTGAACAGTTCAAATAAAATTGCAATTAAAGCTAAAATTAGCTGAGTAAGTTTGAAATGGCTAACCAGAGTCTTAGCGAATTCAATTCGGACCTTTTTCAGCAATACTTGCATGCATTGATCCTTGACTATTTCTGCCATGGCTTACAGGGTAGGTTTAAGAGCTGACAAACCAGCTGCTAGGACATGCCAATTTCCCAAATGGGTTCTAATCAGAAAAAGAAATCACAGCACAATGCTTTAATTACTTCCATGCTTTACTTCAGCAGGCACCTGCAATGCAGAAAGAATTCAACAACTCAACTGATGTTCTTCAGGTGAGCTTCAGTTATACATGACGTAGATGACAGTTTAATATATTATAGATTCATTTTGAGCCTGTAAAACAATCAAGGCAAGCTACAGTTTCATCCACTTAGACTGTTACAGTACATTAGAGATCCTACACTGGTACAAAAACTGGTTCATTAGTAAAGGGTGGTCATTATTAAGTGTATCCAAAGCAGTCAATGCAATGTATTATGATATATTGCTTTTGTAATCCTAATTTTCTTTCCAAATCTAGCAAACAATGCTTCCTAATAAATTATACTTGAAGAAATTGTAGTGCACAATATTCCTATGATATCAGTCATTACCTCCCACGTATTTTCATTTGATTGCAGCAAGGATAGACGTCTTGGTTGTTATTGTGCAGACTCATCAACATGTTATAAACTCTAGTATTAAAAACTGAATATAAATGGTATTGAGTGGCTGTTGAAAAATATTGCACATTCCTTTAAGGGTACTTAGCCCACATTATCCTATACAAATGTTACAAGTCCTAAACAAATATTTTGGTAGAATTTGCATTGTTTTTTATTCATTCAGGATGTGGGTGAAGCGAGCTAGGCCAGCATTTACTGTTTATCTCTGATTGCCCAAAGGATAGTTAAGCATCAACCACATTGCTATGGGTCTAGAATTGCATACAGAGTCAAGATTAGAGTGGTGCAGGAAAAGCACAGGTCAGGCAGCATCCGAGGAACAGGAAAATCGACATTTCGGGCAGAAGCCCTTCATCAGGAATGACCTGCTGCACTTTTCCAGCATCACTCTAATCTTGACTCTGATCTCCAGCATTTGCAGTTCTTACTTTTGCGTGGAATTGCATACAGACCAGTCCAAGTAAGGTTGGCAGTTTCCTTCCCGAAAAGGACACTGATGAATCAGGTTTTTCCAGACAACTGTTTTATTGTAATCATTCACTTCTTAACTCCAGACATTTTATTGAATTCAAATTCCATCATCCGCCATGGTGAGATTTGAATCCAGGTCCCAAAACATTACCTGTGTCCCTGGATTAATAGCCCAATGATAACACCACCAACCCACTGCCTCACCTAAATGTTTGCCCTTGTATTTTCTCTGGATAATTTCAGAACTATATTCAAAAAAATTATTAAATTTATATGAGCAATACATTTCACCTCTGTTTCATGCCCATAAGTGTGAGATTAAGATAATTTTCTTACAAGAACAATGGAAACCATGATTTTCATGCACCAGTGCGGTTATATTCATTTGATTGCATTGTTACTTCTGGAGTAAGATTTGAATTGTTTATGTGAATTATGAAAAGTACTCACAACTTGCAATGAATAACAGCATTTCTGCTGTACCACAGACTAGTGAACTTTTTTTTTAAAGACAATTATTCCTCTCTAGTATTATCTTATTCGAGAACTGTTGAACCACAACATATGTTGTGCTTTTACTATGGGGCAGGGTTAGCAGCAAGTTCCAAGTCTGCCTCAGCCCAGCACAGGGTCTGAACACTTCAGTCTTCCATTGTCTGAACCATCCAGCCAACTGTGTTAACCACACCACAAGCCCATAATTACTCATCTTGTGTTTAAAACAAATCACAATTTATTTTTCAAAGAAAATAACACATTTTAACTCCAGAGCAATTTTACACACTGTGAACAGGGGCATGATTTTAGAAGCTCCATCACTTTAAACTAAGGCCCAGATTATTTTAACTCTAATAACTCACTCAAATTCCACTGACAGCAGTTCATCTGTTTCAGGCAGGGAACAGCAGTAAAATTGTGCTTGGGGAAGCAATAGATTGGTGGATAACAATAATGTCAGAAGACCTTCCAGGACCAATGTTGGGAGAGCTTCGATGACTTCAAGAGGAAAGGCAGATGCAGCTCTTTATTTCTCCGTTTCTCAGCACCTGACATTTCCAGAACTCAGCATATATCTGCTGGGTAGGGTGAGGGCAAAGATGGCAGTGCATTGGAGAACATGAATTACTGCAGAAAGGAGAAGTAGTTAGCGACAATTGCAACCATTCTCACCTCAACAGGTGCTGGAGACTAGGCAGCATGATGATTGGCAGGACTACGCTACGTGGCCAGAACTCAGAGGGCAATTTTGGGAGACTGTCATGTTATGAAGATGTGGGTGTACTCTAAGAGAGTTAAAAGCGGCAGAACTACCGGACACAACATCAAGTATTCTCAATAAGGCAACAACGTAACACTTGCTTGAACAACTCCATTAGCTCATTGCCTGGAGACAAAAACAAATTCAAATTCGGCCAGTCAATTTAAATTATACTCTGAAAAATATCAAACTCCAATCCAGTTTGAGTTTATTTTATTGACAATCTTAAAAGCCAATGACAAAATCTGATGCTTTGGGGTATACAAATAGAACAGTTGAGAGGAGAACTGACAAGCTCAGCATGTAAAGACTGCCTGAAAATAGCTTCCTTAAAAGTACCGTTTTGATCAGTAACCTGTGACACAGAAATTCCTCAGAAGAAAAGACAACACAGGAAGGTCCGAAAAGAAGAATGAAAGCTGCCTGGTTTTCAGACATGAAGTGTAGTTTTGTAAATCTTAATTGGGAGTTTTATCAGACTAGCATTTTAGGAGTGAAGGTAAACGATTGCTTAGAGGAAGAAATTGTAAATAGTGGTTAGTTAATTATTCTCTGTTACACTTTAAGAAATAAAGTCATTAATTTTTACTTTAAATAGTTCTTGGCCACACAATTATTTACAGATTACTGCATGGGATAAATCATTTGTGTTGCTGGTTTTACATTAAGCAGGAGGATTTACCCCGTATCGCAACAGTCAGATTTCAAAGAAGTATGTGGGTATACATGGAGTTTCAGTACTCATGGGCTTGACAGGGAGTGCAAGAAAGGAATGTGGTGATTCTTCATGAAGATAGGCTTGATTATCAGGCTGAATCTGGGACTCATTATGCCAAGAGTGACTTGCATTCTATACTCATGCAACTTGTAAAATGTACACTGGAAGTCAAAAGTGGCTGTGACCACACTGGAGTAGGAACAACAAATGTTTTCATTCCGTTTAAATATGCCGACTTTACTTGAGATTATGCAACTTTCCCCTGAAGGGCCTTGCATTGTTGAGGCACTGGCATGGGCTGAAGTCATCTGTCAACATGGAAATCTAAATGAGAAATGCATGCAGAGTCCAATTGTGTAGGATCAAAATCCTGGTTACAATCAATCAATCTTGACCATTCATAAGTCATTACAGATAGTCATCTCTGTAAAGCAGAAGTCAACACAGACTACCCTAAAAGTAATATCTGCAAGCCACAATTCACAAAGTCAATTTGAGATCGCATAGCTGCACAAGGGCAAGCAGCTGTTTTCCTCTCAATTTAAACTGTAAATATTTCCTAACATGCTCTTATTGCAACTCTGCCTTTTGTGGGTCATGTGATGGTTGGGAAAACAAGGTATCAGAAATCAAACAGTGTTGAGGATCTCCTACAGTACTTGTGCAACATGACTTGTTTTGTACTCATTGGGGTAAGGTTGACTATGTCAAAGGGCAATGTAGAAACATTCCATGGTGCTCCTCGTTGGGGGTTGTCCATATACCATTTTATGAGTAAGTATGCTGAACCATCATTTGAGTGATTCAAATGCTAATTGCTCATGCCACAAAGGATCTATTTTGTTCCATATATTCCCACAAAAGGTTCACTGGAACCAAGACAACCAAAAAAAGATCGACAGATGGGGTGATCCTTTCAAAGCCATGTATTTCAAGACAGAGATAATAACTCAAAGGCTCAAAAAAAGAAAACTTATTCTATGCACGTAATTTATGCAAGGTGGAGGTACTGGAAAGCTTGTCAATCATCCCAGATATTTTTATAAATTTTCACTCTTAAGAGGGTGATCAGCTGCCTCCTTCAATTGGGATGAAAGCATTGAGTGTTTTTAGAAGTGTAAATGCAAGATGTGAAGAAACGTCAATATTGAAGAGCACTGTTTGACTTGGGTGGGACCTTGCAAGTGTTGGCGCTCACACGTCTCTGCCCCTTTGCTTTTCTAGTGGTAGAGATTGTAGGTTTGAAAAATGTTGTCCAAGGGCGAAATACTGCAGTGTATCTAGTAGATGAGACCACCTGCTTTCACTGTGTTGGTGGTGAAATTTGTGAATTCAGAAAATGACAGATGAAGTGTGGATCAAATAGCCTTTGTCCTGTTTTAGCATCAGGCTTCTTGACGGGGTGCAGCTCCTATAACAATCAGGCAAGTAAACACATCATGCTCCTAACTTCTGTAGATGGTGGTCATTGAGATATTTGCATCATTTGCTAGGGGGAGAATGCAGGTAAGTGGAGTTGAAATGCCCATCAGCCATGATTGAATGGTGGAGTGGACTCGATGGGCCGAATGGCCTTACTTCCGCTCCTATGCCTTATGGTCTTATCATAACTCTTGGCCTCTGATCCACTTGTGTTGATAGAGAATTTATGTAAATTTCAGTTCAGTTTCTGCTCAATTGTGATCCCTTGGACATTAATGCTGCTATTGAATATCAAGGAGAGATGGTTAGATTCTTTCTTGGTGGATGTGGTCATTTGTGCAACAGAAGTGCCAGGCAGTGGCAATTGCCACTTGTCAACCCAAGCCAGATATTATCCATATCATACTACACATAGATATAGATTGTTTCAGTTTCTGAAGAATTGCAAATGGTGAGCATCATGCAATCACCAAACATCCCCAGTTCTCATCTCATGATGGAGGAAAAGTCACTCATGAAGCAACTTACTGGTTGGAACCAGGAAATTAATCTGAGGAACTCCTGCAGTGATTTTTGAGGCTGAGATAACTGACAAATCCAACAATGATAACCATTTTCTTTTGTATGAGGTATGACTCTAAACACAGTTTTTCGTGATCCCTATTTTGACTCTTATTGCTAGAGCTCCTTGATGCCACACCTAGATAAATGTTGCCTTGATATCAAGGTCAATCTCTCTCCCTCTCAGCTCTTTTGTCCATGTTTGAGCCAAGACAGCAATGAAGTGTGTAGCTGAATGACCCTGAAAGAACCCCAACTGAGTATTTGTGAGCAGGTTATTACTGAGTAAATGCTACTTGATAGCACTGTCAACAATATCTTTCATTGCCTTTTTGCTAATGAACAGTAGATGGATAAGTAACTGATTGGATTAGCTTGTCCTGCCTTTTGTATGCCTGACAAATATTGGCAACTACCTGGAAATGTGGATAATCGCCTATGTTGTGATTGCACTGAAACAACTTTGCTAGGGGACTGAATAGTTCTAGAGCTCACGCCTTCAGGACCAATGCTGGTACATTGCCAGGGCCCATAACCTTTACAGTATTCAGAGCTTTCAGCAATTCTTCATATCACATTAGTTGAAAACTGGCATCTGTCATGTTCAAATCAAGAGGAAGCCAACATATCAGTAATTTGGCTGAATATACTTGCAAAATTCTCTGCCTCATCTTTTGCACCATGTGCTGAACTCTCCCATCACTGGGAATGACGACATTTATGGAATCTCGTCTCCCTGTCTGTGGTTACATCACAAATGTGTGTGGCAGTAATGCACTTCTTGATTCTGATCTTGATTGTGGGATCGTTTAGTTCTATCTGCTTCCACTGTTTGACATTAAAGTAGTCTGCACTGTACCTTCACCACACTGATGCCTCATTTTTGAAGTATGCTTGGTGTAGCTATTGGCATACCATCCTGCACTCTTCATTGAGCAAGATTGATCCATAAGATTATGGTAATCATACAAAGTGGTAGGCCATGAAGTTACAGACTGTAGTTGAATACAATTCTGCTACTGTTGAATAGCCCACAGTGCCTCATGGGTGCTGTTTTGAGTTGGTGTATCTGTTTGAAATCTATTCCATTTAGCAGGATACTAGACGCAGACATGCAGGGAATCCTCAATGTGAAGACGGAGGGTATACGAATGTGTAGTCCTACGAACACACAAATTAGGAGTAGGCCATTTAACACATCTAACCTGCTTCAACATTCAATCAGATTGTAACTGGTCTGATTGTAGCCTCAATTCCACATTCATACCTACCTGCAATGATCTAGAACTCATTTTTGTGTGTTAAGAATCTACAAACCATTGCCTTGAAGGTATTCATTGACCCCCATCTCCAATCCTCTTGGGAAGATAGTTGCAAAGATGCACGACCCTCAAGAAAAAACTTTTGAGAACATTATGTTTAAACTCTGTCTCCTAGTTCTGACCTTGCCTATAAGCTGAAGAGTATCCACCTTGTTAAGTGAATCAGGATCCTGCAATTCAATAAGCTCCAATTTTTTCTAAATTCCGATACAGTCCTGGTAAGGGATGTCTTTGCAGGGTTTTGGGGGATGGGCTTGTCATCGCCACTTCCAGTGTCTAGGTCAATCTGGGTGGTCTGTCCAGTTTCATTTCATTTAGACTTTGTGATACTTTGATATAATCAAAAACTTGGCTGAACCATTTCAGAATACAGCTAAGAGTCAACCACTTTTGTTGTTTTTCTTCTCTGAATGACATCAAGCAGGTGGGTCTTTATGACAAGTCAACAATAATTTCATGGTTATCAAGTTTTATTCAAATGTATTAATTGAACTCATTTCACTATCTGCCATGGTGGAAGGTGAACATTAGCCTGGACCCCTGAATTACTAGTCCATTGTTGTTATCACTATGCTATCACCGATGGAGAAGTCCATTTCTACTTGATATAGAATCATCTCTCACACCATCAACATCTTCATGTTTTTATCAAGATGATGTCCTCTTTTGGGATTGCTGCATCCAAATCTGCACAGCAGGGATCAATAGTAACAACCTATCCAATTTTGGTTAAATGATTATCATGTGGACTCTGGGCTCCAAATTGTTGAGATTAGATATTTAAGAAGACATACAGACTACTTTTCCTTGGTGGCCAAGGCATAAGATCCGAACATTATGCTAAACTGTATAATGCATCAGTTAGCTCACAGATGGAATACTGTGTAGCAGTCCAGATCACCAAAGACAAAAGAATATGATAAGATCAGAAGATACAGAGTAAATTTATTATAATGTTCTCAGGTCATGAGGAAAGACAGAGATTGTTTAAAAGACATCTATTTATATTGCTTCTTTCACAAGCAATAAGTATCCAAAACATTTTACAGCCAATCAAGTATTTCTGAAGCGTAGTCATGATGAAAATAGGAAACATGGCAAACAATTTACATCCTCAAGCTCCCAGGCACAACGTGACAATAATTAGTTAAACCCATTTTTTTGGAACAAAGATCGCTGAGGGAGATTTATTTGGGCATAGAAAATTATTAGGAGCTTAGACAGATTGGATAGGAAGGCCACATTTCCTTTATCAGAAATATCGGTAACTTGGGTCACAGATTTGAAGTATCGATAAAAGGATTTTTGAGAGAAGTGAATTAGCTTTATTGTCACATGTACTCAAATGAGTACAGTGAAAAGTTTATAAGTCACCACCTACAGTACCATCTGGTACAAAGGTACCTAGGTACAATTTTTAGTTACAGAATAGAGAAGTGAGGAAAAGAAAACATCCATTATAACAATACACAGCATAACTATAGGTCAGAAAAACTAGAAGCAAAGTTAAAGAGACAAACATCACAGTCTCAGTCTAAAGGATCTTTGCAGCAGACCAGCACAGGGTGCCTCCACATGGTCTGACCACTATCTGCCACCACACTCCATACTGGGCCACTGATATAAACTGGGTGGGCGGCACGGTGGCCCAGTGGTTAGCACTGCAGCCTCGCAGCGCCAGAGACCCGGGTTCAATTCCCGACTCAGGCGACTGACTGTGTGGAGTTTGCACATTCTCCCCGTGTCTGCGTGGGTTTCCTCCGGGTGCTCCGGTTTCCTCCCACAGTCCAAAGATGTGCAGGTCAGGTGAATTGGCCACACTAAATTGCCCGTAGTGTTAGGTAAGGGGTAAATGTAGGGGTATGGGTGGGTTGCGCTTCGGCGGGTCGGTGTGGACTTGTTGGGCCGAAGGGCCTGTTTCCACACTGTAATGTAATCTAATCTAATCTTTAGTAATCTAAAAAACTACACAAGTTGAGAACGAACCAGTCCACCCACCTCAGATGTGTTTTGGAAGTTCAGTGCTCAATAAATTGGACTGCTGCCCATGTACAGTGCACAGAAAGTATCTTTCTTTTACGGTTGGACTCCTGCAGCCTGCATTTCTGCTCTCTTCAACAGAGCTTAGAGGAGAGGTTGTCCTCTGGTGAATTGTAGCTTTGACTTTCCAACCCTCTGTCCCTATCTGATAGGATTTCTTTTTCTCATTTGAATCTGGTGTATCATTTACTGCAGATCCCATTAACTCATATTCCAAATAACATGGGTGCTAATTTTTGTATCAGTGCTTGGAAGAGTGAGAATGAGTGGTGCCACATTTACAGGAGTATTCTCTTCCATGTGATACAGCAAGGTGCGTGATGTCTCAGTGGTTTAGAAAATGAAGTAGGAAAAGGCTAGCATGCAATAGCAAAACTACGCAGTTGCACAAGCCTGACAGTAAGATACAGTTTTAAGTACTTTCTGCACAAATCATGTTGGTGACTTATGCAAGCAGGTGCAACACAGCACTCTCCCTTCTGCATAATTTTACTCTGCAAGAAAGGTAGTGGATTACTACATGCAGTGCTGTTGTAAGTTGTTTGGCATTGTATTCAATATAGAACAATGACAAATGTGGGCAACAGGTTAAAGTATTTGAGAGCTGTAGTAATTTGCAAAGGCAAGCTGAAGGAGGTGCAGTGAATTATAGAATGGTTACAACACAGATAGAGAAGGCACTTGGCTTGTCATGTCTGTGCAGTTCTCTGCAAGAGCAATTCAACTTACTGTCACATACCCTATGTTTCCCCTTCTTTTCTCTTCAGAAAATAATCCCAATCTTTTTGAAAAGTATTTGCCTCCACTACAATCTCAGGAAACACATTCCAGAACGTATTCAACATGACATTTATGAAATTCGTGTCACCATTGTTTCTTTTATCAATCATTTCAAATCAGTGATCCCTGATTCTTGATTTTTCCATGAATGGGAACACTTTCCGACTTTGTACACTGACTAGACCCCTTGTGGGTTTGAAGTTAGGGATAGAGTATGGCAGAGTAGGGTTGTGCAGAGAGTGACGCAAAGAAGAGTCTTCCCTTGACAGTACTGGTGAAGTCATTAACTTTCTTCCTGCAATGTTGCAACATACTACATTTAATGCTGCTCAAATTGACATGCTATTCCATCATTCTCTATTGTTTTTGACAATTTTGTCTGGAATAATTGTCCAATGAAAGAGAGATTAACTTCTTTCTTTTTCACATTTGCTCCATGGACACCAGAATACCTTGGACCCGTAACAAAATAATTTTATGTGAAGTTTCTGATTATCAAGTGTCACTAGCCAATGGAAAACAGATGAATGTTCCATCTCCCAATAAGCAGCTAGTGCTCACAATTCATAATTACATTTAAATGACAACAAATATGTATCATGCCTCCCAGCACATTCACTGGGAGAGTGGAGAAGTTGTTCTACATACCACTCCCTCGATCTGCACTCTACACTAAAACTAAATGCATAAACTAATGTTAATAGTGTACTTAATATTTTTAGCATTTGGATATGTAAATCTAAGCATTCATTACTACAATGCTGAACAGACCAACAAGGTGAAACATCTACAAGGATGTTGCCAGGGTTGGAGGATTTGAGCTATAGCAAAAGGCTGAATAGGCTGGGGCTGTTTTCCCTGCAGTGTCGGAGGCTAAGGGTGACCTTATAGAAGTTTATAAGATCATGAGGGCACAGATATGATAAATAGACGAGTTCTTTTGTCTGGAGTGGGGGAGTCCAGGTATAAAGGGCATAAGTTTAGGGTAAGATGGGAAAGATTTAAAAAGGACCTAAGGGACACCTTTTTCACACAAAGGATGGTTTGTGTATATAATGAGCTGCCAGAGACTGATACAATTACAATATTTAAATGGCATTGGGATGGGCATGTGAAGAGGAAGGGCTTAGAGAGAGATGAGCTACATGCTGTCAAATGAGACTAGATTAATTTAGTATATCTGGTCGGTATGGACGAATTGGACTGAAAGGTCTGCGTCTATGCTGTATATCTCTATGATTCTTTTTGCGAAAATTAACAAAATTCATCACAAACATAAGCATACAGTGACACTACTGCTGAAAAGGTACTCTTCCATTTAAGTTTGAGTGATATCTATCCATCTGTTTGTTCACTTACTATTTCACTCAGTTCAAGCCAACTGGTATATTTAAATCTTCCCGAAACTCTGCATCAAATACAATAGGTGGAATCTCATGGAAGGGACCAGGGTCCCAGCAGCTGGCTAAAGAGCCGGTGTGACACCCCACCACATTTTGTGCCAGTTAGGTAGTTAACTGGCCAGGGAAAGGCCTACTGTCAGGATCAAGTATACTAGGGGGAAAAATTGAACTTTTGAAAGCCTGAAATCTCATTCCTTCAGATTTTAATTATGGTCGGAGATTTTTTTAAAAATTCAAATACTTTGTCACTTTGACTGCCCTACCTTAATCACATCTTTCTTCCCCTCACTTTCAGTTTGTAATTTTGCATTGAATTAAATATTATGACCTGCAATTCATGGTTGAGACCCTGTCCAGCTCAGTGACAATTCTTCAATCTGATTGGCTAAGGAGGTAGAGTTGCTTGTTCAATTACAGGTTCCAGATCATCTGTGCAGAACAGAATAACAATTTATTATCACTGGTGAAAAGTGTTTCAGTCACCACACTTTGGCGCCCATATAAATTACAAAAATCATATTTTAAAAAAAATTAGGACGAGTCCATCTTTGTTCAATTCACAGCTCATAGCTTCCCAGGGTCGAGGAAAAGATAGGAACCGCATTTTCCACGCTACAGAAAGCAGTAAGATATTGAAATCGTTAAATCTCGGGCTTTTGGAAACTCAGGCTGGACCAACTTCATTGCCAAAGCCGCTACTCAAGCAGACCAACACGCCAGATTGTTGGAATCCCGGGCCGGAAGATAATGTCAAAGCCGTCTCAAGGAATCCGGGGCTGGCCACATCACACCGCCGAAGATACTGAATCCAATAAAGCAGACCACTACTCCGCAGGATCAACCAGGACACAGCTGCAATGGCCACAAGGAACAGACTACACCACCTTTACTGCTGCTGCAGCCTCCCGAAACATCCAACCTTCTAATGGCTTTAGTGGAGGTAAGATGAATGTTGATGTTAAACATCAATAAAATAAAAGGAAACAGCAGGTTTGATAATCAGAAGCAGACTTGCTCAAGAGCGCGAACATTTTCCACCTATCCTGATATGATAGAAGACTGGTAATCATAACGAGATTTCCAAGCACTGATCAACGGCGGGCCCAGACACAGATCAGAGATTACTAGACGGAGGTCGCAAGATGGGTGTTGCAGGAGAGGGCGTACAGCAGCAAGGACAGAGAATGGTTCTCAGCACCATCCCCTCCCTCATTCCTTATGAAAATTTGGGACCTGTATGTATACGGCAAGCAACTGCACATTGTAAGGTGCCAAATATTTTCCTTTTTGGACAGTAAATTGAATAGAAATCATACACGACGAGATAGCTAAAATATTAGAAATTTCCAAATTGAAGAATCAAATGATGTACAGATTTTGCCTTACATGACTATATTGCTTTCTTTTAAGTTTTCGCAAAGATCTATAGTTCAGGTTGTGGATGGGGTAGCTGCATAGCTCATCGAGCCGTTGGGTCATGTAGACATTTCAATACCATGCTGGGTAACATCATCAGCACAACTTCCATGAAGCGCTGTTGTGCTGTACACTTGGTTATTATATGGTCTGGACTGTTGGTGTGAGTGTCACTTCTAGGTCTTCTCTGCAATTGTTTGTAAACTGGGTCTATGTCTTGTTGGCGGCCTTTTTAGTTGAAAACCAGGCTTCCAAGAATTCCCTTGGTTGGCCTATCCTAGGAACATCAACAGCTATTAAACAACATGATCCACTCTCCCTCATCCACACAGACCAAGAGGACCATCAATTCAACTTTGACAAAGTTACTGTCCTAAGACAGGCCAACCAGAGATATGCGAGAGAGTTCTTGGAAGCCTGGTTTTTAACCAAAAAGGCCACCAACAAACACAACAAACTGCTGCAGAGAAGACTCAGAACTGACACTTGCATCAACAGACCAAACAATATAAAAACCAAGCTGGTCAGTACAACAGCGCTTCATGGAAGTCGCACTGATGTTACTCACTGTGGTAATGAAACATCTGCACAATAATCCAACAGCTAGGCGAGCTAACCAACTACCTCACTGTATTGCTAATGGAGCAGCGAGTTTGCTTTTGAGACAGAGTAACACCAGCAGTTGAGCTGATGACAGCCCTTGGATTGGTTCAGCTGTAGTTTGCTACAGATTTGTAACAGAAATGCAGCCAAAAAACCTAGAGTTGACAAACATCTCTCATCCTTCACACTGTAAAAGTGAAAAGACAAGAAAAACAAGAAACTGAAAGGGAAGAGTTTAATACAAAAGACCTAGATCCATTTGATGTACAATAACACTGAAGAATATCTTTTGCTATAAAGATAACAGCATGCCGTCAATAAAATCAAAATGGCAACGAGAAATAACTCCCCACTTTGTAATCTGGACCTTTATCTGCACAATTTTGTTTTCCTCGTCAAGATTTTTCTACCCATAATATTTGTGTCAAACCATCTGAGCCTTGTCTATCTTATTCGTGAATCAATATTCACTTGGATTTGGCGTAGTTTAAAATCACACAGTTGGTGGAGTACTGATTGTTTTTTTCTTTTTTTTTGTGCATGAATCTTTATTCAATTTCCACCACCAGGAAGATAGGAAGACTCCCAAGTGGCCAGTGACAAGCACTGCCCTTCACATCAAAGGGCAATGCTGTGTGATCAAAACATTGAAGGGGAGGGTAGGGACGAAATCAAAATAGAGTTGGAGGGGGAAATAATGCACTCCACTCCCTGCGGCGCCCACCTCTCCCTGAACAACTCCAGGGTGTTGGTGGACACCGCGTGCTCCTTCTCCAAGGACACCCAGGCCCAAATGTAACCGCGGAAGAGGGGCAGGCAGTCGGCCCTAACGACCTCCTCCACGGCCCGCTGCCTCGACCTGTTGATGGCCAGTTTGGCCAGGCCCAGGAGCAGACCCACGAGGAGGTCTTCAGACCTGCCCTCCCCCCTCCACGTGCGGCACCCTCCACCCCAGATCCCCGAGAGAAAGGGGGAGGACTCCCGCGTAGAGAGCCCTCCACTGGGGATCCCCACCGCCCGGTGGCAAATGGGCACGCCAAGGCGTGTCCGGACGGTGGATGAGGGAGAAGAGGTGGGCGGTGTGCAGCAGCAGTCTATACAGGGCCCTCCTTTTTACCCCCGAAAGGGAACAAAATTAAAATTCCGAAGGCGGCTCAGGTTGTGGGGCACGGGCTCCCGCAGGAAGTACGGGACCTTGGGGCCAATGTGAAATTCCGTCCGGGCTGGGGTGAGCGCAGATGGGATCCCACCGCACACCTGAGCGTCCTCCAACTGGTGCACTACGTCGGGTCCAAGCACCGCCGTTTTAAGGCGTCGGATGGCGGTGGCCATGTACCGGACGTCTACCGCTGCCCTGCTAGTACTGACTGTTTTATCTGTCATGTGTTATAAGTGTTTAGAGTAAACACACTTATTTTTTAGTTGTTAGATCCTGGTTTGAATTGCTTCAAGTCCTAATCAGTAAGGGCAAATTGATCACCTTGGTTTGGGACAGCTCTCAATGTGCATCCCATTCCTGGTGCTGGATGCCTTAAATTGGATAACAGCTGCTTTTGAAAGAGGAAATACCAATTGGGTTTGCAGGGTGGCCTCCAGGAGGGTGGCAGACCAGCTCAAGTTCAGGAGGATCTCTCAACTACCACTAAATCCTGGTGGGATTAGAAATAATAGTTTTTAAGTGGCTCAATAATGAGCACAATTAACAAGTAGTTAATAACAAGTAGATAAAGGTACCCTATATCCACCCATTCCTACCACTGAAGAAGTTGGGTCAGTTTTCCTGCCAGTGAGAATAGGCCATTCAATTTGTGAGCCCATCTACTGCCTAACCTGCTCCGAAGATCCATTAAATCACAGCTAACCATAACCTACTGACACCGCTTTTAGACAACTGCAGCATCTCTGTGACCCATCAATGTTGAATCAGTTACTTAAATGTTAACCTTAGTAACTAAAGTTATTGACCAAATGAAGCTGCTCCAAGTGAGTAGTTACCAGGTTAAAAGGAAATCAAAATGGCTCTTAAAATTCTGAAAGTACAAATTACCCCTACTTATGCTGTTCAGTAAAATGTTAATATATATTCCATTTGAACATTAAAGTTTACACTTACAGTATAAAACTATAAAAAAGACAATTTTAAAAAAATAGAAACAAGCCAATTGCTACAGCGTAGCAAGTTGTTAAGACCACCACCTTCAACAATGGCTGTATTTTTTGGTACCTATTGCGAAGAAACACTCAAGATTAGGGAATGCCATTACAAACAGGGTCAGAGAACTAGGAATATTTTTAGTAAAATATGAATGAATATACAAAGCTGAATCTATGTTTCCTGATCCAAGTTTTTGAACCAGTTTCACAGAATTGTAAATTAGTGTGGGCTTCTGATCAAGGTTTGAGGAATCTGTACAATAAGGAATACACCTCTAACTGAAAATGGCCCAAGGTGCTTAACATATCGGCATCAAAAGTTGTTCCACATATCCAAACTGTGGGTTGAGGAATTTTTTTTATTTGAAAAAACAAATGCTTACGGAGGAAATTCCCGAATATGATCCAGATGGCTAAAGCCTTAGCCACCAATGAAACGATAGAGAGGAGAATGGTCAAATAAATGTAACATAGCCTATCCACATAGGAAACTGGCAATTGAATTGAAAATGTATGTAAAATGTTTCCTTTTTACTAATTAGTATTTCATACATAAATAGATGCAAAGCCAGTTAATTCCCTCAATTTTCACAACCCTAAAAGGAAGAACGTGCATTTTATTGTATCTTAACTACATACTCTGGATGTCCCAAATCACCCATAACCTAAGTCATTACTGGTACATTCTGTGCTCCAATACAATATGCAACTTTAGAATAACTCCTCTTACCGCATTCTATGAAATGTAAAAAATATATCCACTAGCAGATTTCCTAATCATGACAGTAATTTTTAGTTGGGTTGTGAACCATAATTTTTCTGAGTTAACTGATCAAAAAGCCATAAATTAGTTTTATAAATTATTTTTTCTTCAAGGAGTTTAAGTAGAGTTATAATCATATTTTTCAAATTCTGGAATAAGGAATTTAGTACATGTGCCTGTAAATTACATTGAACCACATCATAAAAAAGTGCAAGGCATTTCTAATAAATTCTCTTTTGCAATTTGAAGTTATTAATGCCATTGCTAAAATAACAGAGGAACCACTAGAAGCATATTAAATAGCTATATAAAAGCACCACTGACAACTTTTGAACCAGTTTACAACATTTGTGAAATACTGTGTTCGCCAATTGTCTTGATCTATTATTTTTGAGAGGGTACATCTCTCCACTTGTCAGATCAAATCAAAGTAGTATCATACACTAATGAGGCTTTAAAGTGAAGTATATTTCCAAAGCTAGTAATTTGTATGAAGTGTTGTTTCAGAAAAGTTAGGTAAGGTCAGCAACGCAAAGGATGGCTGATAAATGTCACATTTCATCATGTGCTACAATAGCAAGTCATATATAGGAGTTGATCTAAATAATAAAACTTCAAATACAATTTAGTAGAGGTATGCGCAACATGAGTGATCATATTTAAAGGATAAGGTAATTAAGCTACAGGGAACAAAAATAACTACATAAAACATGGAGATTTCTGCAGTCTAGATTGCACCAATGTGTTAATTTTCTGTTCATAACACTACATATGAAATTAAAATATCTGCATATTTAGTGATAATCTCCATTCATAAAATTTTCTGTTCATTATATAATGCTAAGAAACATATGTTCTTCTGTTGGTGTTTTCAAAGAGAAGGAAATGCTCCAGCTGCATAGTAAATATTCCTCCTTCAGCAGTGTCACCAGCAGAAGATTAACTGGTCTTTCATTAGCATTCGTTAAAACTTGCTAAGTGCAAAGGCCAGCCAAATTTGCAGTTTTTGTGCCAGAATTCACATTTGTAAAAGTGGTGAAAATGACAGCATCGGCCTTCATTGTGATACACAACTGACATCAAGTTGTGGTTTCTGCATATTCACAAATAGAGAAATCCGGAAATTGCTGTCAGAGATTGTCAGCTCCATAGAGAATGTGGTGCAGCCAGCTTCATGATGTAATTGATACAATCAGTGATTTCACATGAACTTTGGTTTACTTATGTTCTCCATGTAAAATGCATTGAGAATTTGGAGGATTGTTAGATGAAACTTACTGTTTTAATAGCAAACTAAGTCATAACTAACAAACGTTCTGACACTGAAATGTAAATTTATTAAGCATGGGGTCTCATTCCCTCTGTGCTATAACGACGATGCAATTGATTTTTAAAATTAATAAGATTAGCTCATAGAGTCAAATAGCATGAAAACAAACCGTTTGGTCCAACTTGTCCATGCCTACCAAGTTTCTCCAAACTAAACTAGTCCCACTTGCCTGCGTTTCATCCATATCCTTCCAAACATTTCCTATTAGTGTAGCTGTCCAAAAGTCTTTTGAATGTTGTAACTGTACCTGCATCTACCACTTCTCTGGCAGTTCCAGAGATTTTAACAGTATGGTTAGTTGCTGGAACACACAAATCACCCTCTGTATGAAAAAGTTACCCCTTAGGTTCCTTTTAAATCTTTCTCCTTTCACCTTAAAAATATGCCCGCTAGTTTTTAACTCCTGCACCCTAGGGAAAAGACCCTTGCTATTTACTATATCTGTTTCCCTCATGATTTTATAAACTTCTGTAAGGTCACCCCTGAACCTCCTACACTCCAGTGAAAAAAAAGTCCCAGCCTATCAAGCCTCTCCTTATGACTCAAATGCTCCTGTCCAGTAACATGCTGGTAAATCTTTTCTGAAAGCTCTCTAATTTAATAATATCCTTCCTATAGAAGGGCGACCAGAACTCCAGAATAATACTCCAGAAGAGGCCTCACCAGTATCTTGTACAATCTCAACATGATGTCCAAACTCCTGTACTCAGTGGTCTAAGCAATGAAGGCAAGCGTGCAAAGTGCCTTCTTAACCACCCTGTCTATCTGTGACATAACTTTCAAAGAATTATGTATCTGTTTGACAACAGTACCTAGGGCCCTACTATTAATTGTATAAGTCCTGCTCTTGTTTGTTTTGCCAAAATGCAATACCTTGCATTTATCCAAATTAAACTGTACCTGCTGCTCCTCAGCCCATTGGTCCAACTGATCAAGTATGATATATCAACTGTAACCTTAATATTCTTTTTAATGTAGCAATCTTCATTTTGCTTTTAACAAAAATGAAATATGAATTGTCAAGCTATTTTGTTTCCTGGTTTTCTTACTGAATCTTTCAACTGAATTAGCTACTCAGCCTGCTTGACCACTTCACCATCCTGTAAACTGAAGATGTCCTTATGATGAAGCCGGATTAAAAAAGACATCAGAATAAAAGAATAAATTAACATCACAGATCCTGTTAAATGTTTGTGGGCAGTTTTCTGCAAGGTCAAAAGTGGGCACCATTCTGGTACTGCTAACAGTAAAAGTTAAACAATGATGTTTGCTGAGATGGAATTTATTCCTTGCATGTTTGATGTGAACATAAAATCCTCTCCTGACTTCTCCATTTGCCCTTCATATTTTTGCTACATTGTTATTATTTTTGCTTTTATTCACATCCTCTGTTAGCCTTCAATGCAGTTAAATATGGAAGAGACACAATCTAACAAGATGTATTAACCAAGACTTTAATGGGAATCAAAGACTGGAATCAATCGTGATCAACAACAGCAACTTTGATATGAAAGTTCAGATTAGATTTGCATTTGAGAATTAATTGTCAAATAACAAAACAAACTTCTACACAAAATAGGTACTCATAGCAAACTGAGTACATGGAATAAGTCAAATGTTAAAAAGCAAAAATATGAACTTTTAACAAAAGTTCAGACAATGGAAGGGAAAACTGAACTAATCTTCTATTGGCTGTTTTATTCCTCTAACCAAGTTGAAACTTTATTGCAAACTGTTTGTTCAAAGAGGGGCAAGATATCTTTTCTTGCTTAATTGTAGATAAAGATATCTTTATTTGAGTCCTTTGTTTAAAAATCTTGAAAAAAAATGACACTGTAAAGTAGAAGTAAAAATTAATTTAACTGTAAAAAGCAAGAGGAGCAATAAGGAGAATTATTACATTTGGAAAATAAAACAGTAACTGGTATTCTCAAAATTTTATATAATGTTGATCTTGTTCCAACATATAGGGTAAGAGACTGACCTGTATTGAACCAAATACTTAGAATCTATAGAATCCTTGCAGCATGGAAACAGGCCCTTCGGTCCAACAAGTCCACAGCGACCCTCCAAAAAAGAAACCCACCCAGACCCATTCCCCTACCCTATTATCCTATATTTACCTCAGACTAATGCATCTAACCTACACATCTCTGAACACTTTGGGCAATTTCACACGATCAATTCACCTAACCTGCACATCTTTGGATTGTGGGACAAAACTGGAGCACCTGGAGGAAACCCACACAGACACAGGGAGAATGTGCAAACTCCACATAGACAGTCACCCGAGGCTGGAATCAAACCCAGGTCCCTTGCACTGAGAGGTAGCAGTGCTAACCACTGAGCCACCGTGCCACCCCAGACACAAAGTCTGCAAGTATGGATTTTAGGGAAGGGTGTTCCATATGCAATTCCTGTAGAGGTAAATCAGCTACCAAACTGGATGCTGCAGACTGAGTGTCCACAAGGCAATCAGCTAAAACAGTTGGGTTTACATGAATAAGCTAATCAGGTTCTAATGCCTATTTTAGAATTGCAGCCACATATTTTGGAGAATCTTAGCTTTGAAGACAGACAGTAACAGCACTTGCTTTCCATTTCGCTCCACAACTGTTGGCCCAAGTTCATCCCTAACATTCTTCTACTCTTCTTCACACTTCTATTCCTTCCACACGTACCTAAAGGCTGGTCAGGCAACTCAGCTAGATAATTTTGCAGGAAACTTTTCAAAGAATTATTCAGCTTGGTTTTGCAGCACTCTAGATGATAACTCTGATTCCTGTTTCAAGTTAGACACTGCATATCTTCTCAAGATTTTGATTAAATCGGGAAAGAGTCCTGGTAATGTAACTCATATTCATATCAGAGGTGAGTGAGGGAAAACAAAGGAATTCAATGATGCAGCTTTCTAATTCCTACTCCAAAATGATTGATGATATAAGAGATCTATATTCCTGGGTGTCCATTTACCAAACTTACCAGGTCTATCATACACTGTCTGTAAGGTGGTGATTCTGCCCTTAAGGTGGCACGTCATTGGAATACTAGAAAGAGTGTGGAATAGGTACGAGTACTCAGGATAAAATGTGAATATGCTGTTTACATTTGAGAAAATGATTTAGTATAGAAAATACAGCACCCATTTATGAAAATAATAACTATTCCAGCAATATGTTGTCATGTGATTGGATCATTAACAATAATAATCGATCCTAAGAACTACGCTAATGGTCTGGGCACAAGTTCAAATACCACAATGGCAAATGGTGAAAAGTGAATACAGTAAAACCTAGTCTAATGGTAACCATGTGACCAATGTTGATTTTCATAAAAACCCATCTGGTTTACTACTGTAATTTAGATAAGCAAATGTGCTATCCCTACCTGTTCTGGCATTCACGGGACTTCAGACCCACAGCAACGTGGTTGATTCCAGATTCCCCTTTGAAATTGCCTATAGAACTATTCAATTCAAGGGAACTATTGATTGGCACCAAATGCCACCTTACTAATAAAACACACAAACTGAAAGAAAAAAAATCTTAACCAGAACAGGAAGCAGTTGACCTGTGCAAAACAGATAGAAAATGTTACAAAAGAGAAGCCTGACGATTAGATGCTTTTTGATGCTTTTCAGTTTTCAGTGCACAATCAGCAATGAAAGGGTAAAGCACACAATCAAATTACTGTACATTTGCGGCACACAGCACATGACGAGTTTTCAGAACCTCAATGGATCTCTGAATCACAAACCATACATATTTTTTCATAGGGCTTTTCTGATTCTGTTTGGTGCTGTCAGATCGGGGTTCTCCATCATGTCAGAAATGCCATCCAGTAGGTCTTTATTTTTTTCTTTATTTATTCCTTTAAAATACCATGAAGAATGAATGCTGGAGGATCATGGCAACTTCCTACACATCTGTGTTGAAAAAGATCTTCAAACTATCAGCACATTCTTAGAGTGAAATCCCTTCCTGTTTTATAAGTAACGGTCTCACTTATGCATCATTTCCCTTACAATATCGCTGCTATCAATAACACCCAGGATTCTAAGGAAAGCCAGAAACTCCAAAGAACTATATGGCCCTTGCCATCTACTGCATCTCTGTGGGGCTCGAGCTTATGAGATGGATGATTCATGTGTAAAGCCAGTCAATAATTTGCATCTGCATGTCCATATCTTTCTAAATTCTGCTCTTGCTTTTGTTTCTCAAATTTGCTTGAAAGGGTCCTGAGCTACAGAAGTTAAAAGCAGTTATCATCTTAAGTCTATTTGCAGGAAAGGGATTATAAATATTACAAAGATTAAGATATATTGTTATATGGGTTCCAAAGTGAAATAATGATGTACATCTTCAACAGTGCGTTGTATTTCTACATTATTTTAGTTTCATTTTGAGTTTTGAATGGTGCATGGCTATCTAAAGATTCGTTGATGTATGCATTTTTAACAAGGGGAAAATGCAGGTTTACAACTTTAGGTTAGAGCTTATGGCAATCAGTTCTCTGCATTAGAAATGGAAAAAGAAAAACATTGCAGCCTAGCAACTGTGCTCCAGTTTCATGGCAAGACACAATCACACAGAAGGTCAGGAAGTGTGTACTGGTTCAGTGAGAGGAAAAAGGTGTTAAAACAGCAGGCTCTAAAACAGTCATGGCTGGGGAAAAAGGCCTGAGTAACTCCAGAAGCAGAAAACTACAGGACGCTGAAGGTAAAAAAAAAAGTTTATTCTGAAAAAGTATTTCGAAATCAGGATGGCATCCCTAGAAAACAATTATAGATGTGCCCCCAAGCAAAGAATTTTAAAGTGGAACACTGTTACCTTTTGGCATATCTGTAAACTCTTGCTGAGGATAAACAGTTGAATCTTTATTTCTGATAGTTGTAAGAAAACTAATTCAAATAGTTCTCATATAATAACATTGTTAATGTTTGTTTCCTTTTCTATGTAATACATTTTGCCATTATTTTGTTAAACTGACATTGACAACTGCTTGTAAATATGTTCAGTGACTGACCACCATGTTAAACAAATTGCAAAATTATAACAACTGATGGTGTATCACACCAGGCCTCACTCTGGAATCTGCCTTGCACAGTGGTAGCCCTTTGATCCACCATGCCAGTGCCAGCTTGCTGAAAGAGCTAGCAATTAGTCCCACTTCCTCCTGTTGTTTGCACACATCCATTCCAATTTCTCCACTTCAAATATTTATTTAATTTCCGTGTAAAAGTTACTTTTAAATTTGCAACGAAAATAGAAATTGCTGCAGCAGGTCTGGCAGCATTTGTGGAAAGAAATCAGAGTAACATTCCAGGTTCAGCAATCCCTCCTCAGAAATTTTTAATTTGCATTCACCATGCTTTCAAGCAATGCATTCCAGATCATAACAGCTCACAAAGTACAAATGGATTGTAATATTTTTGTTAATATAGCATTAATTTTTTTATTTTACTGTAGATACATGCTCTTTCCAGTTATTAGCACATATCCCGACTCTTCCAAACCACGTTTTCAGTGCCTTCAAATAATCTGACTCAACAGTGAAATGATCAGTCTACCCTGTTCCCAAAGAACACAGCCTCACTCTTGCTGTAATTTATCTTGCCTCCAGAGACATATTTGAACTGGTCTCAGATGCTCATCAGCCTATGCTTCCAAAATAGATGCAAGCAGAAGCAGGTGATGTAATCCACTTACAAGGAAAATTTCAACCGAGTCCTCTGCTGCCAGGGATTGTCCTCTTACTTTACTCCTCTTATCCCCACATCCTTCCTGATAGAATGTTTTGCTGAGTCAATGTAATGCATGAACCAGGCAGAGTTGAGACAGTAGCCTTTCTTGATTCTTTCTCACTGACTGCTGATTTGTGTACACCTCCATCATGTAGATTCATTATTTTTAGTGAAAGGTCTTCTCCTGGTCCAGGTTGATAAGGCAGATATTTATTCCTCTGTCTCACACATAAGCAGTCATATCCCTGGCTGGTGTGATGGTTCCAGAATTCTTCTTGCGGTGTATAGAACAGGGTGATTCTTCAATTGCAGAGTAAACTTGAATGAATCAGCAATGACTTTGGACAGATTTTTAAAATTGATATTCAGCAGCGAAATGTGTCACCTATTTCTAACTTCTTTCACTTCCCATTTCCTTTGTAACTGAGGGCAATGATGCCTTTTTTTGTGGATTCTGGCTTGATGCTCATTAGAAACATACTCATAATTTCAGCAGGTTTGGGCTGATCAAGATCCAGAGCATTGCATACAACCTGGCCATAAGCTGTCAATTCTGGGAGATTTCCTCTTCTCAAAAAGGACTCACGGGCTTTAGTCTGGTCTTCTCGAGTTAGGATGTGGGACAAGTGGGCCACTGTCATCTAAGATCGAAGTGATAGAGGACAGAAGTGGCTGCAAAACTGCACTGTCTGTAGATTTGAGGCATGAAAGGATTCACTGATCATTGAAATGTCAGATTTTGACACCTTTACTAAGCCATCTTCCTTCAGGCTGCTAATGACAGAGCTGATCACAAAGGGGAAATGAAAGTATATCTCATCCTACTCATCAGAAAGGACTTTGGATCAGAATATAATTTTTAGAGGCATCTAAGACAAAGATTAGGACTTTCTGGCTTCTGGGTTCTTCAAGTTCCCCTGGATATTGATCCCCATTAACTGGACAACTGAAAGATTCTGGATAATTTTCTGGAATTTGCACTTTTTCTTTGTTGTTCTTTTGTCTTCTGAATGCTTTTGAGGATGAAGAATTTCTTAATGCACATTTTAATCGAGTCTCCTACATTCTAGTGAGAGGAAAACAGGGGATTCATGATTACCCAACATTTGAAATTCCTTTTGGGTTCCTCAATGTTTTTGGGGTCAGCAAACTCACCTTCAGCATCCATTTCTACCTGCCGCCAATCTAAAACTTATGTGGGCAACAGTCTGCCAGTAGGAAGCATGATCAGAGAAGACTACTAGCCTGACATCAATGAATTAAACTGTGAACATACAGAAACAACAACAACATACTGTTACCATCAGGAGTTGGGACATGGCATTCAGTGTGCTGTTGGTCCTGCCAAAGCCTTCAACTGCATTGATGATCTTGTTGAAGTCCCTATCCAAAGCGACTGGCTTGGGTATCACCTGCAGCAGTGGAGGCTAAACGATTGCCAACCGCTCATTGTTTTCAAGATTTTTACATCAATTAACTAGAGGAGAGCAGGTCTGCATGTTACACTTTGTAAGGGGTACTTGCTACTGCCACCTTAATATTGGAAATGGTGAGAACATCTACTTGCAATAGAACATCTAGTCAGCAGGAATGAGAGTGGTTTCCTTCCAATCAGATCGATGTCCCAGACCATAGAATGTTTACAGTGTGCAAGCAAGCCATTCAGCCCACTGAGTCCACATTGATCCTCCAAAGGGCATCCCACCAGGACCCAACCCTTACCTTATCTCTGTAACTCTGCATTTCCTATGACTAAGCCACCTAGCCTGCACATTCCTGGATACAATGGGCAATTTAGCATGGCCAAACCACCTAACCTGCACTTCTTTGGATTGTTGGAGGAAACCAGGGCACCTGAAGGAAACCCACACAGACACAGAGAGAATGTGCAAACTGCACATGAACAGTTGTCAGAGGGTGGAATTGACCTGGGTCCCTGGTGCTTTGAGACTACAGTACTAATACTGAGCCATTGTGCCGCCCTAAAGATGACCATCACCATGGCCACTGCAAGTAGGAGCTGAAGTGTGGTATCAGATGATTCTGTCGAAATAGCAATTCAGTTCTAACCCTGACCAGGTGACCCAAGTTTGAGTGGCATCATGTAGTGGACTTATTAACACATGTTAATTGAAACAATGTTAATATCCATTTTACAATGTTTTGTCCTTTCCTGCAAACATTGTCTCCAACAATTTCAGTCCTTAGGTCTGTACCTACATTTCCTTGGCATTTACAAATTGTCTCACTTGCAAAGGCTGGGAAAACTGCCCTGGTCTGGCACATCAGAACTGTTCAACTCAGGTGACATCAAAAGGTGGAGGAGGTTGGAAGAGTTCACTCCAATGAGAAATTTGGATGGTTTCTCATTGGTGAAGTCTTCCCCTTTGAGAGTGCAGATGCTGCTGGCACAGAGCTGAGATCCACCGCCCTTTTCACTTCACGTGTTCTGGCATCTTTGCTGTCTTCAGATGGTTTGGCTCTGTCATCTGCTTCCTAGAGCTTTGCCACCTCTTCTGGAGATGCCACTTAGGTCCTTACAGTGTTATGAAAGGGATTACTATTCTTTGGATGAGAATGAGAGTCACTTCTGTCCCTGGTCTGGGAACTGGCTTCCTTCATTCTTGGCCCCATCTTTTTGCTTTAATTCAGCAACTGCTACTCACCCAGATGCTCATCTGTCGATTCCTCCTCCTTTGATCTGGTCAGGAAAGATCAAGTGGCCCAGTGATCAGTACTGGTTTGGCAGAACACAATTTTTTTTCTTCCTCTTCTCCCTCACTGTGCTGTTCATTGTCTCATCTTAATATGCTCACTGAAATACTTTGAGAGAGTGGAGAGTTGCAGAACACCCAGTGGTGGTTTCATACATGGTTCCCAGCATTTCCCTCCTTGTGTTTTGGTGCTTTTGTGCAATTGAGACAGCACTTCTGGTAATATGGTGGCAGCAACATATGCTTCGGCAAGAGCTCCTCCACTCTGCTATTTCTTTTTCTTCTTTCTCACTCTCTCCGCCTCAGAAAACTGGCCCCAGCCTCCAAAGCGAGAGGAGCTGGGATGGGAGCAGCCAGCGGCCCAAATCGAGGACACTGGCGGCCAGCGCGGAGATGCCAACAACCAGTGGCCCAGTGCAGAGCGGAGGTAGCAGTCTGGTGCGGTAGCAGCTCTGTGTGGGAGCGAGGATAGTGACCCAGCTCAGAGCATTGCAGCAGCCAGCGATCAGACCACGTGGAGACTGCCTACATTGGTCTGCTGCAGAGAGCCTTTGGAGAGAGACTATGATGTTTGGCCTTTTCAACTTTACTACTTGTTTTTTCTGACCTATGACCATTCTGTGCATAGCTGTAATACAAGTTATTTTCTTTGTTTCTCTATTCTGTAACAAAGGATTGTACCTAAGATGGTGCTATAAGTAGCAACTTATAAACTTTTCACTTTACTCATTTGAGATGTGACAATAAAGCTAATTCAATTTGACAGGTGTTATTGAGATGGTCTACGTCCGCACAGAGGCACAGCAGTTAGTTTTCTTGCAGAGCTTTGTTTGATGGCCTTTCTGGTTACTTTCCTTACAGGTGAATGCTGCAGTCAGCTGGTACATAGTCACATCTGTCACAAGAATGACAAACATTTGGGCTATTCAACATAGACTAGCTCTGGATTTCACTGCCTGGGAAGGTAGTGGTGCCAAGAAACCTCAACCTTTAAAAAGTAGGTGCATGAATACTTGAAATGTCAATGTTTAAGGCAACGGGCTAAAAGCTGTAAAGCAGGATTACTTTCACTAGGTCAGCATAAATTTGATGGGCTGAAGGGTATCTTCTATGTTGTATAACCATAAGACCAGGTAGCAAAGCTGGAGGGAGTGAAAAGTATTGCTCCCTTCTGTTCACCTTGAGTCACTTTGACATCATATTTGCTGGTTCAAATCAGCAAGACATCTTTAACCTCAATGAAGTTCCCAGCACTTTCAACACACCTGGTGAGGAATGTCACATATTTGACAGGTGTAGGGTGCTGTAGAGATGTACAGTTACAACTCAGTCCTGTTGCTGCAGCTCTGCTGGGGATTCACAGTTGTGACATGTTTTTCTTCTCCTTGAAGAATTTCATGGGTGCAGTGATATTGTAGAATCATAGAGGTGTACAGGACAGAAACAGATCCTTCGGTCCAACTCGTCTATGCTGACTAGATATCCTAAATAAATTTAGACCCATTTGCCAACATTTGGCTATGTCTCTCTAAGCTCTTCCTATTCATATATTCATTCAGATGCCTTTTCAATGTTTTCATTGTACCTGCCTCTGCCACTTCTTCTGGCAGCTCATTCTATACACGCGCTGCCCTCTGCATGAAGAAGTTGCCCCTTAGGTCCCTTTTAAAGCTTTCTCCTCTCACCTTAAAGCCAAGCCATCTAGCTTTATACTCCCCCACTCCCGGAGAAAGACTTTGTCTATCTACCCTATCCATGCCCCTCATTCTCGAAATTTGTATCAAATATTCCAGCACTTGGGTTATTTTGCAGACTAGGTGTCCAACTCTTCAAATCTAATGTCTAAGTCTTCACATCTACAGGATCCAAATCTTATTGAAGAAAGTGTGGTCAGTGAGTGTATCATTTTCATGCTCTGTCATTGTCACCTCAACAATCTGGCTTGGGGCTTCACTGACTGCCATCGTCACCACTTAAATTTCTGATGTTAGGCAATGAAGCCCCACTAAAGAAGCACAAACAACTGCAGAAAAACTTCCAGCAAAGGTTGAAAGACAAAAGCATTCTCAACACCTTCCAAACAGTAAAAGAAATCTGCACAAGAAAAAGAGCAGTCTTGCACGAGTGGGGAACAACCCTGATCATGGTTTCTCCATTGTTAGAAAAGAACTGCTGGAATCACAACTAAAACATTTCAGAGCTAAAGCTCACAAACTCTTAATAATAAAGTTGATCAGGTGATATGTGCAACTGCCACATGACATGCTTTTTGTATCTTTAACTTAGAATAAAAGAGTGTCAGTCAAGAAACAAGCATCTACTGAGAGAACTGGATAATTTCAACAGATCAGCTGTGGTGAAAGAAGCTGGGCATGTGGGCTAGCTTTTTCAAAAGCACGTTAGCAGAATTTACAATTGAATTTCATTACTTTTTTTAACTTTGAGAAATTTTAGAACACCCCTCAGCATCTCACAACAAGCATTCTCACAGGTGTGAATCTCCAGAATAGAATTTCACCACATGATTCAACAATAGAATTGATAACCACAACCTTTCTTTAATTGTGACAGTTGACTGATTCTGACTATGCTCACAAAATTTGTAGATCAAAGGCTAGATTGCATCTGCTTGTTTGAGTAGTACCCCAAATATTGCAATGTCAATTAATGCAGCTTTTGTTTTTTGAAATCCCATGCTGATTTTAACTGAATTCAAGATCGTTACTTTTACAATTCTATGATTCTGTAAGATTTCCCAAAGTAAAAACCTAATTTTGAACATTCTCAGTAGAAATCAGAATTATTTTGCAATGTTATGAGAAGGGGTTCAAGTTTTCAAAGCAGGTTGATAGGTCTGCAGTGTTGGTAAATGATAATTGGCAACAATGCCTTCTGCTTGTTGGTGAAAGAACTGAGTCAGAAGCCTTCAGCATCAGTAGTCGTCCTGGAATCTCAATAAAAAAAGTTACTTACCTTTTTGGACCTTACAAGATATGCTACACTTGAAGTTTGAGAAAAAAACCACAGTAAACCTGAATGAAACCGACAGTTGGAGAATGCAATGAAGCTTCAAATTTGAACTGAAAAGTCCTTAGTTAAGTTTCTGGAGAGAAACTGGATGATTAGAAAATAATAAGGATAGGAACAGATGTATTCTGGATCAGTGGTGGTGGAAGAGCACAGCAATTCAGGCAGCATCCGACGAGCAGCAAAATCGACGTTTCGGGCAAAAGCCCTTCATCAGGAACCTTCCTGATGAAGGGCTTTTGCCCGAAACGTCGATTTTGCTGCTCGTCGGATGCTGCCTGAATTGCTGTGCTCTTCCAGCACCACTGATCCAGAATCTGGTTTCCAGCATCTGCAGTCATTGTTTTTACCTCTAGGAACAGATGTATGCCAGTCAGTCCCTGGAGCCTACTCTACCATGCAGTAGGACCATGGCTGATCCTGCACTCCTCAATTCCATTTTCTTGCATTTTACCATAACCTTTGATTCCCCTAATAATCAAGAGTCTATCTCAGTCGTAAATATGCACAAAGACTCTACCCGTATAGCTCTCTGTGACAATGAGTTTCAAAGACACACAAACCTCAGAGAAGAAATTCCTTATCCCAATCGCTTAGTCAAAATCTAATCTAAGGATCCCCATGAAATGTTATACCTTGAAGAATAGTTGGAATACTAAAAATAAAAAAAATAAATTCAGAATGTGACAATATTGCTCCTTTAACAATGTTATTCTGTCCTTGACTTTTTTTCAGAGGGGTTGTAAAGCCAGAGGTTCCAGTATGTCTGGGTTTATCTACTTGAGAATGTTTTTAAGTCTTTCTTTTAAAACATTTGTATAGTTAAACGGGAATAGCAAGTTCTCCCAGTTCAAGGTTTGGTTTTATTGAGGCTACTGGTCAAAGAAACAGCTCTATGCTGATCCTCTCTCTCTCTCCAACATCTCTCCTATAAGAACCTGTGTTTGATTTTTTGCCAAGGATGTGTTTATGGAAATGTAGCAAGTATTTGGTACAGCAACATTAAGTTGCAATAGAGTCAATTGGGTTTTCAGATAAGGTATTTTATTCTATATTCTGCTCTCTTTGGTTTGTGTGTAAATAAATTTTGTTTAAAACCAAGTGGCTGGGCCAGCTGAATCACACCTAGACTTTTCAACCGCTTAAAACAGCTATCAAAGTTAGGGTCTGGGCTACCTTCTTGAAATGTTTTGAGTTGGTCTGGCCTAGTCCATAACAAGCAGGGCTGAAAGATAAATTTGGGTTGGTCCCCGGAAGAAAGTGAAGAATGTGATCAGGAATTCAAAAAAAATCAGGACTACTTTATTGGTTAGATTAAAAATGAAACTGGATTAATAGCATACAAATAAGTAAAATTATTGTGTTACGTGAGTAATGCTTATATGGAGTTTTTTTGTGAACATCATGGAACCTGTTTTTATTGTAAAGTATTTTCTGTTAAATGTAGATGTTAGGATTTCTCTTGAAAAATGTTAGCAGTGCCTACTGGGATTAAAACACCTCATCTACCCATTGAAGGTGTTGATTTATTGTTAGGAAACAACTTGCCTGGGGAAAAGATATTCCTGTTTCCAGTAACTTAGGGAAAGCCCATTAAGGCTTCTGAAACAAACGGTATATGAAAAGCTGAAAAACTTAGAACAGCTGATAATATTCAAAATATTAATTATTGTAGAATAGTTATTTAAAAAATCAGAAACTTATCCCATTTATTTTAAAACTGACATGAAGCATTAGGATGAAAAGCTCTTCACAGCTGGGGATGCTGAAAGCCATCAGAATTAAAAATGCAAAGTATTAGCAAGACAAGGCAATATAATTTACAATGGACCTCAAAACCAATAAAGAAATTGAAGGAAAGCTGAATCCAGTGCAAAGAAAAATAAATCACCTTCAACTTAAAGTAAAACTTACAAACAAAAATGCAAAATCATCATTCTAAAATTAAACAACGCTGAAGTGCAGTGTGAAGAAGTAAAGCTGAGAAAAAAATCAAGAACATTTGTGAGCTGCATTACAAGAACTTCAAGCTTTCTTAGCTGAACATCGATATAACCTTAAAATTCTTAGATGCAGCCAAACAAAATTTCAACAGCATGCACAAAAGCAGGTACGGATTCTTGAAAAAGAAAAACAACGGGTTAACTTTTGAGCATTTTGGTTCTAATTTAAGAAAGGTCCTAATGTTAAATAGGGCAATATATTCAATTCTGGACAACTCAAATGTTTCATTGACTGAAATATTTTTGCCTAAAATCTGAAAGTGTAAAGCAAAAACTGCTGGCATGCAAGAAAATGGAGGCTGGGAATTAAAGTCTGTCAGTGTGGATCTGTACCTTCTTTGAAAAAAGTGAATAATAATTTACTTTCTGATGTTAAAAAAAGTATGCTTTCTGAATCAAATGTGTAATGAAAAGGAGACTTCTTGGATTCCAATTCACACTGCCAATTCCCAAAAGCCTAGTGGCTCATCAACAATCTTGACAAAGTTAACCAAACCAAAAGGGATAAAATATATTGGGCCCTTCACAAATGCTATTTCATTGCCCAAACTGTGTACAATCCAATAAAGCTTTTGAATAAAAACAGCATGAAGAGTGAAAAATAAAAAGTTTAGTCTACAAGATCACAACCTAAGAGTTCACAGAAAAGATTTAAAGCCAACAACTGGAAGCCATTTCAGCAAGGCCACTTTCTGCTTTACTTCCTTACACTACACTTCAGCTTTGTTTAATTTTAGAAAGATTGTTTTGCCTTTTTGTTTTTAAGTTTTACTTTAAGTTCAAGAACATTTATTCTTCATTACACTGGACTCAGCTTTCATTAAAAGTCAAACAACAATATCACAGATACCCTTTTAAGGGTTCAAAGAACAAAAGATGGTATTAATGTCTTACTCAAGTGAACATATTGGATTTTGAACGATTGTAAGGTATGACTATATGTCTGTACCACCGCTTGTTTTAGAAGTATGATGCATTATTAGCTGCATGTATAAAATTGGCCCTTTTTTTCCTAAAGAGGGGTGGTAACGCAGAACTCATATAGCAAGGAAAATTTGGAATATCTTAAAAATAATTACAGATTCCTCACATTTTTAAAACAATGTTTGAAAAGGACTTTTAAAAAGAAATCAATTACAATTTTCTTGGATTATGCAAAATGGCTTTTTGACTTCTTTTGCCAGTTGATTCATGGGATGTGGGCATCGTTGGCTGGGCCAGCATTTGTTGCTGACCCCTAGTTGCCCTTGAGAAGGTGGTCATGAAATGTATTCTTGAACTGCTACAGTCCATGCACTGGAGGTAGACGCACAACTCTTTTAGGGAGGAAACTGCAGGACTTCGACCCAAAGACACTGAAGGAACACTGATATATTCCCAAGTCAGGATGGTCAGTAGCTTGGAAGAGAACTTGCAGATGGTGGTTTTGCCAGATATCTGCTGCCCTTGTCCTTATAGATGGATTGGTTGTTGTGGATGGGTTGGAAGATGCTACCTAAGGAGTCTTAGTGGCTTTCTGCTGTGCATCTTGTAGATGGTCCTGCTACTGAGCATCAGTGGTAGAGGAATTGGATATTTGTCAACATGGTGCCAACAAAGCATTTTTTTTTTGTCCCAGCTGGTGCCAAGCTTCTTGTGTTGTTGGAGTTGCACTCAAAAGTGAGGAGTAGTCCATCATACTCCTGACTTTTATCTTTTAAATGATGGACAGGCTTTAGTGAGTCAGGAGGGGAGTTATCAGGAGAGGATTGCTAGCTGATGTGCTCTTGTAGCTTCTGTATTTTTAAAGCTAGTCAGATTCTGTTCCTGATCAATGGTAACCCTCAGGGTGTTGATTAGTAGGAGATTCACTGATGGAAACAGCACTGAGAGTCAGGGTGGTATTTAGATTCTCTCATGTGGAAATGATCGTTGCCTGCCATTTGTGGGGCACAAAATGTTACTTAATGCTTGTCAGCTGAAACTTAGATAATGTCCAGGTCTTGTCACATTGGACATGGACTGATTCAGTGGACTTGCATACAATATTGAACATCATACAGTCATCAGCAAACATCCCCACTTCTCGCCTTACGATGGAGAGAAGGTCATTGATGAACCTATTGAAGATGGTTGGGTCTGGGACACTACCTTGAGGAATGTCTGCAGAGATGTCTTGGAGCTAAGATGACTGACCTTCAACAACCACAACCATTTCCAATGTGCCAGATACGACTCCAAGCAGAGAGCTGCCCCCCGCCAAATTCCCATTGACTCCAATTTTGTTTGTGCTCCTTGACATCACAATCTGTCCTTGATGACAAGGTTGCATTTGAAGTCATTCTTATCTCACTTCTGGAATTCAGTTCTTCTGTCTTTTTTTGAACCAAGACTGCAAATAGAGTCAGGAGCTGAGTGGCTCTGGTAGAACCCAAACTGGATTTACTCAGCAAGTTGTTGCTGAGCAGGAACTGCTTGTTAAATTGTTGATGATACTTTCCATCACTTTTCAAAGGATCAAGAGTTGACTGATAGGCCAGTTGTTGGCCAGGTTGGATTTGTCCTGATTTTTTTCTTCAGGACATACTTGGGTAATTTTCCACATTGTTGGGTAGATGCCATTATTATAACTGTAATGGAACACCTTGGCAAGGGGTGTGACATGTTTTAGAGCATGTCTGAAATACTGGTGCTGGAATGTTGTCAGGTCCCAAAGTCCACCAGAGAAAGCCAAGATGGATCATCCATTCAGTATTTCTGGCTGAAGATTGCTGCAAATGCTTCTGCCTTATCTTTTGCAATCTTGTGCTGGGACCCCCCATCATTGAGGATGGGAATATTTGAGGAGCCTCCTCCACTGGGTTGTTTAATAGTCCGCTACCATTCAGACTTAATATAGCAGGACTGCAGAGCTTAGATATCATCTGTTAGTTGTGGAAATACAGCTGTGTCTATCACTTGCTCCTTATACTCTTTGGTATACACAGTTCGGTTTTGTAGTTTCACCAGGTTAACACTTAGTGTTTAGATATGCCTGGTGCTACTCCTGGCATGGCTTCCTACACTTCATCAAACAGAGTCAACCTCCTGGTTTGATGGCAATGATAGAGTGGGGAATATATCGGGCCATGAGACTATAGATTGAGTTGGAGTACAATACTACTGACAATGGCTGATGCTGCCTCATGGATACCCTGCCTGAAGTTGCTAGATCTCTTCAAAGTCTGTCCGTTTAGCACAGTGATAATGCCATGCAATATGATGTAAGGTGGTATCAACGTGAATGCAGGACTTCATCTTCAGAAAGAGCAGTGGTCACTGTTATCAATAATTTATGGACAGGAGGCATAGTGAGATCAAGCGTTTTCACTCTTTTGGTTTCCCTCAATACCTGCTGCAAACTCAGAGTTAAAACGTGTGGTGCTGGAAAAGCACAGCTGGTCAGGCAGCATCCGAGGATCGATATAATAAACTCTCCTGCTCCTTGGATACTTCTTTACCGCCTGTGCTTTTCCAGTGCCACACTTTTTGACTCTGATCTCCAGCATATGCAGTCCTCACTTTCACCTGCAGCAGACTCAGTCTAACAGTAATATCCTTTAGAAGATGTCCTGCTCGATCTGTGTTGCTACTTCCAAGCCTCTCTTGGTGGTGGACAATGAAATTGCCCACTTTGAGTATATTCTGCAGCCTTGCTGTACTCAGTGTCTCTTCCAAATGTTGTTCAACGTGGAGGAGGAGTAATACCAAGGGAGGACAGCATGTTGTAATTAGGTGGTTTCCTTCTTCCATGAGACCAGATGCAGTCTGGAGTCAATGCTGAGGATTCCCAGGGCAGTTTTCACCTAATGTACACCACTGTGTCACAATCTCTGTTGAGTCTGTCCTGTTGGTGGTGATCTGGTGTCTGGGAAATAGTCATACTCATGGAATTATATTTTACAATGTTAGACTGTGCTTGTCTAGTTTGAGATAATTCTCCAATTTTGGCAGTGGCCCCCAAAATGTTAGTAAGGAAGACTTTGCAGAGACAACATGGCTATGTTTGCTGTTGTTGTTTCCAGTGCCTAGATCTGGGGAACTTGGAAGGAATAGAGCTACTGTTGAAATGTCCCAAGAACCAAACTTAATGAAAAAAGAAACAGGACAACGTAATGAAGGCACTGTTTAAACAATTGAGCATTCATATCGTGCCATATTTGTGCAGGGAGTGGTGTGAATACTTGTAATCTTTTCAGCTTGTTTTTGTAGTATATGCTATTCCACGAATAATTTGTACTTCATACGGACTGTAAATTGCCTACTAATTATCTATTTGTTAGCTCATGTGGAATGTATGCTGATTCTGATTCAACTTCAAGTAAAAGCTACAAAGGGGATATTGATGTTTTTTTTTGATTTGGGGACTATTTGATAAATACTGTTATTTGTTTTACAGTTTCTCACAGGGAAGGTAACAAATGCATTTTGCAAACAAATGAGATGCACGGATATATATTTCTGAAGTATTATGCAGTTAGTTAAATAAATGAGTTTCAAGTTTTGTAACATTCAATTATATTAGAGCCTGTTAACAAATTAACTAACTGCATTCTAACTTCATTGCCAATTTCAATTAATTTTATTTTAAAATCATTGCAGATTTAGAATTTCAGTCTTTCCTCTTAAAATCATAAAGGATTCCTAATTGGAATTCACTGCTATCCAATTAAAGTCAAGGTGACCAGGCAAAACATACAAAGGATACAGTTATATGCCTTAAATCCTATCCTCGTAAGACCATCCTAGTAAGAGATGTTATAGACAGACGTGACTCCTTTTAAACTTTGCAACTTTAATTTTATAGTATTTGATAATTATGTTCCAAATGTATCACTCCACATTAGAATATAAAGTATAGCATATTCAATAAAAATCAGTAAATTTTTCTTTAGTATCTAGACAATACTAGACCACCTCAATAAAAATAAAGAGCATTTTTATTCTTATCAGGGGCACAATAATTTCACTCTTAAAAACCTCTTTCACTTAATATATTTAATTCTGACTAATCTACAAAGAATCCAGAGAGAAAAATAAATCCTTTTTCTTAAAATTGCTTAATATTTCGAGCGTTTTTTCTAACTCTATAGTCTTTCCACATATGCACTGGCTTTCAACATTGTATAAAAGCCATCCTCCCAGGTGTCCATCCCTTTTCAGTGCCACACAGATATCAGCAACATCAAAGTGCAGCAACATTTGAAGATGTTTATCAACATTTCTCTCAGCTTATTCTTCAAATTGATCTTTGTCTCCAACTTCCAGCCTGTGAATTTTGTTTTCATGGTTCTCTGTTTTGTTAATACTATGATGAGCGCTGATGTGAATTTCCCATTTTCAGCCCGCCTCTATATTATTTCTTTATATTAGCAGTCAAATCACAGCTCATGACATAACACTCTATTCCAATTCTGTTCCCGAGGTTTCAGTTTTGTGAAATGTCTTGGTGAGCATACAGTCCAGAAGAGGTCAATCAAGTCCGTAAAGTAAAATTTATACTAGTTCTATCTATTAGTGTTTGTAATCTCACTGTTATTCTATGTTATGAGCCATAACCATTGCTCAAGATTGCTCAACGAGAGTGTTTACAAGTCCATTAAAGGTAATGTGACGTAGAATGGAGTTTATCATATTTGATAATCAACATAAACATCAGTTACTGAATTATTTTAAACGAAAAGCGAAACACTTGAAGATGTCAGATTCAATTTTAACATGTAAATAATTTTTCTAAAAATTATGACAATGACAGATTAACAAGATTAAAATGGGGCACCCCGATTTATTTCTAAATTATTTGCGGAGCAAATATTTTAGTCTTTCAGTGAAGTTTTTAGCATTATAATCGGTAGAGAATGGCAAAAACAGTATGAAGGTAGAGAGTGGTAATGACAGCATGAGTTAAAAAAAATGAAGCATGCTAATTCAAGGAGTCAATTTAACATGAAGGTAATAGTGACCTTAATTCTAAGATCCCTGACAGGTTCTTACAATAGAAGACTACAGTTCTGCTGTTAAGACTCAATACTTTACTATTCCTTCACACTACCCTTACTTAATCCACATTCCTGCTAATCAAATGTCATCAGGATAATCTGACATAAAATGCACTATTTTAGACCAGAGCTCAATTATGAACTGAATTGACATGAGACTGTATTAAATTTCTATATACTCCACATGTAGAGTAAAAAAAGCATGAACAATGATCCGACCTTGTTTCTCTACTAAAAAGTGGGTTTCTTTGCATTTATATTTAAATCTATTTGCTGTTTTAAATCTAACTGAGCCTTCTGTAAAACCAGTTTGCTTACACATTGATGCACTGTTTTCATAATTTGCTTTGAAGTATTTCAGTATATCATATTATGGTAGTAGTAGAACACAATTCACATCTGGCAGGGAAATTCAATGGCCCTGAATATCTGTCAACTTTCTGTCAGTTTGCCTCTTCATTAGGAGTTTGCCAGAAATTCCTTTTATACTCATGCAAACAGGATGAGAAGTTGCCGTAGTGCAGTGACAGCCAGTCCAAAGATAATATTTTCTTTGATCACAAGAATCTATGACACATCTCAGCCAATAAATCACTGAAATATCACCATTCATAAAAAAAGTCTCAAATACAGAGAAAGAAAATCTAAATTGGACAAACTCATGGTAGATTTTAATCACCTCTGAGTTGTTTGCTATGGTAGCATCTATAAGGGTTTGCAGAATATTTTATAGAAAACAAACATTTGAAATCTGAGTTTATAAATAATAACATATATAAATAGCAGATGGAACACATGAAAAAGTCTAGTAAAATATAACTTTTCTTATTGGCCAGGTGGCAAAATGGAAGACAAATTATAAAATTAGGCTTTCTCCTTTAGTGGGTGTTGCCTTTTTAGCAAGATTTAAATCCATGTTTTCCGCTTTATGTACTAATGTCATAAATTACATGACATTTGCTGACCTTTGCCTTAAAGTATCAGTGGTGGTCTCTGGATGAGAAGTGCAACCTCTTCTGCTCCAAGCTTTATACATACCTCCTTTTCTACATATTTTCTTGCCGGGTTTTCTGGCACATTCCTTCGATATTCTTTTGACTGAAAAATGAATAAAAGACTAAAAAATAACATGAGCTCCATCACAGACAGCAGGAGCATGCAACACCACCAACTGACTTAAAATTGTCCTTTCTGCAAAGACAGGTTTCCAACTCATTGTGTCTGCACACACAATGAGCAATTTATGCACCTTTTCTTAAGTCAGTGAGAGGGGGATGGAGGACCAATATCCACCTCAATGGTCGTGCCATAGGGGTAAAAAATGAGTGGGGACAGAATACAGATTTGATGCATCAGGAAAGCTTCATGCATATGCACACATTGATACACACTCATACACACACATACAAACATGCAAATATTATGTCATGCATCCTAAATAAAGTAAAGATAAAACACTGAGTAAAAACTAAGGTTAGGTTTCCTTGTTCCTTGTGGTTTACACTCACCATCTTCAGTAGGTACGTATATGTTTAGAAAGAGGCAATCTTCATTCTGTTCTTGGACATAAGAGGCAATTACTTCCAAGTTGGCAGTAAACCACACTGGAAGCATAACATCTGGTAACATACCATGTATATTCTGGGGACAGACTGGTGCAAAATGTGTGGCATTTCGGATTTCTGACCAAGAAGAAGGGGGTTCAGGGGGTTGGAAGCGACGATCTCCTGTTGGTGAAGCAGCATATGGTACACCTAGATACTGGATTACTGGGCCCAAGATTTCATTACTCAGTTCTTTTTTAATCCCCCTCAGTCTGCCATAATTGGTGTTCACAACTGGATAAGTGTCATCTAATTTCTGGCAGAGCACCAGGTTGCCTTTTAACGCAAATCCAAGAATCCATAGAAGGAAGGTTATATCAAATCCCATTCGCACTGGATGAGCCATCACCCTTCTAAATATGCAGTTGAGCCATGGTTGCCTCTCCAGGTGAAGTGACATTTTCTACAATGGGTCTCCAGAAATATAGAGATCCTGTTTGGTATTTGGTTGAAATCTCAGCAAGCTACAAGTTTATACAGAGTCCTAAGGCAAATCCCAGAAGCCTTTAAAATCAGCAGTATTCCCCTATGGGCTTCATAATTGACAATTGTTGCTATTTTTCAGTCAGCATCATAAAATTTCTTTTTTGTGCCAACATGAAGAAATTGATTGACCACGGTGGATTTCCTTTCACTTATGCGTATCAAGATATCTGTGGCCTGTAAAATATAAATAATGTAAATATCAAAATAAATTCCTAAATTATTAACAGTTTACATTGAAACTTTACATTATTTTACATGTTAAAATATATTTTTTAGTTAAACTACTGTTTGCAATAATCAGACATATGATAATTGACTGTCCACTATTTTAAAAAAATGCAATACAGATGTTACGATCACCCCAGTATTACAAAAGTAATCAAAGGAAGATCTTATTTCAAGCATTAAAGTCTACAAGAACTATTCTCAGACTTTGGTTCTTCGCAATCAACTTTGTATGACAAGACTGACAGGACAAAAGAGATATGTTTATATGCCATATCCATTTTTGTTACAGAGGATGCAGAATCTCTGCTTGTAGTTAAACAACCATTTAATTCTCTCACCCTCAAAATCAGAAGAAATCCATGTAAGTAACCATCTATTTCCATGTTTCAAAGTTATTGAAGCTGATCCCCAGACATACTAATGGACAAAGAGCATAGGTGGCACAGATACTGAACTGTGATGATTTGAAGGTGGACTTTATCACTTGCTTTGCATTATTCCACAAGCATTCTATGGAGGTTTAGTTGGAATATAAAATATCTTATATATAAATACTGCACCTTTTATTAAATAGCAGCAATGGAATTTCATTTTTTTTCTAAGATTGAGATCTTTAAACTGCCATTTGAATTATGATTATACATCAATTTTTGTAGCCAATTATCAAATGTTGTGATTAATGAAACAAAATATTTCAAATTTAAAATTCAATGTGGTTTTGCTTAAAAATTCAAATAAATAGCAAAAATTGGAAGTCTCTGATCACCTTGAAAGAGGATTCTGCATACGAAATTTACTTAGTTTGTGATGCTTCTTATTTATTTGGAACTGAATTTCTAGTAATATTCACCACTTCAAAGAAAATTGAGTAGCATGCTTCTCAATTATGGATAAATCGCTGCATATAACTAACAAGCCTCTGCAATAAAGTATTTCAAGGTGAACAGTCCACTAATGGGAATGCCAGTTGAATATTTGATAACTAACTTGGAAGGCACTTTTCATTAGTAGTTTGCAATTCGAGTGTTGGCCAAGATGACGCTATGATGATACTGAACAGGTGGATTGAAGGGTGGTGATCTATAAGACATCTATCCTGGGTTGATACCTCACAGAAATAAGTTTCACTCTCTGCGCAGAATCAAGAGAGCTTTGGCACCTCTGTCATTTCCATTCTCTTCCATTACTCTCTGCACACTTCATTCCTTTTTGCTGCCTTTGCTTCAACTCATTCCGTACCATAGCTGCTATAACTGTAGCTTCCATTATTCCAGTAGGCAGATGCTCGAGAGGAAAAAAACAGTTTTGCTGACTTCCTGCTGAGTTTAGAAATACTCACTCAAAAATCCAAAACAATTGAAAGGGCATCTCATCTGGACCTTGATCTTATAAATAATGGTCTGATGAGGACTCCACTTGGAACAAAACATATGTTTCACTGGGATTGTTTACTAAGCAGATTCAGTGCCAAATCAATGCTAGATTCTGGTTATCATCATCATCTATCCACTCTACATGTTTCCAAACCATGCATGACAAGCCCATTGCCCTGCCATTCGCACCATGCTGTGTTACATCTTCAACTCAACAAATGGCCAGCATAAGTAGGCAATTAATTTCAGATGGTTTTCTCTAACAGACCATTTTGAGTTCAGTAGTGAGTGATGAAGTACTTGTCAATTAATCATTCCTTTATAACATGGGGAAAAATACATTTGTTTCTGTCTTGCACTTTCTACTTGTTGTCCAAATTGTTTCAGAAGGCATAAAATTTCTGTATTGTTTAAATTCACTCATGGGACATGGGCATTGCAGGCTAGACCAGCATTGACTACCCATCCCTAGTTGTCCTTGAGAAGGTGGTGGTGAGCTGCCTTAATGAACTGCTTTAGGCCATGTGCTGTAGGTTGATCCACAGCGCTATTAGAGTTTCAATTCCAGGATTTTGACACAGTGATAGCGAAGGATTGGCAATATACGTCCAAGTCAGGATGGGGAGTGACTTGAAGGGCAACTTGCAGGTGGTGGTAGTCCCAAGTATCTGCTTCCCTCGTCATTCTAAATGGAAGTAGTTGTGCATTTGGAAGGTACTGTCTAAGGATCTTTGGTGAATTTCTGAAGTGCATCCTGAAGTACGTTACACACTGCTACTACTGAGCATCGGTGGTGGAGTGAATAGATGTGGTGCCAATCAAGACGGTTGTCAGGCCTCGAGAGTTGTTGGAGCTGCACTCATTCAGGCCAGTAGGGAGTATTCCATCAGTCTTGGATTGTGCCTTATAGATGATGGATAGTTGGGCAGTCCAGAGCTGAGTTACTCACCGCAGTATTCCCAACTCTGACCTGTTATTGTAGCCACCGTGTTCATGTCACAAGTCCAGTTGTTTCTTGTAAACCATATCCCCAAGAATGTTGATAGAGGGGGATTCATTAATGATAACACTATTCACAACGTGAAGAGATGGTGGCCAGATTGTTTCTTATTGGAGATGATCATCGCCTTGCATTTGTGTGGTGTGAATGTTAATTGGAGTTATAGAGCTGTACAGCTTAGAAACAGCCCCTTCGGTCTAACCTGTCCATGCCAACCAGATATCCTAAATAAATCGAGACCCATTTGCCAGAATTTGCCCCATATCCCTCCAAGCTCTTCCTATTCATATACCCAACAAGATGCCTTTTCAATGTTGTAACTGTACCAGCAACCACCACTTCCTCTGGCAGCTCATTCCATACACGCACCGCATGAAAATGTTGCCCCTTAGTTCTCTTCCCTCTCACCTTAAACCTATCCGCCCTCTAGTTCTGGACTCCCCCACCCCAGGAAAAAGTCCTTGTCTATTCACCCTGTTGATGCCCCTCAATTTTATAAACCTCTGTGATCACCCCTCAGCCTCTGGCACTCCAGGGAAAATACCTTCAGCCTCTCCCTACAGCTCAAATCCTCCAACCCTGGCAACATCCTTGTAAATTTTTTCTGAATCCTTTCATGTTTCACAATATCGTAAAGCAGGGAGACCAGAATTGCGTGCAGTATTCCAAACATGGCCTAACCAATGTCCTGGACAACTGCATCATAACTTCCTAACTCATGTACTCAATGTACTGACCAATAAGGGCAAGCATACCAAAATCCTTTTTCATTAGCGGCGACACGGTGGCTCAGTGGTTAGCACTGCTGTCTCACAGCACCAGGGACCCAGGTTCGATTCCCCCCGTGGGCGACTGTCTGTGTGGAGTTTGCACATTCTCTCTGTGTCTGCGTGGGTTTTCTCCGGGTGCTCTGGTTTCCTCCCACAGTCCAAAGATATGCAGGTCAGGTGAATTGGCCATGCTAAATTGCCCGTAGTGTTAGGTGTATTAGTCAGAGGGAAATGGGTCTGGGTGGGTTACTCTTTGGAGTGTCGATGTGGATTTGTTGGACCAAAGGACCTGTTTCTATCCCTTAGGGAATCTAATCTAATCTAAATTATCCTTGCTAACTGCGACTCTACTTTCAAGGAACTACGAACCTGCACTCCAAAGATCAGTTTGTTCAGCAACACTTCCCATTAAGTGTCTGATTCCCGCCTTGATTTGCCTTTCCAAAATTCAGAACCTCACATTTATCTAAATTTAACTCCATCTGCTGCTCCTCAGCCCACTGGCCCATCTGATCAAGTTTCCTTGATCTCTAAGGTAACCTTTTTACCATCCTGATTTCCCTCTTAAGGAAGCATCCACTACACCTCCAATTTTGGTGCCGTGCAAACTTACTAATTATACCTTGCATGTTCACATCCGAATGATTCATATAAAATGACAAAAAGCAGTGGACCCAACACCACCATGCTAGTTGCAAGCCTCTATTCTGAAAAGCAACCTTCCACCACCACCCTCTGTTTTCTACCTTCAAGCCAGTTCTTTATCTGAATGGCCATTTCTCCTTGTATTGAGAGTGATTTAACCTTACTAACAAGTCTACCACAAGCAACCTTGTCAAACGCCTTACTAAAGTCTATAGATCACATCCATCGCTCTGCCCTCATCAATCCTCTTCGTTACTGCTCCAAAACTCAATCAAGTTAATGAGCCATGATTTCCCATGCACAAGGCCATGTTGATTATCCCTAATCACCCTTGCCTTTCTAAATACATATAAATCCTGTCCATAATTTCCCTCAACAATTTACCCACCAATGTCAGTCTCACAGGTGTATAGTTCCCTTGCTTTTCCTTACCACCTTTCTTATATAATCGCACCACATTAGCCAACCTCCAGTCTTCTGGCACCTCACCTATGATTATCGATGATACAAATATCTCAGCAAGGGGCCCAGCAATCACTTCCTCAGCTTCCCACAGAGTTCCAGGGTACACCTGATCAGGTCCCAGGGATTTATCCACCTTTATGCATCTTAAAGTGTCCATCACCACCTCCTCTCTAATATGGATGTTTATCAAGACGTCACTATATTTAATTCCCAACATTCTCAATCTTCCATGTCCTTCTCCACAGTAAACACTGATGCAAATACTCATTTAGTATCTCCTCCATCTTCTGCGGTTCCACACATAGGCAGCCTTGCTGATCTTTGAGGGGCCCTATTCGCTCCCTAGTTACCCTTTTGCCCTTAATGTATCCCTTTGGATTCTCCTTAACCTTATTTGCCAAAGCTATCTCATGTCCCCTTTTTGCCCTCCGGATTTCCCTCTTAAGGATACTCTTACCGCCTTTATACTCTTGCGTGTTTTCCCTCGATCTCTGCTGTCTATACCTGTCATATGCTTACTTATTATTGCTGAAAACCTCAATTTCTCTAGTCATCTAGCATTCTGTAAACCTATCAGCCTTACCCTTCACCCTAACATGAACATACTGTCTCTGGACTGTTGTTATCTCATTTTTGAAGGATTCCCATTTTCTGCAGCCATCCCTTTACTTGTGAATGTATGCCCCCATACAATTTTTGAACGTTCTTGCCTAATACCATCAAAATTGGTCTTCTTCCAATTTAGAACTTCAACTTTTAGACCTGGTCTATTGTTTTCCATTACTATTTAAAACAGTAATATTACGCCATTTATCAGCCCAAATCTGGATATGTGCAAGATCATTTTGCAATTGAACATGGATTGCTTCAATTTGGAGAAGTCGTGAGTGCTGCTGAAAACTGTGCAATCATCAGTGAACATACCTGTTTCTGAGTTTATTATGGAGGGATCATTATTGTAAAACCAGCTAAAGATGGTTGGGCCAAGGACACTACCCTCAGAAACTCCTACAGAGATATCCTGGAGCTCAACTGACTGATCTCCAACAACCAATTGTCCAACTAGCAGAGGGCTTGCCCTCGATATCCATTGACTCCAGTTTTGATAAGGCTCCTTAATGCCACATTTGGTCACATGCAACCTTGATGTCAAGGGTTGTTTCTCTCACCTCACCACTGGAATTCAGCTCTTTTGTCCATGCTTGAACCAAGGCTCTAATGAGGTCAGGAAACTGAGTCGCCCTGGCATATCACAAACTGGATGTTATTGAACAGGTTATGGCTGTACAGATGCTGCTTTATAGCACTGTTAATGACGCCTTCTATCACATTACTGATGGTTGAGAGTACACTGATGGAGGGACAGTAATCCGCCAGTTTTGATTTACTTGCTTTTTGTGTAAAGGGCTTACCTGGACAATATTCTAGATTGTCGGTAGATGCTAGTGTTGTAACTGGAACAGCTTGGCTAGGGGAGCGGCAAGTTTTGGAGCACAATTCTTTACACTATTCAGTGCCTCCAACTGTTTCTTGGTATCACATGGAATGAACTGAATTCACTGAAGACTGATATCTGTACTGCTGGGAATCATTGGAAGAGGCTGAGATGAAATTATCCACTTGGAACATCAGATTGAAGATTACTGCGAATGCTTCAGCCTGATCTTTTGCATTGATGTTTCATGCTCTTCCATCATTAATGAGGGGAATATTTGTGGAGTCTCCTTCTCCAGGGAGTTATTTAATTGTCTACCACCATTCATGACTGGATATGGCAGGACTGCAGTTCAGATCTGATCTCTTGGCTGCGGGATTGCATAGCTCTGTCTATCACTCGCTGTTTCTGCAATTTAGCATACAAGTGGTCCTGTTTGATAGCTTCACCAAGTTGGCACCTCATTTTTGGGTACGCACACTGAACCAGGGTTCATCTGCTGGCTTGATAGAAATGGTTGAAAGTGTGATGGGCCAGGCCATGCCAGGCAGGTTGTGCTGGAGTACAATTCTGCTTCTATTGATGGCAATGATGCCTTATAGATGCCTAGTCTTGAGTTGCGAGATTTATTCGAAGTCTGTTCCATTTAGCGTGGTGACATTATGGAAGGTATTCTCAATGCGAAGGTGGGACTTTGTCTCCATAATGTCTGTGTAGTGGTCACTCTTACTGATACTGTCATGGGCACATGCATCTGCAGCTGGAAGATTGGCAAGGATAAGGACAAGTATATTTTTCCCCTCATCACCTGCTGCCTGCTAGACCCAACCTAGTAGCTATGTCTTTTTGGTTCTGACTTAAGTAAGGGAATCAGGAGTTCTGGAGGGAAAGGCAAAAAAGTGGAGCTGAAAACTAGCAGATAAGACAGAATCTCATTGAATGATGGAGCAGTCTCGATTTTTGCTGCGATGTTTTATAGTCTGACTTATTGTGAAGGTAGTGCAAGATATTTACACGACAACAATATTGAGAGCTAACTGCAGTCAATGGGGAGACTTTACTAATACTCCTTTGAGACCTGTAGACTAGTGTCTCAATTCATAACATATCACACCTCAGGCTGTCTAGTTAATTCCAATAGAATGAAGTTCAAGGTCTCCAATTTAGAAGATAGACCACTACTACAATATTAAGTCCCCACCTGTTTCAAAAGACCACCATCATCCCAGTACCAAAGAAAACACATGCAATGTGCCTCAATGACTACTGCCCAGTGATTCTGACCTCCATAATCATGAAATGCTTCAAGGGGTGAGTTATGGCCCACATCAACTCTAGCCTCCCAATTTGCCTTGATCCCTTGCAATTTGTCTACCGGTGAAACAGATCCACAGCAGATGCCATTTCCCTAGCCCGACATGCATTTCTGGAACATCTGAATAACAAGGACACCTATGTTAGACATCTACTTGTTGACTGTAATTCCACCTTCAGCATTACAGTCCCAACCAAGTTAATCTGAAAACTCCGAGAACTAGGTCTTGGTTCCATCCTCTGCAATTGGATCCTCAGCTTCCTGACCCACAGATCCCTACCAGTGAAGATAGACAATATCATCACCTCCATGATAATCCTCAACACTGGCACCCTGCAAGGATGAGTGCTCAGCCCCCTACTGTATTCCCTATACATTCACGACTGTATAGCCAAATTTCATATGAATACCAATCAACAGGTTTGCTAGCAACACCACCATTATAGGCCACATATTAAACAAGGATGAGACAGAATACAGGAAGGAGTTAAATTGCTTGATTGTGGTGCAATGAAAACAATTTCTCCCCCAGTGTAAACAAAAGAACTGACCATTGACTTCAGGAAAAAAGGAGGTGGGGGAGACGTCCTTATCGACAACAACGGAGCTGAGGTGGAAAGGATTGAGAGCATCAAGTTCCTAGTTGTGACAATAACCAATAATCTGTCCTGGACAGCCTACGTAGATGCAACGGTCAAGAAGGCACAACAACACCTCTTCTTCCTCAGTTGCTGAAGCAAGATTCAGGAAATTCGGCATGTCCGTAAGGACCGTCACCAACCTTTAAAGAAGCATCATAGAAAACATTCTATGTGGGTACATAATGGTTTGGTTTGGCAACTGTTTGCTGCCTAGACCATCACAGAAGCCAGCCTCCCATCCCATGGACTCCATGTACACTTTTTTGTTGCAGTGGAAAGGCTGCCAACATCAAAGACTCCTCCCACCCGGGTAATATTCTCTTCCAACCTCTTCTGTCAGACAGAAGAGACATAAGCTTGAACACACACAGTTTCAAGAACAGCTTCTTCCTTGCTTCTCTGCACCTCCTGTGTGCAGCTGTAACCTTGTATGCCTTGCTCTGTCTAAGCATCTTTTATCTGTATATTGTTCTTTGTTATGATCTGCCTGTACTGCTCGCAAAACAGAACTTTTCATTGTACTTAGGTACATGTGACTACAATAAATGAAATCAAATCCAAAGACCTAAAGCCCATGTGAAATATGATTTAATGGAATGGGTTTTGGGAAGGGAAAGTTGCAATTCACAGGGTCAAAATCCTCTAACTTCCTTTCTAACAGCACCGAGAGTATATCAACCCTACACAAACTACACCAATCCCAGGCAACAGTTTCTGGGCCTGGCTAGCAATCGCCACAGCCTGTGAGTGAATGTTTTTTTAAAAGCCATTAAAATATTGAGTTACAGGGTTTCAAAAGTATCATGAACCTCACAGCCACAATTTACTATGTAGTAATTTAGAAGACACAACAAGAGACAAAGATAGCCAATCCTTCACATGAACCAGTGACTATACTGACTTTACTAGTCACCATGCAGAACATGGATAGGAGCTCACACGAATGAAGAGACAATATTCATGAGGATTTAAGGGAGGTTGGAAAATTCACCTAGTTTAGGTTATTCAGAGAAAAAAAAATCTCAATGCAAGTCAGTTCTAGAAGTGCAAGTTACCCAGATGGGAAAGGAAAAGGGAACCAGGTCATTTTGAGAGTGGTGAATAGCTTAGAGCTACTCCCAGAAAAATAGTGTCCACTTAAGGGACAATATTAAGCATAACTGTGACATGGAATTATCATACAACTCCTTACCACTCATGTTAAAAGCTTAAATGGCGAATGTCTCTTCTGAATTTTGGAAGTATAATGGAATCAGACAGTCATGCAGCACAGAAACAGATTCTTCGGTCTAACTAGTCTAAACTGACCATAATCCTTAACTAAACTAGTCCTACCTGCTTGCACTTGGCCCATATCTCTCCAAACATTTCTTATTAATGTAATTATCTAAATGACTTAAAAGTTGAAACTGTCCCGTATCCACCACTTCCTTTGGTATTTCATTCCACATATGATCTATACTCTTTAAAAAAATTTGCCCCTCATGATCTTTAAAACTTTCTCCCTCACCTTAAAAATATGTCCCTAAGTCTTAAACTCCCCCAGCCTAGGGTAAAGGCACCTGCCATTCACCTTATTTGTACCCCTCTAAAGGTCACCTCCCAACTTCTTACACTACAGTAAAAAAGTCCCAGCCCATTCAGCACCTCTCTATAACTCAAACACTCCATTTCTGGCAATATCGTGGTAAATCTCTTCTGAGCCCTCCCCAGTTTAATAATAACCTTCTGATAATAGGGTGACCAGAATTGCACACAGTACTCCAGGAGAGGCCTCACCAATATCCTGTACAACCTCAATATAATCTCATTTCCTATATTCAAAATTGTGAGCAATGAAGGCAAATGTGCTAAATGCCTTCTTAACCACAGCATCTACACGTGATGCAACCTTCAAAAGAATTCTGCACCTGAACCCCTAGGTCTCTCTGTTCTAACACTATCCAGGGCCTTACCATTAAATTGTATAAGTCATGCCCTGGTTTGTTTTACCAAATTAAACTCCAGCTGCCACTCTTCAGCCCATTGATCCAATTAATTAAGATTTCTTTGTAATCTTAGAAAACCTTCTTCACTGTCCACTATGCCACCAGTCTTGGTGTCATGTGTAAACCTACTAACCATGCCTTTTATATAAATGATTTAGATGAGAATATAGATGACAAACAAAATTGGACCCATACCGGTCTCTTTGGAACACTGCTGGTCACAGCCTCCAGTCCAAAAAACAATTCTTCACTACTCTAAGTTGCTGAGTAAGTAATATTTAGACAATGTTGCTTCACATGTTCCAATTAAAGTCTCAACCTTAGAACCTTGCTGCATGATCCTTCAGTCCTATTTTTGATAAGGTGACTGGCATGTTTCTCATTCAATCATCATAATCTTGAAAACTTCCCTTACACCCAAGGATTAGAGGTGCAGAGGAGAGGGTTTGGTGTCACTGGGCTAGCAATCTAAAACCCTGGGTTAATGTTTGAGGGACATGGATTTGAATACCACCATGTCAGATAGTGAAATTTCAATTCAATAAAAGTCTCTAATAGAAAGCTAGCCTCATGGTGACCACGTAACAACTGCTGATTGTTGCAAAACACCCATGTCCATTGAGAATGCAATCTATCATCTTTACCTTCTCTGTCTGACAAAGACCCACAGCAAATATAGTTGACTCTGAGGTCATGCTCAAATCTTTGAGACTCATGTCCATGCTGATATGACAACAATGAACATCACTAAAACAAATTGTCATCTTGTCCTCTGGACAATTAGGAATGGGCAATAAATGCTGGCAATATTCATACCCATAAAGACATTTTAAAAAGTGAAATAAACGTTGGGAACCTTGGACTCCCAGCACATAAAACACCAGCTACCAAGTACTTCATTTAAATTTGTAAGAACATCTTCGACGTGAATCATCAATGCAAACTAACTTCTCAAATCACTTATTTTAAAATGAATCTGCACAGAAACATGCATAAGGAAAGATTTTTAGTTATTTAGCACTTTTCTAATACCAGAACATCCCAAAGTTCTCATGCCCAAAGGCATATTTAAAGGTGCAATATTTTCTTTAAATGTCAGAAACATGGCAGCAAGTTCCTACGAACAATAATGTCATAATGATGAGATAATCTTGGATATAAACAAAACCGGGAACATTCAGAATATTCTTCTGAAATACTTTGAGGCAACTAAGTTATTAACAATGCAGCAAACAAAATATTCTTTCCTTAAATTTTCAGAAGTTTTTGGGTAAGATACCATAAATTAGAATCCCGATGAAAGTCAAAGTGTAATGAATCATGGGGACAAATTGGCTGCTACATAGAAAGTAGAGATTAGATATTTATTCAGGCCAATGGAATGTGGGAAGTAGAATTTCACAGGGTTCATGCTGTGACTACTATTGTTCACCATTTGTAGAAATAATCTGAACTTGAAAATCAAAAACATAATTTCAAGACGTGCAGATAATATCAAATTGGGGTTAATTGTAGTCATAGGGTATGGCTATAGTTATTAGAGTCAGTTCTTCTATAATGCAATGGTTGTATTCTTGTGCAACCCTACGACAGAGAAAAATCCCGCTTTAGAAACAGTATTTAAAGTGCTGACACTGTAAGTACATTACACCCAACATACGTTTTAAAAGTTCGTGCTGTGGAATCAGCATCCCCAATTCAGCAATTACGTTCCAGCAAATTAGCATTGACGAAATGCATATTTTATACAGAATGATCTGTATGTAGGAAGACAACAATACCATCCAATGTTCATAAATTTGCAGATTAGGAAAGCATATGGATAATGAATTTGGATATAATGTGAAATGGTGCATTCACAATATTCCTTGGAAACAAATGTCTCCTGGTAGTACAGATTTAAAAATAATTTAAAACAGCAAAGGAGAATAACAAGACCATAAAAATGCAGCACTCAGTTAATTTCAAGAAGAATAGAAAAGAAAAGCAAATACTTTCAGCTTATATCAAACTCTGGTTGCAAAACACTTAGTATAACATGCACAGTTCTGTTCTTGACTGTGCGAAAAATTACAGAGACTTTATTGAAGAACTTAAAGTGACTTACAAGAATAATACGAGGAAAATCTGAACTGACTGGGTGTTTTTGAGAAAACAGACAAATGAATTTTAGATTTCTTCAATGCACTGAAGGGATTGCATAGGGTAGATGCAAAGAAAATGCTTCCATTTGTCGGGAAAACAATAGTTTTGAATATTATTTTACTTTTCGAACATGCTCTCAAACTGACCTCCCTGCTCGGTTTTCTCACAGCATTTCAATGCAGTCCACCATATGCTCAAAATGCAGTAGTTCATCTTTCAAATACACACTTCACAGCCTTATAGACTCAGCACTGACCTACACAATTTCAATCCATAAACTCTTTCAGCATTTTGTTTCCTTTCTCTTTCACAATTTTAGTTTTTCTCTTAATTTTGCTTCTGGACATCAGTTTGTACAGCCTTTTGTATTTTGTAAAAGGAGGCCTTTTAGACAATTCTTTCCACACTAGCTCCTTGTAGATTGTCCCACTCCCCTGTCTGCACCCTGTAGCCACACATTCCTTTTTTCTCAAGTGCTACATACATCTTTGTTAGTTTTTTTGCCAGCCAGCTTAAGTGGATGTCCTTTGGCTCTTGACCCTTCCAAAGGGAACAGTTCCCTTACATTTGCTCTGTCTAAGCCTCAAGTGATCTTCAACATCATTATCACATCTCCTCTGAAACCTTCCTAAGGAAAACAACCCCAACTTTTCCAAATTGTCCACATATCTGCAATCCTTCTTCCTTATTTGAAGTCCTCTGTAGTCCTTCATCCTCTCCAATGCTTTCACATTCTTCTGAAAGTGCGGTGCCCAGAATTGCACAGAGTTCCATTTGAAACTAAACCAGTAACTTATGTAGTTCACCATAGTTTTCTTGCTTTTGTATTCTATTTGCAAAACTCAGGTTTCATATACTTTATTAAACCTCCTTCACGATCTGTCCTGTTAGCTCTAATGATTTGAGCATACAAAGCCCCAGGTCGGTCAATTCCTACACTCTCTAGAAAATGGTATCCTTCATTTTACACTGGTAAAAACAACAAGGCAAAGCCACTGGCTGCATAAAAATTGTCTACCACAGATCTACCTATTACACAAGCCTGTTTATTTCCTATTCCTCTGTTCCTAGGAGTAGACCTTTCAGCCACTCGACCTGCCCTGCTGTTCAATAAGATCATATCTGATCTGTGGCCTAACTCTCAGGTCTGCCTTGAACTCATATCCCTTGATACCCTTGCTTAATTTAAAAATGGCTCAGATGTAAATGCAACAATTGAATTAGCATTGACTGCCATTTGAGAAAAAAAAAGTTCCAATACTCCCTTACTCTTTCCTTTCTAATATGTCTCCTGAAAGCCCTGGCCCTATTTCTTAGACTATGCCCCAGTTCTAGAATCTTCAAACAGTAGAATTAACTTATCTTCAGCTAACCTGTCTTTCCCTAAATATGCTGAAGACCTCAGTTAGATCACCTTTAACCTTTAAATTCTACAAAATAAAGGCCTAATTTGTCTAATATCTCCTCATAATTTAACTCTAAAGTTCAGGTATCATCCTTGTAAATCTGTAATGAATTAACTCCAGGGCCAAAACATTCTTCCTAAGGTGTGGTGCCCAGATCTGCTTTCAGTATTTCAAGTGGGGTCTAACTAGAGTTTGTATATCTGCAGCATAATGTCTTCATCCTTATATACCAGTCCTTTAGATATGAATGTCCGCAATCCATTAGCCCTCTTGACTATTTTCTGCACCTGGAATTTTAAGAAAGTTGTGCACCTGAACCCCCAAATCTCATTAGACATCTTCTGTTTTTAATGTTGTACCTTCTAAAATAATATTTTAATCTATTCTCAATCCAAAATCACACTCACCTATATTAAAATAAATCTGCCATGGCTTGCCCATTCACATAATCTAGGAGAAAGTGAGGACTGCAATCACATAATCTAACAATATCTTGTCATAATTTTATACTGTTGTCACTGTCTACAGTGCTGCTCAATTTTGTGTTCTTTTTCTCTGCATCTCCTTCACAGTTCACAATATTGTTAGGCTTTGACATCTGTAAGTTTTGAAACTGCACCTTGCACCACCAAGTCTAAGTCGTTAATATATTTTGATCTCAAAGAACAGGAACATTCTAATGGTTTTTTTAAAATCTGAAACCTCAGTTACTTACTAAATGAATAAAGCCACAACTTTCCAGATTTAAATATAAATGTTTTTATTATACAAATAATTAAACAAAACTACAACTAAATATCATGGGTAACCACTCTTACCTTATAACCCAAAATCAATATAAAAGTTAAACATTAGGTAAAAAATAAATTGCTCAATTATAAATTACGTTATAAACATTTGCTGGTGCCCTTTCAACTTTTCCCCATGTTCATTTTCATTGAACATCTTCATAAGAGTCTTCATTTTCACATTTGTCAGATTTTGTTTCCTAAAATCTAACCCTGTCACTAACACTCCCAACCCCATGAGCAGGATTTGAAACTAGGGCCTCCCAGCTCATTTGCAAAACAACAACTGACTGAGCTTACTGCAACTGTTTCGTAAATTATATTTAACTAATATATATAACTAAGACAGATGTTATGAATTGGTTTAGCAATCCACTCAGCATGTGTGTCAATCTCAGTCACAAAGACCTTCAAAATGTTGTCTGCCTCATGAAGAACTTCAGTTTCTCTTAATGGATTTAGCCTGATCCCTAGCCAACAGCAGTGCACAACCATTAGAAGTTCCACATCCATCAGGTCCACCGGAGATGTTACATTCTTGCAGAACCAGAACTTGTTTATGATGGACATTGAATCAGTTATATTTACCTCAGATAACAGAAACAGTTGCAGCAACTACACATTTGTCTATTCTCAATTTCTGGAAACAGCCTGCTTTCTACATCCAAGCTTGTACTGCACTAGGGTCGTTATCTGAGCTCTGGTGGGGTGCTGTATCTTTTTAAATTGATTTATCAGTTTAACTTAACCTGGAATTTTTAGTTTCCAATCTCAGTTGCTTTAGATTTTTTTGCTGGGGGAAAGAAAGAGAGAGACAGTGAGGGAGGAGAAGATGCACCAGACTCCAGAGCAAAAAGGGAGAGAGCACAGTCATGGCATGTCGTAAGAAAGGCCACTTTAAAAGGTAATATGCTAAACCAGACAGTAACTTTCATCCGTGGATAAAAAAAACACTGTTACAATGTACAACAGTTCATTAAGCAGAGAATAACGAAGAACAAGACTGTTTATTTCTTAGGGAAAGTTTTAGGTCTACAAGACTGCTTCTAGTAAGCAGAAACCATGGTTAATGACAAAAAAAGCTAGTTTTGAATTGGATACAGAAGACGGCACATTCAAGTGAAACACAGGGGTTGAAGCCTGAATTTCTCTAGTCAGAAAGCCTTTGACAAGGTGTGCACAGGGGGCTACCAAATAAGATAAGAGCCCACAGTTTTCAAGGGCAAGGTACTGACATGAACAGAAGATCGGCTGAATGGCAGAAAGCAGGAGAGTAAGGATAAAGGCGTCTTTTTCAGGATGGCAGACAGTGACTCGTGTATTGTTGCTAAATTTGCAGATGACACAAAGGTCGATGGAAGGACAGGTAATGTTGAGGAAGAAGGGAGGTTGCAGAAGATCTTACAAGCTAGGAGAGTGGACAAAGAAGTGGCAGATGGAATACAATGTGGGAAAGTGTGAGATTATGCATTTTGGTCAGAAGAGGCTAAGACTATTTTCGAAATGGGGAAAGGCTTCAGAAATGGACTTGGGAGTCAGGATTCTCTGAAGGTTAACATGCAGGTGCAGTTGGCAGTTAGGAAGAGAAATGCAGGGTAGTATTCATTTCAACAGGGTTAGAATACAAGAGCAGAGATATACCACTGAGGCAGTACAGGAGTCTGAACAGGTCGCATTTAAAATATTGCGAGCAGTTTTGGAGCCTATATCTATGGAAAGACTGGAGGGATCCAGAGGAGGTTTACAAGAACAATCCAGGAGATGAAAGGTTTGTTGTATGAGGAGCTATTGCGGACTTTGGGTCTGTATATGATAGAGATTAGAAGGATGAGAGAGGATCTCACAGAAACTTAGAGAATACCAAGAGATCTGAATTGCATAGACATAGAGATGATGTTTCCACTAGTAGGAGAGATTAAGGCCCAAAAGGCAGAGCTTCAGAGCAAAGGGATTATCACTTAGAAGTGAGATGAGGAGAGATTTCTTCAACCAGAGGGTGGTTATCGTGTGGAACATATTGCGCAGAAGGCTGTGCAGGCCAAGTCTCTGATTTTAGACAGATATATACATTTTTGATTGGTAAAGAGATCAAGGGTTATAGGAAGAAGGCTGGAGAATGGGGTTGAGAAACATATTAGCCATGATCAAATGGTGAGCAGACTCAATAGGTTGAATGGTCTAATTCTGCTACTGTCTTATGTCCTCATAATCTTTAACTTCAGGTTGCTGGAGGCATTGCAATGAGAGCAGTTACATATTTTGATGTGAACTCTGTCATTTACGTTCAAGAGGAAGAGATTACTGACACTCTGCATGTATTATTCCTAATCAAGTTCTTTTTTTAAAATCAGAAAAACACAGGCTTGCGAAGCTTTGAATAATTTTTATTTACCAATTGCAGTAGAAACAGGAAGGGATTTATTACACTGACTCCATTCCCTAGGACCACAAGAAAATATTGCAGACTTTTATTTGAGTAAAAGGGTAGAAAAAGCATGAAAAATATGCAAAAATAAAACTAACCAGTCACAAGACGACATTTTAAATCTTAATTTTCTTTCGGAAAGGAGAACAGGTTGAAAGATACAAGAAATGGTTCTGAATCTTGCTATACTCTTTCCAGACAGTGTAAGTTATGGCCTTGATAAAGCTCTGTTGTCTTATTTCAAGATAATCAGCAATTTATTGAAGACAACAAACAGAGGGTGATTTTTTTTTTATTTCATTGAACCCAGCAATGTCCTATAACAATTGTAACCTGTTATAGAAATGCTCTTAAACAGTCATATTGAAACTATACATCTGTCTCACACCAAGTTAGCTCTTGCAGACAAAATACCCAATGATAGTACTGAATCTTTTGGATTCTTCAAACAAGTCAACAGATCATAATTTTAAAATGGAGGAGCTACCAAAGACCCTCATTATAAATTAGATTAGATTTTAGATTACTTTACAGATTACTTTACAGTGTGGAAACAGGCCCTTCGGCCCAACAAGTCCACACCGACCCGCCGAAGCACAACCCACCCATAACCCTACATTTACCCCTTACCTAACACTATGGGCAATTTAGCATGGCCAATTTACCTGACCTGCACATCTTTGGACTGTGGGAGGAAACCAGAGCACCCGGAGGAAACCCACGCAGACAAGGGGAGAATGTGCAAACTCCACACAGTCAGTCGCCTGAGGCGGGAATTGAACCCGGGTCTCTGGCGCTGTGAGGCAGCAGTGCTAACCACTGTGCCACCGTGCCGCCCACTATGCCACCGTGCCGCCCACAATAAAGAGTCTTATGGGGTTAATTCCCTTAATTCTTCAAGTTTAATCTATTATTGATGATGGGAAATCATAATTTCTGTTGGAGCTCCTGAGATATCATTGCAGATTACCAGCTACAAACTGAAGAGACTATGGAAGTTGTTGCAATACCTACAGAAAGAGAACTTAATAGCGTAGGGTCCGTACAGGCATCATTTTTATGTTTTCAGAACTTTCCTTTCAATGTTCTTTGCTCTTCTTTCCATCTATCCATTTCCTTCAGATGAAGTGCCATGTAGCTCTTTCATCGTTGCAGCAGTGGAAAATACACCAGTCAAGTTCAGCATGGGAACAGAAAAATGCTTCTTCCCAACACCAGCACCTCCCCCCTCCCCACCAAGCCACTGCTTTCACCTTTCTACAATGTACAAATAAGAGCAGGAAACTCAGTTTGCCTTCTTTCTTTTTTTTGTTTTTGAGAGTTCAGGTCCTGAAGGTTTATTTCTCAAGTCATTTTTTGATTTGACCAATCTTCAATGCTTTTGCCTTTTATGGTAACATAGGTATCACAGCCCAGTTACTTGCTGTTGAGAACAGCTGGCATTCTATTCTGCATTGTGTTTGCCTTTAAAACCAAGGCAAGATAATATGTAAATTTCTCATTTTCTTAAAACAAATGGAGAAGACTGTTGGGAGATTAATACCTTTGATCACAAAGACTTGAAGCGTGGGCAGGATGAAAAAGATAGAAGTAGAATGAAAATGTCCATCATTTATGCTCTGTAGTAAGCACACTTAATGGATATATAGCAAACATAGGAGGGAAGTGTAACATATGGAGTTAATGTCTGCACCCTAAAAACTAAACTGCATCATTATTGACATCATATCACATGAGACTGGGGCTTCGTGGAAGAATATTCTAAGGAACTCTTGCTGTATCATATTTGTTAGTTTGAATCTTTAGTTACAGTTCCACTGCTTGTCTGTCTAAACTCTTTAAACTTGTGCACAATATTTAATCATTGGACTGCAACAAATAAAGGTGATGGCTCACTATTTTCTCAAGAATAATTAGGGGTGGCCAATAATGCCACACCCCATGATTGAGTTTTTAAAAAGTGCAATAGTCATAGCTCATCGACCCAAAATACTCCTTCCTCCATTTATCAACACCCTACACCATTAGCCTCAACTACATATCTAACATATTCTTAAATGTTGCCACAATCTTGTTTCAGTCATTTTATAAGTGCATTCCAGTCTCTCAACTCTATGTAAAAATGTTATTTGTGGTCTCACCTAAGTTTCTTGTACTTACTTACTCTTCATTTTAGAACTAGAAACACTGTGGGTGAAATTTGATCTTTGGTGGCAGTGCTAAACTGATGGTAATGAATCAGTAACCCATTATATGCCCACTTTTTTTAAGAACAGCTAACTGATTTGCTGCTGTTAATTTTGCACTTTTGCTAGAAATCAATTTCATCCCATTCGGTTTATGTACTCTGCCACATTTTAATAGCTTTAAATGTCCTTAATTTCCTGTGTTCAGATGTAAATACCCGAGATGTCAAAATTCTCCATACTTGCATTTCCTCATACCAAGCAGCAGTCCAGTAAATTTGCCTTACACTCTCACTTCAATAAGCTTCATGTAGTGCAAATTACAAAGCTGCACAAGGCACTCCATCTGTTGCCTATGATTTTCCGTGAATTTACCATTAAGGTAAGGTGTGGACTATAAAACCTGTGATAAATTTCCGTATTACATTAGTAATTTTAGTAAAATTACCTTATTCTTGAAAATTCTGATTTTAAAATATTGTGTGAAGCCAAGTCCCAAAAAAATCTGGTTTTCCACATCACCCAACCTTCCACCAATAAACATGGTCATTCTACTTTTTCTACAAAGTTATAGCAATTCATATTTACATAATCCTCTCATCTTTCAACATCACATCATTTTACCTCAACCTAATTAATCTCTTATAGCAATTTCTTTAACTCCTATGGTAATGCAATTGCTCCTTGAATTCCCTTTGCAGCAGCTCAAGGTGGCAGCTCACCACCACCTTCTCAAAGGACAAATAGGCATTGGCATGAATGCTAGCCAGCCAACAATGTCTACGTCCTATTAATGAATTTAAAAAACTTATTTCAATGAGTCTATTTCAACATTTTAAGTAACTGCTTCACCTGAAAGCAATACATCCCAAAATACTCAAAATCCTAACTAATGGCAGTATTTAACATTATGTTTTTTTTAAAAAAGTAGTCTTTCAAGCAGGCATTCATGTCTCACGATCCAGAAGTTTCTTGTTGTCTTCCTGGAAAACTGCATCCAATATTCAACTACTGCCTCGCCTACAAAATCTGCTTACCATGTGTAATATTATAATGTGTTATCTTTGAAATATTGGTCACTGAAATACAGACTTCAAAGATTTGCAAACTAAAACCATTAACAAACTCAAACCACAATAATACATGATAAACTGTAAATATTAAAATGAGATGGACCTCTTAGAAATAAACCCAATGAGAATATTCATTATCGAATACCAAAGCAAACTACTACAGATATTATAAATGGGAAACAAACACAGAAAATGCTGTAAATACTTAGCAGGTCAGGCACGTGTGAGGAGAAACAAGATTTGACTTACAGTTCGATGCTGATACTTCATCAGAACTACTCTAACCAGTTCTGCCTGATCTACTGTATATTTCCAGCACTTTGTTTTTATTCTTTAATTAGGACATTAGTTAAATATCTTTAGAGGACACACTTTCATTGTCTACCCCTTTGACAATGCTCCAGATACTCTAATTCAAATTTCACCACAGAAATTATGTAGACATGTCCTAAAACAGGATAGGTGTAAGGCATTCAACCCATCATGCTTCAGATTATATCTGATCTATTTAATTACTCAAGCAAAACCTTGCAACAATCACCAAAATTTCAATCGGCCTAGCAATCCACAGCCTTTTCCACTATCCACTGTACAGTAAACTGTTTTAATTTCACTCCTGAATAGCTAAGCTATAATTTTACTATTGGGTCCTGTTGTTCTGAGTTCTCCAATTGTTTTACAAAATTCCGTTGAATTTGTGTACGGAGTTTAATGTGAGCAAACGAGAAGTAATTTACATTGATTCCAAGAGAGGCAAATGTGAAGGACTTTGTTAACTGACAGGATGCCTAAACATGCATGGATCACCAAAATCTAGTGTAACAGGTACAAAGGGTAACCCAAACAGTTATTGGATGGTAGGCCTTTATCTCTAGTGGACTGCAAGTTAAAAGTGAGGAATAATGTTTCAGTAATACACATAGTATCATTATTCAGTTCTGGGCACCAATTCTCAGAGTGTCTGGTACAAAATCACCAGAGTTTTTTTTCTAAATTACACGATGACCTAAATTTCCAGTTCTCCAAGTTTAGAATATTGAATTTAGAACAACAAAGAATGTCTAATTTTGGTCAGATATAACAAAGGATATGAAACAAATGCAGGCATTTTCTGATAAAGAGTTACCGATCTTGAAACATTCTGATTTCTTCCCACAGACGCAGCCAGACGTACTGAGTTTTGCCAGCAATTTTGGTTTTTGTTTCAGATCTCCAGCAACCGCAGTTACTGGTTTTATTTCATGCAGGTAAGTAGAGTTCAGGTTGTAGGTCAGTGATGACCTAACTGAATGGTAGAACAACCTATACTCTCGTTTGCAAAGTGTGGACCACAGTGTATGTTTCCCTGTAAAGCCTTGCTTCCATCAAAGAGAATTGTAATCTTTTAAATAATATTTTTTAAATTATACATGTTTAAGTGTATTTTCCTAAAAAGTTAATAACAAAAGTAACTTTCCCAAACAAAAGACGTCTGTCAAAATAGCCATCTGCACAAATGGGTTCAGTGACATTACTTACCGATGTATCCAAGCCAGAACGTGACTGAGGCAGCTCTACACAGAGGCCAAATTTCTACATGTCCAAGGGAAGCCGGTGACTGAAAATCCAGGAATGGCAGAAGCTAGGAGTGGGGTCAAAGCTGACTCAAGTTTGCACTGGTGGGGAGTGCTAATAGCACTGAGGACTTTCTCCCCACCCAGCACACAGCAGCTTCACTGAAAGCTAGAAGGCTGGCTAAATAGGCCATACTTTCATTCAGAGAACAGTTTCACTCTTTGCTCGGCAGCAACATAACATTGCCATGTGGAGTTTCTGCACATGCATACTCTTTGTACTACCTAGAGGCGACATTCCTATGACATACCCTAAAAGTATTTAAAATACATTCTCATATAATACGTATTCCTTTTGGAGCTCTACAATTATTTTACCAAATAATTAACTGCTCCTTCCATTTCCTTCAATTGTTATATTGAGTGTATAAAGAAAAATACCTGTTGACCTAAGTGACAATAAAATATGGCCAAATTTTAATGCAATTGACTTATTTTCAGATTGCTCAGTGCAGGACAAAGGTTGAGTACCTACCATTGCAGTTCCAGACCTATGTAATTCAATTATAATTAATATCTCATCTCAGTTTCGCAACCAACCACAGATATAATGGTGACTCTGTACTTGCTAATGAAAATATTTACAGCTTGTTAGGATTAGGATTTTAATAGTATTTTTATACTTTGGAACATTAACTAATTTAAGCAAAATTGAAGGAGATTACGTGATCTGTTCTGCAATCTGCCTGACAGTGAATTTAATGGTTGATATTTACAGATCAGAGGCAGATGAAATGGTTTCATAGAGAAGATATCATAGTGTGAATAGCTTTCACTATGATGTGGTCATCTCTTAGTTTACTATAAGTAGACGGAGTCTCCCAAAGTTCTGGGAAAAGTTTGTTGGTATCTTGTTGTAAACAGTTATACTGTAAAGTGTCACTTTACTTCTAAGATGAAAGAGTGCTAGAATCAAGGATTGCTAATTAGCATTTTTATCTGGAAGCAAGGTTAATCTGTTTCATGTTATCATGAAGAAGACATGATTTGGATGCAACCAACAGGGTACCCTTCGTTGTTCAGTATTTCCCAGGAGCTGAAAAATTACGCCATGTTCTTCGTGACCTGCAACACATTATCAAGACCTTCCCCACACCTCCACTACTTGCCTTCAAACAACCGCCAAACCTCAAACAGATCGTTGTTTGTAGCAAGCTGCCCGGCTCTCAGGACAACTCCATACAACCCTGTCATGGTAGGCGCTGCAAGACATGTCAGAGTGTGGACATAGATACCACCATTACACATGGGGACACCTCCCACCTTGTACATGGCAGGTACTCATATGACTCAGCCAATGTTGTCCATCTTATACATTGCAGGCAAGGATGCCCGGAGGCATGGTACATTAGGGAAACCGAGCAAAGGCTACAACAACGGATGAATGGGCACCGCACAACAATCAACAGGCAGGAGGGTTCCCTCCCAGTTGGGGAACACTTCAGTGGTCCAGGATATTCAGCCTCGGATCTTCGGGTGACCATCCTCCAAGGTGGACTTCGGGACAGGCAGCAGAGAAAAGTGGCCAAGCAGAGGCTGATAGCTAAGTTCGGTACCCATAGGGAGGGCCTCAACAGGGACCTTGGGTTCATGTCACATTACAGGTGACCACCATTGCACTATACACACACACATACAGATACTCCTACACACACACACAGGCACTCCCATACACACAGATGCGCACACAGACAACCACACACACCCTTACAGACACACATACTCCCATACTCAAACATGCACCCCTCTCACAGACTTAAGACACTCACTACACAGACACTTTCTCACACTCACAACCCCCAACCCAGACAGACACACACACACAGACAGACAAACAAAGACTCACATGCACACATATATTTTGTGGGGTGAATTTGTACTTGCAGGGTTACATTGTACTTTGCTCAAAAACTGCATGAATTTATGTAAAACTCCGTTATCTCACTTTTTAGATTAGAATCAATCTAAACATCATGGCATAGACAGAGAACACAGGAGGCCAACACCTTCAACATATTGTCTAGCTATCACCATTGTTAACAGCTAACCCGAGAATGCAACTTTTTAAAAAAAAGGTTTTGTGATTTACACATGAAAGAAGTGAAACTATCACTGTATTCTAACAGATGAAAGGCTTAACAGACAATCAATTTTTCAATGTATAATTTCAGTTACATCACACTGTAAATTTTTGCTATAAATTCTGTGTTACGATCGAGCCCTCCACCATCACCTGATGAAGGAGCGTCGCTCCGAAAGCTAGCGTGCTTCCAATTAAACCTGTTGGACTATAACCTGGTGTAGTGTGATTTTTAACCATGAAGAAGAGGGGAGAAGAATTAATTTGAGTTCAGGTTACAGGTTTCCCTAATCAGGAAATATCACAGACAGAAAGCAAATATTCCATCTGTAGATCAGAGTCAAAAGACTACTTAACCCTGTGAGTTACCACAACTTGACGCAGGAGGGAGACAGTCCCTATCTGAAGAAATTCATCCTATAGCCTTCCAGATTCTGGGAAACTTGTGGAAACAGAGATTCATCAGAACTGGATTACTGCTCGTAGTGAATTTTAAGACAAATACTGAAATCTGTGGCAAGTGCTTGGAGAAGGTCACTGTAAGTTACTACTTGGCAAAGAGGGGATGTAACCCTCTAGACTCTGGAATCAATTACAGAGTATTATCAATAACAGGACTATAATTCAATGGACTGTGTGGTAGGTGTTAAGAATGAAAGAGGAATATTCCTTTCTGAAAAGCATAAATTACCTAAACAAATCGTCAATAATATTTTAGTCATTTGCTACAGCAAGCTTTAAAACATGAAATTTTGATGTGCCATTCTTTCAATAATCCAACAGAAAGTTCAGATCTCTCAAAAAATCGTTTGTCTCTACAAAGATAATAAGCTAAAAGGAGCCTACTGCTACAAGAAATTCTATGAACACAATCTAGAAATACTTGACCTTTGCTGACCCCTCATCCAAATTAAACTAGGGCACTGGTGCTGCTTTTTAAAAGTACCACCTACTTTATAACATTGATATCGCTCTAAATGTCCTCACATATTTGTTCCATGACTCACTAGTTGGCGGTCTATAGACCACACTCAGCAATGTAATTGCATATTAATGACATAGGTAGGAAACGGGTTGGGGATTTAAGCAGAAATTCAGGGAGGTAGGGTTGAAGCTTGGTGCTAGAACAAAGAGTTGTTATCTCTGGTTTGTTGCCCATGCCATGTGCTAGCAAGTTGAGGAATACGGAGAGAGAGGAGTTGAACACATGGCTACAAGCATGGTGCAGGAGGGAGTGTTTCGGATACCTGGATAATTGGGGCTTATTCTGGGCTAGGTGGGACCTCTACAAACAGGATGGTTACACCTGAACCAAAGGGGTACCAATATCCTGGGGGGTGGGGGGGGGGGAAAGAGGGATTTGCTAATGGTCTTTGGGAGAGTTTAAACTATTTCAGCAGGGGGCTGGGAACCTAAATTGTTGTTCCACTGTCTAGGAGATTGAGAGGCGCGAGGTCAGAAATATGATTTCAAGGTCACAAGAGTTCGCCAGCAAGCAGGAAGGTGGCTTGAAGTGTGTATACTTCAATGCCAGGAGCATCTGGAATAAGGTGGGTGAACTTGCAGCATGGGTTGGTACCTAGGACTTCAATGTCGTGGCCATTTTGGAGCAGAACAGGAATGGTTGTTGCAGGTTCTGGGATTTAGATGTTTCAGTAAGGACAGAGAAGATGGTAAAAGAGGGGGAGGTGTTGCATTGTTAATCAAGGACAGTATTACAGAAGCAGAAAGGATGTTTGAGGACTCGTCTACTGAGGTAGTATGGGCTGAGGTTAGAAACAGGAAAGGAGAGGTCACCCTGTTGAGAGTGTTCTGTAGGCCTCCAAGCACTTGAAAGCTGTACAGGAAAGGACACAAAGATAATTCTGGATAGGAGCGAGAGTGACAGGGCCTTTAACTTTCCAAATATTGACTGGAAATACCATAGTTCAAGTAGTTTAGATGGGTCAGTTTTTGTTCAATGTGTGCAGGATGGTTTCCTGACACAGTATGTAGACAAGCCAACAATGGGCAAGGCCACATTGGATTTTGGTTCTGGGTAATGAACCTGGCCAGGTGTTAGATTTGGAGGTAGGTTTCCTCCCACAGTCCAAAGATGTGCATGTCAGGTGAATTGGCCATGCTAAATTGTCCATAGTGCTAGGTGCATTAGTCAGAGGGAAATGGATCTGGGTGGGTTGCTCTTCGGAGGATCGGTGTGGACTGGTAGGGTCGAAGGGTCTGTTTCCACACTGTAGGGAATCTAATCTAATCTCTATAACCTGCAACATCCTTCAGCTCCATGTTAAGATTTTATGATCATCACATGATTTATTTTAGAGAGTCATGATTTGGAGATACTAGTGTTGGACTGGGGTGTACAAAGTTGCAAATCAAACAACACCAGGTTATAGTCGAACAGGTTTAATTGGAAGCACTAGCTTTCAGAGCGCTGCTCCTTCATCAGGTGGTTGTTTCAGAGTCCACTGCTGAAAGGACTTCTAGCTGCAGTGTTCATGGCCACAATATGAAAATGTCTCTCGCACCTCTAAAAACTCATCACTAGCAAGTTCTGGATCCCACCCATCATCAGTCGGAAATCTAGCCAATGCTTCCAGTCTGACACCCAGACATTTTTGAATGGGTTTAGCTAGAATACCCTTTAATTCTTAGCATGTGTAGAAAGACTGAATCTGGTTGTCAGGACAGTAATATGAAAAATGAAAATCCTTTTGTTCTTATTAAACAGCTTTAAATCCATCGTTACTACTTTGCTAAAATATCTCACAACCAGATAGGACAGCATTTTTCAATACTTGTGTATTTCACATATCTCTAAGAAGCCTTGTGTACTCATTATCAAACATGCCTTTTATGATAAAAAGGATGAGCAAATTAAAAATTAAGACATCTGTTTTTTTTGTAGATTCTTATCATCTTATGTCAATCCACTAACACTTGTTTTAAAATTATATATTCTGATTAGACAATATCAAGTTTCATGAAGGGTGTATGCAATTATGTCCTGGTTGAGTAAACTATACATCATTGACTTTTTAAAAATCATGAAACATGACTAGGTTCATTTGTGTTTCTATCATGGAAAGCTTGATCAACAGTAAGGGTATATCACTAGAGGCTACATCTACACCAAAAGAAAGAGTGGATTATTTTGAGATCACTGAAAAAATGATTACATGATGCAAAGTGTTGTCATTCTTGAACTTAAAACAAATAGATCTTTTATATTCCTTGACCTTAACTAGATCCTTATCACCATGTGCATTACCACTGAATACCATTACAAATGTCTGTGTCTTCCTTGAATAACACCCAGTGTCTTAGAAGTCTCTCATTATAGATTTTTAAATGCATATTGTACCGATGCTACGGACAGTGATAGTAGAGGAATTTTGTTGCATCTCTTGTTTAATCAAGAATGTATCCTGCCTTTAATCACTAATATCAATATATCTTGGACTACTCAAATCTTGGTTACTCAAACCATTTGATTGCTTTACGTATACACCTTGCATGTTAATTAAGCAGAGTGAGGAATACTACCCAATGATCTCCTCTTTTTCCATCACATTCTTTTAAGCAAACTAAAAGAAATGAAAATTTGCATTAGGACCCTGGGGCAATTCTGATACATGGATCTACCTGGGAATTGACAAAGGATTTTAAATTGGAGTACAAGAGTAAAGAAAGATAGGTTGCTTCTAATGTACAGAACCTTAGTGAGACTGCATGTGGAGGGTTGTATACAGTTTTGATCTCATTATCTAATGAAGGATGTACTTGTCAGAGAGTGAGATTCCTCAGATTAATCCCTAGTATGACAGGATTATTTTACTAGGAGATATTTGGAAAACTACATCTAAGTTCTCTATAAATTGGGAGAATGAGAGGTGACTTTACAGACAGAGTCATACAGCATGGAAACAGACTCTTTGGTCCAACCCATCCACACTGACCAGACACCCCAAACTGACCTGATCCCATTTGCTAGCATTTGACCGAGATCCCTCTAAACCCTTCCTATTCATCTACCCATCCAGATGCCTTTTAAAATGTGGTAATTGCCCCTGCCTCCACCAATTCCCATACACGTTGCTCCCTCAGATCCTTTTCAAATTTTACCTCTCTCACCTTAAACCGATGCACTCTAGTTTTGGACTCCCAACCCCCTCCCACCCTAGGAAAAAGACCTTGGCTGTTCACCTTATCCATGCCCTTCATGATTTCATAGACCTCTAGAAGGTCACTCAGCCGCTGATATTCCAGGGAAAGAAGCCCCAACCTTCCTATGCCTCAAACCCTCCAGTCCTGGCAACATTCCTGTAAATCTTTGCTGTATCCTCTCAAGTTTAACAACATCCTGCCTATAAAAATTGAAACTTAAAAGTCATTGCAAGGTGCAATACGATCACTGAAAACAGGACATTTTCTCTGACTGGTGAGTCTATAAATAATCTGCCTTTAATCAGGTTATTTAAGATTAAGATGAGGATGAATTTCCTTACTAAGGCTATAGTGAATCTTTGGAACTCGATACCAGAAGACTGTAGAAGCTCAATCATTGATCATGTTCAAGACAGGAAGCATAGATTTCTGGATGCTGATGACACAAAGGGACTTGGAGCAAGTAGGGGAAAATGCTGCAGAGGTAAATGATCCGTCATGATCTATTTGATTGGGGTGCAATATGTACTCCTATTTCTTTCATTCGTAAGTACCCCCTGCAATGTGATCCTCTGCAAAGGTTTGCAATTCTGAACGAGAGTCAGAGGCTTGTGTCAGGCCCATGGTATTTAACAAACTACTTACCCAGGAAATGTTAAACCAATTAAAACTTAGTCTGACGTTCAGTAATCCACAATCTTTCTAACACATCCTCTGATCAACCTCCATCCCTCACTAAACTCCCTGACTACTTTCTCAGCACCGACCCTGGATTTTAATACTTACCATATGGCACCTAGTACCATTAAAGAGTATGGGTCTCGTCTTCATCAACTCTGCTCAATGCTGACTGAGTTCCCTGATAGTGATTGCAGTTCAGTTTCAGATAGGATTGCAATATTATGAGAGAAGTGTGCAGAAGTGTCAGGTCAGGAATAACTTCACAAACAGCAACAATCCACTCAACACTGAATCTTACGAGAAGAGCCAATCAAGTCTATATTTCAACCAAATTATCACTATACATGCTTTCAGTCACTCCTTCAACAGAAATCATGCAAGACATCTGAACCAGAAACAATGGCCACCTATTTTTGTTCCTATCGTTTCAACAAGTCAATCAGCCCCTCAAGCATGTTCAATCTAAAGTGTCGATCATAGCTCATTGTTTAACATTTGTGCCTCCGCCAGTTTATGGGTTCAAGATATACCTCAAGATTTGAACACAAGGTTCAAGGCATCATCACAGTATTGACAGCCTGCAGGAGAGTCTGTCAGAGATATTGTTCTATTAATGAGAAGTTAAAGAGAAGTTGCTTCCAATTTCCACTCTGCCCACACCTTCACCTGGTCCATCTCTGACTCCTCCCTTCCCTTCCTTGAAATCTAATTCCATTTCTGAGGATATACTCGCCACCAATATCAATTAGAAACCCACTGATTCCCACAGTTACCTGACTATGTATCCACACACCTTGCTTCCTGCAAGGACTCCACAAAATTCTGCCAAAGTTTCAATCTCATCTGTTCTGACACTGTCACCTTCCATAGGGAAACTTCAGAAATGTCACCTCTTCCCTCAACTGACTGTTCCCATCCTACCATGGTTGAAAGGACCCTTGATCATGTTTGACCCATCTCCCCACACTTCCGCCCTCACTCCGTACTTCTGCCCTCCCACACAATGATAGGATCCCCGGTCCTCACTTACCATCCCACCAATCTCTACATTCAAAGTATTGTAAGCTGCCATTTCCGTCACCTCCAGCAGGATTCCACAACCAGACATATTCCCCTCCCCTCCTTTATCGGCATTCCACAGGAACTACTCCTTCCAGAACACCCTGGACCATTCCTCCTCCATGCCCAATGCCCCAGCGGAATATTCCCAAGCAATCGCAGAAGTTGTAACATTTGCCTGTTTACCTCCCCCTAACCAAGGTCTTAAACACATCTTCCTGGTGAAGCAGCGATTTACCTCTATTTCATTCAATCTACTCCATGTATGCGCTATTCAGGGTTGTCTCTCTTACACTGGGGAGATCAAACAAAGACTGGGTGACAGCTTGGAAAATCACTGAGCTTCCAGTTGCCTGTCACTTCAACACACCACTGTGCTCTCAACCAACACTTCTGTCATAGGCTTAATGTAGTGTTCAAGTGAGCCTCAGAGTAAGCTCAAATAACAACATCTCGTTTTCTGCTTGGGGACCCTGCAGCCTCCATGACTCAACATTGAATTCAATAACTTTAAAGTGTGATTCAGACCTTGCTTTGTTTCCCAACCACCACATTTCCCATCCCCCCCCGAAACCATCATGCCATGATATGAGCTGCTTTTAACACAGCCATTCCATTCTTAGACCTAGTATTACATTACATGAAGTGAACAACAAGAACAAAGAAAATTACAGCACAGGAACAGGCCCTTTGGCCTTCCCAGCCTGTGCCGATCCAGATCTTCTATTAAACCTGTCGCCTAGTTTCTTATATCCCTCTACTCCTAGCCTTTTCATATATCTATCCAGATACATCTTTAATTATGCTATCATGCCCACCTGTACCACATCTGCTGGCAATATTTTCCACCCTCTGCGTAAACACGTTTCCATTCATATCTCCCTTGAACAGGGGACCCCTAGTCTGGGAAAAAGCCTCTTGCTACCAAACCTGACTGTAACTCTCATGATTTTGTAGACCTCAATCAGGTCCCCCCCCAATCTCCATCTTTCTGATGAAAATAATTCTAATCTACTCAACTACTCTTCATAGCTCACGCCCTCCATACCAGGCAACATCCTGGTGAACCTCCTCTGCACCCTCTCCAAAGCATCCACATCCTTTTCATAATGTGGCAACCAGAACTGTATGCAGTGTTTCAAATGTGGTTGAACCAAAGTCCTATACAACAGTAACATGATCTGCCAATTCTTGTACTCAATACTCCATCCGGTGAAGGAAAGCATACCATATGCCTTCTTGACCACTCTATTGACCTGTATTGCCACCATCAGGTTACGATGGATCTGAACACCCAGATCTCATTGACATCAGTTTTCCCCAGGGCTTTTCCATTTACCGTATAGTTTGCTCTTGAATTGGATCTTCCAAAATGCATCACCTCGCATTTCCCCAGACTGAACTCCATCTGCCATTTCTCCGCCCAACTGTCCAATCTATCTATATTCTGATGCATTCTCTGACAGTCCCCTTCACTATCTGCTCCTCCATCAATCTTAGTGTCATCTGCAAACTTGCTAATCAGACGACCTGTACATAAATGATCTGGAGGAAGGTAAATCATAAACAACAGGGGTCCTAACATTGATCCCTGTGGAATACCACTGGTCACAGATCTCCATTTTGGAGAAACCCCCTTCCATTACTATTTTCTGTCTCTTGTTGCCTGGCCAGTTCTCTATCAATCTAGCTAGTACACCCTGGACCCCATGCTTTCAACGTGGCCTATCATTTTCTTCTACTCTCAGCTCTAATTGCCACTTATTCAGCTTCTCTTCCACCCTCCCCTACAATCAATAATCACACTCTCAGCTCTAATTGCCACTTATTCAGCTTCTCTTCCACCCTCCCCTACAATCAATAATCCTCTTGTTGCCTACCCTTTTCTACCTCCTTCTCTCTGGATTCTGTCTCCCCCAATCACTCTCCTCTCCCACTACCCAAACTTGTCTTCAGCCTAAATACCACATTTTGCTAGCTGCTATCAGTTATGATAAAGAGGCATCGGACTTGAAATGTTAACTCAGCTTCTTCGCCACAATTACTGCCAGACCTGCTGAATTTTGTTAGCAATTTCTGTTTTTGTTTCAGATCACCAGCAATTACAGTTCTTTATTTGGTTAAATAGAAGAATCAGTCTTTTTTTTTAAAAAAAGGCTAATTAGTCTTTCCTAATTTAAAGTTTCAGCAGTTATTTTACATTTTATTTCTTTAAGCAACACTGAATTTGATCAGATCATTACCACCACTGGATAAGTTTTCATGCAATACTAAGCTGCTAACTAAAGTTGGAGCATTACTCTTTCAAAATCTAAAACAGTCTATCTCCTTTTTGGTTCTATAACATTGCAGAAAAGTATTCTAAACAAGAAAGTCACCATATTTCTCTCAAACTAGTTTATTCCAAGATAGAAGAAAGTTAAAATTTTCTATATTTACCTAATCTCTAGATTTAGATGTACTCGCACTTCAGTGCTACTTTCCCAGGGCCTATACAGAACCACTATAAATATTCATATTTTTCTATTTTTTATTTATAACCCAAGTTTGATTTGTGTATGCATTGTCTCTTCCCTTTCTAACTTAAATGTATTTACACATATTGGTATTTCTTCCTCTAATGTCATGTGCACCATAATTATTTCTATGGTCGATACCAAAGTAATAATTCCATGTTTTTCCATTTAAATATCTAAGAGTTTATTGTGTCCCTTAGTAGCTCTACTGGAATGTTCCTTTTGTTATTTGTGTCTCTGTGGAACTTTTTAACCCATTCAATAACATTTCAGTTTTTGTAGTTTTTCTTTATATCTCCACTTCAAAATGCTTGTGTTCTTTTTTCACATCTACTCTTTTGTTGTCTACTGTATGTCGTTTAATTTCAATTTTGCTTTTCCATTATTCAACAATAGTGCATCATTACTTGCTAGTCTACTCTTGATTATAAATAGATATTTCCCTCGGATTCGACAATCACTATTTTAAACATTTTCCAATGTTCTTCCATTTCTTGATGCTGCAAACTACATGCCTAAGATCTAAAGTGTTCCATTCCTTAGTGTTGGCATCACCCTACTTGAGCTCAAGAATGCCATCCAAGTAGGGCAGGCCTATTTTATCTGTTGCATATCCTGTTTATATAGGTGACACACAGATCTTGTACCAGTGAGGTGAACTGGGGCAGGGTTTTTTTTTGAAATTATGAAGAAAATTCTTTTAAAGTAGTTTCAATTGTTCATAATAAACACTTTAACATGGCCTAATTTTCTTCTTCCAAATTGTGCATCACAAAATTCACTGCAAAACATTGTGCAAAACACAAAGAAAAACTTAGAAAATAAACTCTTACATATTGAAAATATTCTATGGCTCCTAACAGGGGTGCAATTTTATTAAATGTACAGAGAATCTTCCATTTCTTTGTCTCAAAGTATTCAATTTAAAAGAGAATTTATTTTTGCATCAGTTTTATGCTTTCAAACCAGTAATAAAATTGAAACTGTCAACTTGACCCAAATCAGGAGCATAAACAAAGAATTCATAAATTTAAAGGAAGCTATAAGCCTCATCTATCCCTTGCATTTACCATTGGAGTTGGAGGATTTACAGTGTATCTTACATTTGCCTCACGCTTTATTCAATTTCCAGATATTGCTCATGAGTCCACAGACTTGTTGGTATATTTCTTTCAAGTGAAGTTTTAAGTTTAAACTCAAAACTGGGTAGAATTTAATTACACATATAACAATAAACCAAAGAACTGCAGCTGTTGAAGATCTAAAACTGAAGTGTCACTGGACTTGAAATGTTATTTCTGCTTTCTCTGCAAAAATGCTGCCAGACTTTGAGTTTCTCCAACAATTTGCTTTTTGTACATGTAACAAGTTAGCAATAGCAAGTATCTTTGCAGTTTTATCTTCTAATAAGACGCAACATACTTCAAAAACAATGTTACTATTTTTAAAAAATAAACATTAAGCGAGCAAAAGTCATGTACAGAGAACTGCTAGTATTTTCTTATTCCAGAATTTAGTTGCAAGGTATTTGGAGGAGCTTCAGAGCTAATGCTTGTCTTCCACTCTCAGGAATAAAATATTTCTGTTTCATCAGAAATGCAGAGCTCCCTTATTTCATAATAAAGAAGGCCACTGTGCGAAATTACCACTTTTTGGAAAATCTGGCTCGCTGCGTTTATTCAGCACATTCCATAAACCATCCACTTGTCCAGAGGCAAAACACAGTTTAAAAGTAGGCTGATATGTACAGCATTTGGTTACAATATCAAACATATCTCAGTCTCACCTTTTAAGGCAAATCACTAACATAGATAACAAATAATTGAGACCTAAGCACTGATCCTTATGGAATACTTCCTCCACCTTGTTACTGCTCCACCGGCTTTCCCTTCATCTAGCCAGCAAGTTACATTTTTTTATAGATATTTTTATTGAAAATTTAACATATTTTTACATGTTTACAAATTAAAAAACCCAAGTATAAACATTAATATACAATTAAATCTTAAATAAATAATAACCAAAATGTACCAAATAGAAAAAAGAGATACCGAGAGAAAAAAACAAAACTCAACTAACTACTAATCTAACCTACAACTAACCAGAGTGTATAATTAAATCTCTTACATTATTCAGGGAAAAAAAAACGACGGATAACAGAGAAATTGAGTAGTGAGATACATGCTCGGAATGTGTTAACATCCGATCATAACAAAACTCGTATTCGTGCGGGATTCCTCTCCCAAGGGGCCCCGGACCAGCCAGGTTCGCCATCTCAATTAAATAAAAGCCCTTGTTAGGATGGCCGAAATATCTCTATTTGTGTAATTCAAGAAGGGCTGCCATATTTTATGGAATAATTTGGTCTTTTGGTGCACCATATTTGTAAGGAAGTCAAGAGAAATACATTCCATGATTATTCTGTGCCAATTCAAAAATCCAGGGGGACCCTCAGCCACCCAGTTTACCAAAATGTTTTTCCTTTCACAGAAAGAGAGATAATAGAAAATAATCTCTTCCTGCACATATCCAGGGAGGGTAAGTTCGAAAAGCCCAAAAGGAGAGATACTGGATCCACTCTAATTTCCGTTCCTAAGATTTCTGTCAGAGCACTCGCTACTTTAATCCAATATCTACGGATCTTATGACAGGTCCGTAAGCAATGTACAAGAGTGCCCACCTCTATTTTACATTTGGGACACATTGGAGATGCTCCTGCCTTAAATTTTGCCAATTGGTTCGGTGCTATATGGGCCCTATGAAGTATCTTCAACTGAATGGCCTGAATTCTGTTGCAGATGGAGATTTTTCTGGCATTTTCCCAAATGTCATTCCACATTATTTCCAGTCCCAAATCCTGATCCCATGTTTTAAGCAGATTGTCCGTATCTTCCGATGCTTCATCATGTAATAAATGATAAATAGTGCTGACCGAAGATACCCCCATTGGCCATAACACTCTACGTTTCGGTCTGATTTATAAAGACTATCTAATAGCGTAGTCTTCTTCTGTATGTAATCTCAAATTTGGAAGTATCGGAAGAGATCACCATTAGGTAATCCAAATTTCTGACGCAGCTGTTCAAAAGACATCACAACCCCTTCTTTAAACAGATCCCCTAAACAGGAGATACCCCTGGATCTCCAGAGTTTGAAAGTGGCATCTGTAAGCCCTGGTTGAAACCCCCATGGTCCCACTATCAGAGCATGGGGGAATGTTTTATGTGAATTGCCCTCATTTTGCCGCATTATATTCCAAGCTTTAATTGTATTTAGTATTATAGAGTTTTTACAGTGATCCGTGATGATTTTCCTCTTATCTGAAAACAAGAGGTTAATAAGTGGGCATTTTACTTGAGAAGTCTCGATGTCCAGC
>NC_057722.1:36741037-36746885 GCF_004010195.1 Chiloscyllium plagiosum | reverse complement strand
GGAACTTAACTGATATTTCCTAAAATCTGGAAAATCCAGTCTTCCCCTTGCCTGTGAAAGCTGTAGCTTTTTCAGCCTAATGAGGGGTCGTCTATGATTCCAGATGAAGGAACCCAGCCAGCCATACAATTTACGTAGTGCCATCCTCGGCAGCAACACCGGAAGCATTCTCATTAGGGTATAGGAGACGGGGCAGGACATTCATTTTAATTAGTGCTATTCTGCCTAACCAGGAAATTGGAAGGTCTCCCCATCGCTGGAGGTCCTGCCTTATACTTTCCAGTAAATGCACAAAGTTAGCCTTGTATAGCTGGCCAAATACTGGTGTAATAAAAATGCCTAAATATAAGAAACACTCCAGGGACCACCGAAAGGGAAAGTGGGATCCGTCCAATAGGTGGGATATATTAACAAGGCCATCCATTGGCATAGCCTCCGATTTTGAAAAATTAATTTTATATCCTGAAAATGCACTAAATGTATTAATAACTTGGATTAAGCAAGGCACGGACATCAGGGGATTACTGAGAAATAGAAGAACATCATCTGCATAAAGGTTAATTTTATGTTTACCTGTACCAATCCTCGGGGCCGTTATATTAGGGTCAGCCCGTATAGCTTCTGCTAGTGGCTCAATTATTAGCGTAAATAGCAATGGCGAGAGAGGACATCCCTGACGGCAGCCCCTATCCACACTGAAGCTATCCGAGCCTAATCCATTGGTAATCACAACTGCTTTGGGATCATTATACAGTGTTGAGACCCATTTGATAAATACCTTTCCAACGCCAAACCTTTCCAATGTGTAAAGCAGATATGACCCTGTCGAATGCCTTTCCACATCTAATGAGACTACTCCTGGTATCTTTCCCTGATGGCAAGCTTGAATCACATTCAAAACCCTTCTAACATTATTGGATGATCTACGGCCCTTAATAAACCCTGTCTGATCCTCCTTTATGATGTGTGGCAATACCCTTTCTAGCCTAAATGCTAAAGTTTTAGAAAGGATTTTAAAAATCTACATTTAGCAAGGATATTGGTCTGTATGACGTGCAATCTTCTGGGTCCTGGGTCCTTTCCTTTTTTGAGGATAAGAGAGATATTCGCCTCTTTCAGCGAAAGCGGGAGACAGCCTTGACTGTATGAGCAGTTATACATGTCCATAAGTGGACCAGCCAATATTCCTGTAAATTCTTTATAGAATTCAGCTTGAAAACCTTCTGGGCCAGGTGCCTTACCGCTCTGAAGTTGCCTGATTGCGTCAAGTATTTCTTGGCTTGTTAAGGGAACATTCAGGACCGATACCTGTTCCAGAGTTAGGTCCGGAAAGGTCAGGTTTTTAAAAAATGACTGCATCCTCCTAGCTCTATCTTCGCAATCTTGCGATTTATATAAATCAGAATAAAATTTTCTAAAGATTGCATTAATCTTTTTATGATCATGAGTCAGAATATCCGTACTTTCCTTGATAGACATGATAGTTTGAGGGGCCTTTTCTTTCTTTGCGAGAAATGCTAAGTATCTACCAGGTTTATTGCCAAATTCATATAACCTTTGTTTTGCAAATAATATTTCCCTCTTAGCTGTTTGGGTAAGCGTGGTGTTTAAAGCTGTCCTAAGGGCCGTAATCCTTTGCAATTTGATAACAGAAGGTCTGTCAGTGTATGCTGTTTCAGCCGCTTTTAAGCGAGCTTCGAGCAGAAGCTGTTGTTCTCCCTTTAATTTTTTCTGGGTCGCTGAGTATGAAATGATCAAACCTCACGCGTAAGCTTTGATGGTCTCCCACATCATTGATGGGTAGCTAGCCGTACCTGAATTAATTTCTAAAATGTTTTAAATTCTTGAGAGAAGTACATTACAAATTTACTATCTTTCGTCAGGAAGGGATCCATACGCCAATGCCGGGGGGGGGATGTCTCATTGTTCCTCGCCTTGATTTCCATATATACAGCAGCGTGGTCGGAAATTGCTATACTACCTATTTTACAGGATGATATGGAATTTTTAAAAAAAATTGAGGGGGCAAAAAACACCAATTCTGGTATGACATTTATGTAATTGGAGTAAAAAGAATAATCTCTGCCTGGTGGGTGAAAGCATCTTCATACATCTACTAGTCCTAATTCTTTGTTCAAATCCACCAATTGTCTGGATCTGGGGGATACTCCTGCAGTACTCTTGGGAATCCTATCTATTTCCGGATCCATAATACAATTAAAATCTCCCCCTATAATTGTATGACAAGCACCGAGAGCCATCAATTTTGAGAAGGCTTCCGTTATAAATTTAAAAGAATGTGCCGGGGAACAGTACAGATTTAAGATCCCATTTTCCTCTCCATTTGCAAAGGCTTTAATCAGAATATATCATCCAGATTCGTCTTTTATCTGATTTTGGATTTTGAAAGGAAGATTCTTCCGAATAAGGGTAACAATTCCCCTACTTTTTGAGCTGCAGGAAGAAAAGAAGGCCTGATCAAATCCACTCTGTGGTAATTTCAAGTGTTCTTTATCCAATAAGTGTGTCTCCTGTAAGAGAGCTATATCAACCCTTTCTTTATTGAGGTTTGATAATATTTTCTTCCTTGAGGTTTGATAATATTTTCTTCCTTTTGACTAGTGAATTACTCCCCTTGACATTCCAGGTGCACCATTTAAATGACTGATTAACCATAATTGTCCGTGCAAGTCTGAGACCCCACGGGAGAAGAAACCCTATCCAAAACATCCCAAGCATAGAGCATATAAAATTCACAAAACTAAATGCTCTTTAATACACTCACATCAATATAATAAAAAACTATTTCTAAATTTAAAAATATATAAAAAACATATTTAAATGGAGATTCTTCCCCTTGTTCCCAGGGGGGCATCACTTCCTTTCCAAAAGCCCATCATATCCTCTCCCAACCAGTGCCCCACCCTTGACCCAGACACCCCACGATAGGATGAAGAAAATTCAAATATACTACAGAGTTAGAGTTAACAGTGAGCACCATATCCTTGCCCCCGCCCCTGACTCAGCGCTTGATTTCCTCGATGTCTCGGTCGTACTTTTATAGCTTTTATCTGCTCAGGAACTCTTCGATGAAGGCGTCGATCTTCGCGTCAAGTTTGGAGATTATTTCCATGAGGCTCGCCACCGTAGGTAAGTCCCCCGGGGCGGCTTTGGATGCCTCTGCTGCAGCTGGGAAGGGTGGGGGAGGGGTTCCTGCCTGCTGAGAACTGCGAGCTCCCTTCCCTTTAGTCATTTTTACAGGAGATTAGATTGTTTAAATTCAGTACTGAGCAACAAATTACATTAAGTAAAAACTATTTTAAATGATTTGGTGAGTGCGGTGAAGGCGGGTGGCCCACTTTGCCCAAGTCTTGGGAGGTGCGCTACAGACTCAGACTTGCTGGGTTGCCGCTGCCATCTTCACATCTTCTAAAACGATAAGTTGTCAACACGTCCTCCTTTTCATAAATCCATGTTGACTGTGCTTAATCATAGTGAGTATGTAATTGTAATTTAACCATGTTCAGAAAAATAGATTTCTGAACATGGTTAAATTACACTTATTGTACTATACTGTGCTGTTAACTGGCCTACAGCTACCAAATCCCCTCTGTTTCTTAAAAAAAAAATTATATTTACTATCTTCCAAACTATGGGAGCTATATTAGAATCTAGGAAATGATGGAAGATCAAATTATATTCGCTATGTATCGAACTCTACAACTCTAGCATGCACTCTGTTAGATGCAGGAGATTTGTCAACAATTTCAGATTATTACTAAAGATGAAAGTACTAGGGACATTATGTACTCAAAATCCTCATTTTCACTAGACCTTTTGATTTACCACTGTTTTGGGAATATTTCTATCATGATGACAAATGCAAAGTATCTATTTAATGTCACTTTCATTTCCTTATTTTCCCCAATTTTAACTTTGCCTATCAGTCTCCGAGCATCTCTACTTTTATCAAAATCCTGCCAAGCTTGTTTTATTATTCTCTTCAATTGCTATTTGCCTGAAATTAAATAAACCAATTCCAACGAGCAGAGAAATTCAAAAATGAATGATGTTCAGTACTAAGTGATTTTGAAAAATTGTGCCAGTGTAATAAAAATCATGTGACAAGCCCTCCAAATCCATAAAACTACCCTTGCCCTCAAAGGAAGCAATCACCACAGCAAATTTCCACTATTTGTACCCATTGTGCATCTTAGTGTTTCTTTTCACAATAACTTCAACACATGAATTTGAACAATTCTATTCAAAATCTTTTAAAAGAATCACTAAGAAACTTACTGTCCCATATTCATATGACTAGCAAACAGAACTTTAGAAATTATTTTTATTTGCAATATATAGAAAGATCCAAAAGCTTTACAGTATTGTTCATAAAGAATGTTAATTATTTATTTTGTATTTAGAAAAATAGCCTTCAAAAGGTAAAGAGAGGGGAGAATTCCTCAAATTTCTACAGGAATGTGTAAAGGAAGCAGTGCTTGATCTAGCTCTGAGGAACAAAGTGCTGCAACTCAAGCAAGTTTCAGAGGGACCGCATTTAAGAAACAGTGATCACAATATCATTAACTGAGAGCAAAGTATCCTCATTTGCAGATAAAAAGGAATGCATGGTGGGCATTATTCAAATAGTTTGCGTATATACAAGATACATTCCCACAAGGAGCAAAGAGAGGGAATCAACAGTCAGCCTTCCTGGATGACTTAAGTTAAAGATTAGAATGAAACAGTAAAAGGCTGCTTACTATAAATATCAGACTCATAAAACAATAATGAAGTAAGTTGAATATACAAAAGGTACAGTGGGTATCTGAAAAAGATGACAGAGGGCCGATGCAGTAAATGAGGAGAAATTAGGGGATCATAAAAGAGAATACAAGTCTTCTACAAACACAAGAAAGGGTAAGGCATGCTAGGAGATCTTATGCAAGCAGAGGACATGGCCAAACTATTTAATGAGTATGGTGCATCTATGTTGAACAAAGAGAATGCTGCAAATATCACAGTGAAAGAACAAATAGTAAATAAATTAAATTAGGTAAAAAAATAAAGGTGAAGCAGTTTAAAGGATGAAATGCTCAACGTAAAAACCTTATCTAGTCTGACTGAGATGAGGAGTCCAAAGGTGACTGTAAAAACCAAGAATGAAAACTGCAGTAGCCTTGGATCTCATGGTTAGATTTACGAAGCCTTAACAAAGGCAAAATTTTACACTCCTGACAAAATTAGAGAAACCTTCAGAAACCCAATTCCATTCATCTGAGGAAAAATATGAATTTTCATTGGAAAAACGTGGGATAAATTTTAGGCTCTGAAATTCTTAACCTGAATTCAGAATCTGAGGAAGTCACATAATTAGCTTTATTTCTCTCTCTACACATGCTGCTCAACCTGCTGAGTTTCTCCAGCATTGTGTATTAAATTTCAAATCATCATTGCTATAATAACAGCCAATATTGTTTGACCAGTTTGGTTGAGTTAATTGATAAAGATTGGGGCTACTGAATTTAGTATTGTTTATATGTATGTCCAAAAGGCATTTGATAAAAGTGCAAACTATTGGTTTACTTGCAAAGTTAAAGGCCATGCAATTACATAGTCAACGGTTGAATGGATATGAATTTAGCTAAATGGGTTACAAACAGATAATTGGTTAATAGTTAGAACATAGAACATAGAAAACTGCAGTAGCCTTGGATCTCATGGGCGGGAAGGTAAGTGATTAGTATTTGAGTGGGTGTGTTCTAGACCCCAGGTCCTACTTCCGTAGGGCCTCCTCTAACCTAACTTTAAAGTCCACAGGTAAGTGACTCAGTGTTATTGACTCAGT
>NC_057722.1:36735035-36737553 GCF_004010195.1 Chiloscyllium plagiosum | reverse complement strand
GAAGGATGTGGAAGCTTTGGAGAGGGTGCAGAGAAGATTTACCAGGATGTTGCCTGGAATGGCGTGGAAGTCGTACGAGGATAGGTTGAGAGTTCTCGGCCTTTTCTCGTTGGAACGGCGAGGGATGAGGGGTGACTTGATAGAGGTTTATAAGATGATCAGGGGAATAGATAGAGTAGACAGTCAGAGACTTTTTCCCCGGGTACAACAGAGTGTTACAAGGGGACATAAATTTAAGGTGAAGGGTGGAAAGGTATAGGGAGATGTCAGGGGTGGGTTCTTTACCCAGAGAGTGGTGGGGGCATGGAATGCGCTGCCCGTGGGAGTGGTAGAGTCGGAATCATTGGCGACCTTTAAGCGGCATTTGGATAGGTACATGGATGGGTACTTAATCTAGGTTAGAAGTTCGGCACAACATCGTGGGCCGAAGGGCCTGTTCTGTGCTGTATTGTTCTATGTTCTATGTTCTATGTTCTATAAAGGGCTGATAATTCAGAGGCATGGATGAATGCTCCAGAGTAAATTCAAATTGTATTTAAATGAGTTAGTTAAATAAATCTTGAATAAACCAAACTGTATCAGTAATGGGGAGTATGAAATTTAAAAAGGCATGTAGATCACCACTATCCTTTAGAGAAACAAATCTACTGCCTTTAGCTAGCCCAGCCTACGTGGATTCCAGATCAACACCAATGTATTTCGTTCACGTTTGTCTTTGGAAATGGGTCGGCAAGCTACTTGGTTGTATTGAGCTGTTAGAATTAAAAAGTTACAAGTATAAAGCAAGATACACCACCAGCATCAACCTAATCCTAGTTACATCATGGGACACCCAGACCTGATGAATCTGGAAAGTCCCTCTTGGTTGACACCTGTCAACCAAGACTCTCCAAACAATGGCTTGAAATAACTATTACTTTTGATTTTGAAATTCTCATCATTGTTTTCAAATCCTTTCTTGGCCTTGCAGCTCCCTAGCTCAGTAACTTTTCCCAGCTCTACTGTCCTCAGAAATATCTGTACTTATCAAATTCTGACTTGAAGCATCCCTAGTTTTAATCGCTCCACCTTTGTGGCTGTACCATCAGTTACTGAGAGCTAAGCTCTGAAATTCCCTTCATCTCTTCTTTTCTGATATTCCTTAAAACCTACTTCATCAACTTTTTTCTAATCTGGCCCAATATATTCATGTGATTTCATGTCATTTTGTTCTAAAATGCTCATGAAGCACTGTGAAATTCTTTTGAATGTTACAGGCATTAAATAAGTCCATGTTGTCAGCCAAACATCCCAGAGTCCTCTGGCCAGTCATTTTTGGGTGCATCCTATCCAACCAACAGATATACCTATTAAAAGGCACTGGAGTATACATTTAGGAGTGAGTCATCCTTGGGATATTCAATATAACACTGGATGCCATACAATATCATAGAATCAAGCAAAAATAAGCAAGGCAGTTTCATGATTACTGCATACCACCCTCCTTTAACTGGTCAATCAATATTCCATGCATTGAACACCACTTACTAATAGGGTAACAAGAATACAATGTACTTAGGATAGGGGACTCGCATTCAACACCACACCCCTTTAATTTCACCTGGTTCCTGACCTAGGTCATTCCTATTGCAAAATATCACTGGAGAAACTGGAAATGATTGTAGAATCTAAGTGGTTGAGATTATTGTTTCTGTTACTACTACAACAAAATAAGAGGGAAGAATAGAGGTTACATGTGAAATGAGACAAGAGGTGAAAAAGAGAAATAAATACAAGACTGCCAGAACAGGCAGACGTATTCAAAGTAACAGCAAAAAACCACAAGGTCAAAGTACTTGAGTTTGAGATAACTTATGACCAGCTTTGTCAAAAAATGTTTGCATCTTCAGTCAAAAAGCAAAATGATCAATAAGCAAAAAAAGTAAAAATTACAGATGCTGGAAATCAGAAGTAAAAATAAAGTGCTGGAGAAACTCAGCAAGTCTGGCAATATCTGTAGAGTGAAAACAAACAAGAGTTTCAAGACTTCTCAAGTCAGTGACCCTTCAGCAGAGCTTAGTCAGATACAGCAGCAGAATTTCAAGGTTTTTTGAGGGGCCACTGGACTCAATACATTAACTCTGGTTCCTCTCTCTACACGTGCTGCTAAACCTACTGAGCTTCTCAGTTTACAATCCACAAACAGCAGCAGAACAGTCTGGTTTCAGCTTCATTCTAACATGCCATTCCTTGACCTTTCAAGGAGACTTCATAAACACCCCCACAAAAAAGGTAAACGAAGCTTCTGAATTTCGACGGGTCAAAAATAAATCAAGCAATCACACAAGTTCACTATCAGCAACAAAGTACTCAATATTTCAAATAACCATTAAAGACTAGGAATATACAGTAACCATAGAACCCCTATAGTATACAAGCCTATCATTCGGGGTAAAAACAATGACTGCAGATGCTGGAAACCAGATTCTGGATTCGTGGTGCTGGAAGAGCACAGCAGTTCAGGCAGCATCCAAGTAGC
>NC_057722.1:36728685-36733737 GCF_004010195.1 Chiloscyllium plagiosum | reverse complement strand
GTTCTGCCATTCACTGTATAATTTCCATCTCTACCTTCCAAAATGCATCACCTCCCATTTTGACCAGATTAAACTCCATCTGCCATTTTTCTGCCCATTCCTCCAACTGATCTATATCCTGCTGTATCCTCTGACAATCCTCCTTACTATCTGCAACTCCACCTATCTTTGTATTGTTTACAAACTTGCTAATTAGACCAGCCACGTTTTACTCAATCATTTACGTAGACTGCTGAGAAGGAATTTCTCTGTTGCAATTAGCAAAGTTTGCCATGGGATGACGCTTGGGTATTATACTCTACTAATCAAAATGGTGAAGCAGCAGCTAACATTCATCATTTGAAGTAATGATTGAAAAGCAATGATGTAACTGCTTTAAAGATTGTAAACAAATGCTTTTGCAGTTATATAAGTGTGAACACCACCAGGTGGAGCAATGAGTACACATACACAGGAACACAGTATTACTAAACAACGTCACTACAGTCTGGATTAGTGGTGCTGGAAGAGCACAGCAGTTCAGGCAGCATCCAAGGAGCAGCGAAATCAACGTTTCGGGCAAAAGCCCTTCATCAGGAATAAAGGCAGTGAGCCTGAAGCGTGGAGAGACAAGCTAGAGGAGCTTGGCTTATCTCTCCACGCTTCAGGCTCACTGCCTTTATTCCTGATGAAGGGCTTTTGCCCGAAACGTCGATTTCGCTGCTCCTTGGATGCTGCCTGACTGCTGTGCTCTTCCAGCACCACTGATCCAGAAGCCTATCATACGGCCCATCGAGGACACACAACCCTCCGAAAAGCGTCCCATTCGGACCCACTCCTCGATCCTATCCCTATAACCCTGCATTTCCCATAAGCAATCCAACTAATGTGCATATTTTGGACTATGAAACCTGAGCATCCAATGAGGAAACTCCACATAGGTAGTCGCCCGAGGGTGGAAGCGAACCGGGATCCGTGGTGCTGAGGCAGCAGTGCTAACTACTGAGCCAACATGCCGCGCCACTGGAGATGCTTTGTGACTATTAAAGCTATTTTCTGAACCTTCGATTGCATTTATAAGTTTACCAATAGGATTTCTAAATACTTTTAAAAACTACAAGTATCAAGTGAAACCAAATTTTAATAAATCCCAAGAATAAATCCGGTAGCAATACGAAAACTACTCCACAACTTCAACTTAATATTTTGCAATAGTATTCTGAGTTTAAATCTCATGCTTGTTGCCTGCAGTTAAGTAGCATTGTTCAATGGAGAGTAGTCATAGAATTGGACCGAATTCTAAAGCATATGCATTAGAATAAATAACTCGCCGAGATCAGTGATATAATAAAGCTTTTAAATACGAGCGTCGATTTTATGGTCTAAAACATTGTCCCGATTTTTACATCGAGCAATAGAACAATTTCTATCACTTTTAATAAAGACATTTACGATCAATTGAAGTCGACTAACAACATTTAACACTTTCTCGAAAAATAATGAGCTACTCATTAATCCATGGTCGATCAACTTATTTTCTTTGGCGTTATCGGCGAAAACGCTAGTATTTTAATGTATTCTGTGACAGCACAGATTGATATTACCCAAGAACACTAAAGCAGTATTTTTGCTTTGGGAGCTTTAAAGACGAAAGAAATTTAGTTTTGATATATCTTAAAATGACAAAACATGTACTTTTGGTGTATCTTTACTGGATTTTAAAAGATATGTACATTCAGTTAAGGAGAGCTACCAGATACCCTGTTTTCTTGCAAAAAATGCCATATTTCACAGCAATCAGAACATCAGGAGTATTGGTTTTGTTGTTGATAACAAATGTTTACGTAGCTCTTTTAAAGCTATGTAAACGTTTGTTATTTCCAAACCAAAATACTGAACATAATGGAAATTCATATCAAACAACATGCAAATCTAAAATAAGGTAGAATTAAAACTACATTAGTCCGTAATTTGATTTTGTACAATTATTCTGGAGATCAGATGAATTTCTGACATCATGCCCTACTTAGGTATTTAATGAAAGCTCAACTCCTTAATTATGTGTCAATTAATATCAAGTAATTTGTACGGTTTATCTTAATTAAAGCTGCTGAAAATTGTTTTCGTTCTGCCAATGATACACTCAAAAGCTTTTCTACAATTTATACTGAATAACAAAAATATTTGATCAATCAGTATAAGACACTGACATTACAAACCAACGTATAAGATAAAAGCACAAAAAATGACATTTTAACATTTTTGAGTCGAAAATGCAACACTTGACAACCGTTTTCTGTAAACAAGCGTTTCCGATCACATAGCCCCTACATCAATTTTTAAAAGTATTGTAAATAATATTGTATCTATTGGATATTATCCGTATGCCACGTATGCTCAAAATTATAAACCAAAATTATTTACCAGTACCAAAGCTCCAAGCTACAATCCCTGCGCTTACCAAACGGTTGGCATTTGTTAGCTATTCACGTACACGATTAAAAAAAACATGCGATTTGAAGAATCGTTCTTGCTTTTCCCCTTCTCACCCCAATCGACGACACGATGCATTCGGCGATTTCAGATGCGAAACGATCCCGCTTACTGCTGTTGAGAGGCTACATACCAACATTTCTCCAATTTGTAATAGTTTCCCCATCCACCACCATTAAAACCCAGCAATCGTACAACTATCTCGGCGGGGTAATCCTAACCACAACAATTCAGATTCCGGTAAACCTCATTTTTGCTGACTTCCCCAGAGGTTTCCATCTTCAACATAGAAGATCCGAAAGAAATTAAGACATTTGCGCTGTAAACCTTTCACAGATCGGATGCATTTCGCTAAGAGCCTCGAGATCTGTTTTTCGTGATGAGCTTTTTGACACAGGTTTTCCCGTTCGGCTGCACTTCAAAACGGCACACAGATTCACCTAGCGGCAACTGAATAACTTGCACCTTCCTACTCTGCCATTTTCTATTTTACCTTCGTGTTTTTTTGCAGCACCATACTGGAATCTTGGTGATCTTCTTTGAATCATTAGATCTAAAAACACGTGGTTTGTCTTTTTAAAAGATACAGCCCGCCCTGAAAATTGAGACGCAAACTTTTTTTGAATAAAAAAGACACAAAATGCACTGAGACTATTAAATGGCGGAGTAATTCAATGGGCCGAATGGCCTGCACTTGTTGCTAACTTGGATATATGGGAGTTGGGGCTAAAAAGTGGTATTCCACACTCGGCGACAAGTAGCAGATTGAATAGATCAGTCCACAGTTTGATATATAGCCAGTAAAATGAATGTACAAGCAGGGTTTAGGTAAGTCAAACTGATACTTTCGGTCTATGGTTATTTAAAGATGCAATGTGAACTTCAATTTGTATGTGAAGGAGGATTAAGGGGCTAATTTTAACATAAGTTAGTTATATCAAATTAAGTGAATGGAAGCAAAAATTGGCTGTGTGAAACTTTATCTAATCAAAACCTGTCAATCTCATGGTAGGGTGGGTTATATTAACATTATGTCCCAAATCTTTGAATATATGGGAGAGGAGTGAAGATTAATGACAATGAAATTAATAAACTTGGTAATTAGAGAAGGAGGTATCTTAGTATATAGAGCCAAATTCAAAGAGCAGGAAAATTACCCAACTTAGTAAGAAAATAGAAAGGAGGAGAGCATTTGGTGAAACTGATGTGATTATAAGAAATGTGCAAAGTTTTAGAAATAAAGGTAGAACTGAGGCCTAGTGACATTTTCAAATTGTTGACCATCTTTCAGAGAAGGATTGACATTTATCTGTTGCTATTTTTAAGTGTTCTTTTTTTTTAAATGACAGGATTAAAGCTGGCTAAAACATAAGGGAGCTGATTATAGAAGGCATTTTGCAAAACGTAAGGATAATAAAAGGGCTCTTGTGACAGAGTGATGGCCTGACCTATGGGCCAAATGGATGGGTTTGAGTCCCATGTATACCCCAGGCATATGTCATAATGTGCCTGAACAGACTGATTAAAAATATCCACAAATGTAGAGGGGAAGTCTCTCAAATATGATTTTGCAAATCTTGTGACACAGTGATAGCACCCTCCTTCTGTATCAGAAGGTCCGGATTCAATTTCCACCTGCTTTGGAGAAGTGTCATAAAATGTCTAAAATAAATGGTTGGTTAACTAATAATGACTATTGCTTTTAGGGTTCTTGTGGCTAGTGGTGGTGACACTAACTCTTGAGCCATAAGCCTTGGGTTCAAGTCCTACCTGACTGGAAGTATCTCATATGTCTGAACAGATTAGTTAACAATAGCTGAATATATTCAGAAAACTGTTTCCCTACTTCATTAACCTGAGTGAAGGGAATTCTCGGTTAGTACAGTGAGATGGAAAGTGGTTAGGTGAAGCATAGTGCGTGGGAAATCATGTCTCACAAACGTGATTGAGTTTTCTGAGGAAGTAACAAAGAGCAGTAGATGTGATCTATATGGACTTCCGTAAGGCGTTCGACAAGGAGCCCCATGTGAGATTGATTAGCAAGGTTAGATCTCACGGAATTCAGGGAAAACTAGCCACTTGGATACAGAACTGGCTCAAAGGTAGAAAACAGAGGCTGGTGGTGGAGGGTAGTTTTTCTGTGGCCTGTGACCAGTGGAGTGCCACAAGGATCGGTGCTGGGTCCTCTACGTTTTGTCATTTACATAAATGATTTGGATGTGAGCATAAGAGGTACAGTTAGTAAGTTTTCAGATGATACCAAATTGTGAGGTGTAATGGACAGCGAAGAGGGTTACCTCAGATTACAATAGGATATTGACCCGATGGGCAGAGAAATGGCAGGTGGAGTTTAATTCAGATAAATGCGAGGTGCTGCATTTTGGGAAAGCAAATCCTAGCAGGACTTATACACTTAGTGGTAAGGTCCTAGGGAGTGTTGCTGAACAAAGAGGCCCTGGAGTGCAGGTTCATAGCTCCTTGAAAGTGGAGTCGCAGGTAGATAGGATAGTGAAGAAGGCGTTTGGTATGCTTTCCTTTATTGGTCAGAGTATTGAGTACAGGAGTTGGGAGGTCATGTTG
>NC_057722.1:36709459-36727835 GCF_004010195.1 Chiloscyllium plagiosum | reverse complement strand
GTCAGTGCGCCAAACTACTACCGCGCCTCCCTTGTCAGCTGGTTTGATGGTGAGGTTGGGGTTGGAAATGGACAACCTCACACTTGGCAGGGTTGAACTCCATCTGCCACTCCTCAGCCCAGCTCTGCATCATATCTAAGTCCCTCTGCAGCCGACAACAGGCCTCCTCACTGTCCACAACTCCACCTATCTTCGTATCATCTGCAAATTTACTGACCCACCCTTCGACTCCCTCATCTAAGTCATTAATAAAAATTACAAACAGCAGAGGACCCAGAACTGATCCCTGCGGAACTCCACTTGTAACTGGGCTCCAGGCTGAATATTTACCATCTACCACCACTCTCTGCCTTCGACCGGTTAGCCAGTTTTCTATATGTGGTCGGCATGGACGGGTTGGACCGAAGGGTCTGTTTCCATGCTATACATCTCTATGACTCTATATCTGGCTGCATCTGATGAGAGAAAACTGTGTTAACCCCTGTGAGAGGTCGTCTGAAGAAGAGTCACTGGACTCAAAACATTAATTCTGTTTTCTCTCCACAGATGCTGCCAGAGCTATGGTTGAATTTCCCTAGCAATTTCTGTCTTTTTGTTTGTTTCAGATCTCCAGCATCTGCAGTTCTTTGTTTTACTCCAGTGTTTTCTCTGGATCTGTATTTGAGACGAGTTTTGTTTTTAATTTCAAAATGAACATGATAGGAATAATTGAAGGCTTTCACAATGCTTCGAATGCCTGGAAAACTGCAAGAAAAAAAATAACAAAGATTGCAGAAAGATAATGGAAAGTTAGCAAAGTGACCGGCTACAAGGCAAGTCAGGATCAATGCAGAAAACTTTTATGCAGCACATTTTGTGAAATAAAATGAAAGAAAACTCAAATTAGAAATATACTTAAATTAAATGTGGTTGGGGAACGAGAGATATCTCGGAATAGAATACAGTCATCGACGTTAGGAAGAAAATGCCAGAAAAACGTGTTTTTATATTTAACATTCCTTTGTTTCAAAACAAAGAGATTATGTTGAATTTATTTAAGACATTGATTGATTAGGCCGCAGTTTGAATAGGGAATGTAATTCATAACATTTTTTATATACAAGAATTGAGTTAAAGAAAATACGCAGCCATCATTCACAAAAATAGCTTATTCTTATTGTCACGTGTAGAATAATCAAATGTAATAATGTAAAAACATTCAGAAAATCTACAAAATATGAAAATCAATGTAAAATGCAAAGTACATGCCTGAGATCTGCCTTTTCCCTTGACTGAGGTTGATTGAACATATGTATACAGTATTTCCCATCAGTTTCTGATTATTTTTCGAAGAATGGACCTTAATCACAATGCTTTCAGACACAAGTTAAAACATCATTTAAAAACAAACTGGCATAGGGTTAGAAATTTATGAGGAACTAGATAAATCAGATTAACATAGATCTAACTAAGTAATAAATAGGACAAATATGATTGACCAAATTGCTTACTTTTTTTTATATTCAATGACCTATTTTCTTTCTTTAATACTCCTATCATTGCACATTGCTTTATTCAGATTGTCTTGAAATAAAATGTCATATCAGCATGTAGTCACTAAAGTAATTCTGTTAAAAACTGTGTTCCAAAATTCCAGAACATCAAACTGCAATAAACAATATGACAAAACATGGATAAATATGAACGTAAGAAAGTGGGCAGTTATGACTGATAATCTTCAATGAGAACCCAATTCGAATTCTTGAATTAAATCATGAATTGTGTAAATACTGTCCAGAAATGGAAGACAAGTTTGACCAGCTGCATGAGCAATGAAGCAAATTTAGTTTGTTTGATGGAGTAGAAATAATGAAAGTGAGAATGATTTCACTGAAGCATATTATAAATTGTTAAAAGTCACTTCAAAGGAAAAGCTTCCTTGAGTAGGTAACTGTTACCTGACAATGTATGAGTCTGGATGTGTTTGGAAGGGTTAATATGAGACTGATAAGCATGACACACTGTGATGATGTCACAAGGACTTGCTGAGAAAGTAAAGTAGAATCTCATGACAGATGGACCTAAGGTTAGGTTCTCCAAACAGTGTTTGTAGTAAGTTGAACCTATTCTTACAACTGGTAAATAGTTGCAAAGAGGCAATAAATGACATCTTGTTTACTCTACAAGGCTTTCATTGTTAGATCAGAAGGTGGTTACTCTCTTACACATTCGACCATGTAGGCCCCTAAAGGACCAACACACCTGGATGCTGAAGATGGCAGTACTTGCAATAGACAATTAAATTCTGCCAGTCTAGTATTAATCATTAGATTCATATGCAGAAAAAAAAATCAAGCTGTTAATGTTGACAATTGTTCTTTTTTTTAAATTGAATAGTAAAGAAGTTTTTAAATGATAAGGAGAAATAAATGAAATGGCTAACTTCTCTATCTCCTGTGCATATGGGCAGATGCTTTTAGATATATTCTAATCAATCTGTTGAGATGTTTTCTGACATATTTCTGGAGCAGATAAGACTTGAACCCATGTTTCTTGGCTCAGAGGTAGGGACACCATGACTGCACCACAAGAGTCTAGGAACGTATGAATTCTTTGGTATGCAATATGTTTTTGGAAGAGTTTTGTCTCATCCTGGTAGAAATACTGTAATGTAATTCATCGATGGAAATGTAAAAAGAAAAAGGATGTAACATTTGCTTGATATTCTGTTATTTTTGTTTAGTTATTCTTGGAAGCCCAGTAAGCTTGTATAAAATGTAAAGATTCATCTGTGGTTATTGATCTCCCTCTAGAGGTTAAACAAAGTTGGAGGGTGTCTCCTAACAACATGATTTGTACATGATCTGTTGGAAGGCTAGACACCATTGGCCTAAAGCTCCTTTGTATTTCTAATTTTTTTAATGATAGTGTATTGAATATTTTTATGTAAAATAGGACCACAGAACTGATGTCTTATTAAATTTACACAAACAGTATGATTGAATTCAAAAAATTCCAGAGCTATCTGACCTTCCAGATACCGCATTGGGAGATGTTGCATTAGGTACTACTAGAGGGGAGCAATATCACTTTTTTTTTTAAATAGCCATGAAAGCAACCTGTTACAAAAGCACAAATCATGAAAATATCAATTAAATCAGCTGTCAAAGATGTATTATCTTCAAACTCATGCTGATAACAAAACATTATTCTAATCCTAAAGGTGGATCACTCAAAACCATCCCGAACTAAATGAGTTCATACACAATATGATTTTATTAAAAAGAAAAAAAACTGTATATTTTCTAATGGTGTCTAACATATTGACATGTATTTCAACCATAAGGTAAAAATAATGACTGCAGATGGTGGAAACCAGATTCTGGATTAGTGGTGCTGGAAGAGCACAGCAGTTCAGGCAGCATCCGAGGAGCAGTAAAACTGTTCCAGTAAAACAGCCTGAACTGCTGTGCTCTTCCAGCACCACTAATTCAGAATTTCAACCATAATCTGGCAGGTATGGATTAAATTGCCACTAATTGTGTAATTAATCCCCATTGCTCTATTTAGTGCAAAAATATTAAGTCATGTCTTGTATTTGTTATACTTCTATCCCAGTTCTCAATATTTCCATGCAATTTCACAAGGAGAAAAAGTACAGGTAGTTCTGGGATAACATGTGTTTCAGCAGCGTGATTTGGCTATAACGTTGCTGAAGAATTAGAGAACACTATTTTTGAGAATAGTTGGCAATAATGCAATTCCAGCTCGCACCAGTTCATGCGATTCATTCTGCACATATGCCTATGTCCGCTCCAAAATCTGTGTGACATTCTGCACATGCTCCAATATCCGTGCCATTCTACGCATGTGCAACATCCTTGCCAGTCTTTGTGCCATTCTGTGCAAATGCCAATGTCCAAGTCAAAGACTCTGCACCATTCTGCACATGCACGATGTCAGTGCCAGTCTTCATGCAGTTTCGCGCATGCGCAATGTCAAAAGAAGGTGCCACTTAATTTTCCCTGCTTCCTGACTTAGTTTTGGCATTTTGAATCTGACAACTGTGAAGGCTCCACCAAATACATTATGTTCAATTTGTATCCAAGAAGTGAAAGCTCTTTAACACATTCTTACATTATGAGCTGTTTAACTGCTTACACATACACTTATATGTAATCCATTATTTCCTCAGCCATGATTGATTCTTATCTAAAATGTCATAACTGGGATGTGCAAACATCAGCTGGTGTTGGTAGGAATACCAAAGGAAATATCAAGGTTTCCTTCCAATTAACCTCTCGAATTTGTCCAAATTATGATTTCTTCACCAGACAGCTAACTCTCATGATTGGCTCACAAACAAAAACAGAAGTTGGTGGAAAAGTTCAGCCGGTCTGGCAGCTTCTGTGAAGCGAAATCAGAGGTAATATTTCGGGTCCAGTGATCCTTCCGCAGAATGTATTTGTTTCTGATTTACAGTATCCAAAGTTCTTTCAGTTCTCATGATTGGCTAATAGCTGCAGAAAGCAAAGAATGTGGATAAATGGGTGTTTTGGCTAGTGTCTGCCTCAGGAATCAGTGTTGGGACTGCAATTGCTTACAAGTTACATAAATGATTTAGAGTTGGGGACTAAGTATAGTGTGCCAAAGTTTGCAGATGATACTCCAATGAATAGTACAGCAAAGTGCAAAGGACACTGAAAGTCTGCAGAGGGATATAAATAGGCTAAGTAAGTGGGCAAGGGCCTGGCAGATGGTGTACAATGTTGGTAAATGTGAGGTCATCTTATTTTAGCAGGAATAACAGCAAAATGGGCTATTATTTAAATGGTGTAAAATTACAGCATGCTGCTTTGCAGAGGGACCTGGGTATCCTTATGCATGAAACACAGAAGGTTGGTTTGCAGGTGTAACAGGTAATTAAGAAGGCAAATTGAGCATTGTCCTTCATTGCTGGAGGAATGGAGGTTAAAAATAGGGAGATTATGCAGCAGCTGCATAAGGTGCTGGTGCGGTCACACTTGAAATACTATGTACGATTTTGGCGTCCTTATTGAAAAAGGATGTACTGGTACTGGAGGAGGTACAGAGGAGGTTCACTAGGGTTGATTCCAGAATTGAGAAGTTGCCTTTTGTGGAGAGATTGAGTATGGGACTGTACTCATTGGATCTTGTAGAAACACATAAAATTACGAAAACAAGAGATAGAACAGAAGCAGGGAGGTTGCTTGGACTGGCGGGTGAAACTAGAACTAAAGGACATAGCCTCAAAATAAGGGGGAGCAGATTTAGGACTGAGTTCAGGAGGAATTTCTTCACTCAAAGGGTTGTGGATCTGTGGAATTCCTTGCCCAGTAAATCAGCTGAGGCTATTTCCTTGAGTGTTTTAAGGCAAACATAGATTTTTGAACAGTCGAGAGTGTAGTGCTGAAAAAGCACAGCAGGTCAGGCAGCATCCGAGGAGCAGGAGAATTGATGTTTCGGGCGTAAGCACTTCATCATGAATGAGGCTTATGAGCCGGGGATAAATGGGAGGGGAGTGTGGCTGGGGGGGGAAGGTAGCCGAGAATGCAATAGGTAGATGAAGGTGATAGGTCGGAGAGGATGGTGGAGCGGATAGATAGGAAAGATGAAAGGTCAAGAGGGCGGTGCCGAGTTGGAGGCTTGGGACGGAATAAGGTAAGGGGAGGGGAAATGAGGAAACTGGTGAAATTCACATTAATCCCATGTGGTTGCAGGGTGCCGAGACAGAAAATAAGGCGTTCTTCCTCCAGGCATTGTGTGGTTAGAGTTGGTGATGGAGGAGGCCCAGGACCTGCATGTCCTTGGTGGAGTGGGAGTGGGAGTTGAAGTGTTCAGCCACGGGACAGTAGGATTGGTTGGTGTGGGTGTCCCAAAGATGTTCTGTGAAACTCTCTGTAAGGTGGCGTCCTGTCTCCCGATGTAGAAGAGACCACATTGGGTGTAACAGATACAGCAGATGACATTTGTGGATGTACAGGTAAATTTCTGTCAGATGTGAAAGGATCCTTTGGGGCTTTGGATGAAGGTTCCCCTCTCAGCCAACCGCCACCCCCCCCACATTTATCTGTCAACAACTGGCCCACAAGCCTCACTCCTGATGAAGGGTTTATGCCCGAAATGTCGATTTTCTTGCTCCTCGGACCAGTTGTGCTTTTCTAGCACCACACTCTTGATTCTGATCTCCAGCATCTACAGTCCTCACTTTCTCCTAATAGATTTTTGAACAGTAGAAGAATTAAGGGTTATGGTGAATGGGTGGGTAGATGGAGCTGAGTCCATAAGAAGTACAGCAGTGATTTTATTGAATGATGGAGCAGGCTCGATAGGCCTAATGGCCTATTCCTGCTGCTATTTCTTACGTTCTTATGTTGACAGCACACCAAATGATTTAACTGTCTGCTAATTTTCGGCACTAAAAGGGTTACACTTTTAGTTAACTTTCTTCTTCCTTGTGTTTTCTTCTGTTAATGGTAAGTAATGCAACTGTATATTGTGAGATATTGCATTTGCTTTACCAACTCACTCATTTGCGCACTATGATGCATTTTTCATTCATTCATTCATAAAATTGTACTTTATAGTACATTTTAGTATTACAAGACAAACTACATTAAAACATCCCTTCCAACCCATTACTGCTTCTTTACACCTTTCAATTCCTATCGGCCCCAGGCTGTAAGTAGTATTTGGATTGTCTCTGTATCAAAGGCTACCCCTGGGTAAGTGTTAATACTGTAACCTACTCAAAACAATGCCATCTCATTCATTGTGTCTCCATAACTCACTCAAAACTTTGGAAAGATTATAACATTAATCAGCCCTTAATAACCGTCTCTCAGGACCTGAATAGATTGAAGAACATCAAACAGTTTCCTCTACTACTATGTACCTTTTAAATACATATTAAATAGGTCCACTATGACATGAAACTGCATGAACAAATGTCAAAACCGGCCAAAGTAAATGAAATCTCACAATCCAGCTGCGGGAGATCAGTTTAATATTCTCTATACTTTTATTTAGTACACATATATATTTTCTCATTTAGCTCATATAGATTTAGTATTTTTACTAACTTTAAGGACAAAAATATTAACGCCTCTTAGGTATGCAAGCTCAGACTGGATAGACATTCTAATCTCATCAGGAGTAATGGCTAGCATTTAGCAAGTGCTTAAACTATCTCCTGCTTCCCCAGGACAGAGGTCACGAAAACGTTTGTGAACAATAGATACAATTATGTAACACCATAGTGCTAAAATGTCAATGCTATGTAAGAACTGTACTTCTGATTCTGTCATCACCTCGAACTCTGCTACTGTGGATATTCAGTAAAGAGGCTATTTTCGCTACTCACTGATCTCGGCCATTAGTGAACATGATCTCACAACTTGGCATGGTTGGCAGAATCATTGAAGACACCATTGAAACTGACCAGTCCCTGACACTACAGTTAAAAACAATGACTGCAGATGCTGGAAACCAGAGTCTAGATTAGAGTGGTGCTGGAAAAGCATAGCAGGTCAGACAGCATCCGAGGAGCAGGAAAATCGACGTTTCGGGCAAAAGCCCTTCATCAGGAATAGAGGAAGGGAGCCCGCAGAGTGGAGAGATAAATGAGAGGGGAATGGGGGTGGGGAGAAAGTAGCATAGAGTACAATAGGTGAATAGGGGTGGGCAATGACACTACGCTGAACGTAATGAATCTCCTTCTTAGAGTTATGATCTCAGCCCTGAATGCGATCCTTATACCTCTCGTGAGTTGGCCATTTTTCAAATCTCCCATGTCCAGACATCCAAATTAGATGAAATTGTTTATGGCAAGAAATTGCCTCGAATGTAAGTATTCAGGTGAGTGAGTGACCCCAATGAGCTGCCCACGACCTACAAGACATGGGAAAGCCTAAATTGTTTAAGGGGAATATATATGCTTCATCTCTACAATTGGGTACAGATTCTGAATGTCTTTGTCACTAAAAGAAAAGGATTCCTTTTCCATGAGGCAGTCGAAGGTGCCCTTGGAGACTACACAACACCAGGTTATAGTCCAACAGGTTTATTTAGAAGTACTAGCTTTCGGAATGCTGCACCTTCATCAGGTAGCTGTGGAGCTCGATCATGAGACACAGAATTTACTGCAAAAGATCAGTGTCCTGCATGCAACTGATATGACATATTGAACAAACCTAAATTGCTGTTAAGTCATTCACCTTTTAGAATGGATTGCAGGTTTTAGTTCATTAATATGTCAATCCCAGATTTTCAGATCAGATTCTTGAGATAACTTAAGGTTTTATTTAAAAAAAAAGTTGACATCTCAGCTCAGACAATGCATTAGAGTCTGTCTGTATCCCAATCTTGAGTCAGACTGGTTCTCTTTCCAAGGTAGGAATTTATAAAATGTCACATGGATTGACTGCCTGCAGATTGTGTGCTTTTTGAACAAAATAGAATGTATCTGCAATTACAATTCTGAAAATGCACATTCACCCCGCAGACTTATATATATTTGTGTGAGGTGGCATGGTGGCTCACTGGTTAGCACTGCTCCTTCACAGCACCAGGGATCCAGATTTGATTCATTAGATTTACATATTAATAAACCGAAACCTGCAACCTATTCTAAAAGATAAAAGACTTTAACAGCAATCTAGATTTGTTCAATATATTGTTTCAGTTGCATGCATGACACTGTGATCTTTTGCTTTAAATTCTTTGTCTTATGATCATGCTCCACTGTTACCTGGTGAAGGAGCAGTGCTCTGAAAGCTAGTACTTCCAAATAAACCTGTTAGAATATCAATCACATTCTGTGCTGCATTTCCCTAGCTTCCACCCTAAACATATTAAAACTGCTATCCCCAACGGACAAAGCCCTATGCATATACAGGTTTCTTTCAGATGAGAAGGATCACGACGTTCACTTGAAGGTGCTGAAGGACCTTCATTGTCCAGTTCTTCCCTGGAGAGGAGAAACTATGCCATGTTCTTAGCAGCCTGCAACACATTATCAATGAGGATGAACATCTCGCCAAGACCTTCCCAAGCCTCCACTACTTGCGTTTAAACAACTTCCAAACCGTAAACAGATCATTGTCCACAGCAAACTGCCCAGTCTTCAGGGTAACATCGACCACAACAACAGGGCTTATGCCCGAAATGTCGATTCTCCTGTTCCTTGGATGCTGCCTGACCTGCTGCGCTTTTCTTTTCCAGCAACACATTTTCAGCTCTGATCTCCAGCATCTGCAGCCCTCACTTTCTCCACAACAACATACAGCCTTGTCAGGGCAACCACTGCACGATGTACCAGAGTGTCAACAATGATACTACCATTACACGTGGGGCACCATATACCATGTACTTGGCCAATGTTTCCTATCTCATACACTGCAGGCAAGGATACCCCCGATGCATGGTACATTGGTGAGACCAAGCAGGTGCTACAACAACTGATGAATGAACACTGTGCAACAATCACCAGACAGGGATGTTCCCACCCTGTCAGGGACCACTTCAGCAGTCAGGGATATTCAGCTGTGGATTTTCAGGTGACCATCCTCCTAGGTGGACTTCAGGAAACATAACAATGCAGCATGGCCGAGCAGAGGCTGATAGCAAAGTTCGGTACGTATGAGGATGGCCTCAACTGGGATTTAGGTTCGTGTCACACTATAGGTGACCCCACTACACTATACACTCTCTCACACACAAGCAGACACTCACACTCTTACACTCTCTCATAAACACTATCTCTCAGATCCACACATACACCCCCAGGAGGTGCACACACACACTCTCACATGCAGTCATACGCACACACTCCCATGCACACTCTCTCTCTCTCTCACACACACACACGCACATATAAGTCTATGGGGTGAATATGCATTTGCAGAATTATAATTGCAGATACATTCTATTTTGTTCAAAAAAACACACAATCTGCAGGCAGTCAATCCTCGTAACATTTTATAAATTCCTACTTTGGAGATAGAACCAGTCCAACTCAAGATTGGGATACAAACAGACTCTAACCTCACATCATTAATGTATTGTCTACACTGAGATCTCATCTATTTTATAAAACCTCAAGTTATCTCAAGGATGTGACTGGAAAGAAGTTCATTAGATTTACATATTAATGAACTGAAACCTGAAACGCATTCTAAAAGATGAAAGACTTAACAGCAATCTAGATTTGTTCAATATATCGTTTCAGTCGCATGCATGACACTAAGATCTTTTGCTTTAAATTCTGTGTCTTATGATCATGCTCCACTGCTACCTGGTGAAGGAGCAGTGCTCAGAAAGCGAGTATTTCCATATAAACCTGTTGGACTACAGTTGTTTTTTTTAGATTACTTACAGTGTGGAAACAGGCCCTTCGGCCCAACAAGTCCACACCGACCCGCCAAAGCGCAACCCACCCATACCCCTACATTTACCCCTTTAACCTAACACTATGGGCAATTTAGCATGGCCAATTCACCTGACCTGCACATCTTTGGACTGTGGGAGGAAACCGGAGCACCCGGAGGAAACCCACGCAGACACGGGGAGAATGTGCAAACTCCACACAGTCAGTTGCCTGAGTCGGGAATTGAACCCAGGTCTCTGGCGTTGTGAGGCAGCAGTGCTAACCGCTGTGCCACCGTGCCGCCCTAATTGTGTTGTGTGATTCTTAACTTTGTCCTCCCCAGTCCACCATCAACACCTCCACATCTTGGAGAGTAACAGCAGAGCTGCAAGCTGGCAGCTTGCATTAGTTACAAGGGTATAGTCCGCCAAAGACTAATTGGACTAAAGTCACAGCTTGCTGTCAAAAATCTAAAGAGGAAGTCCCAGAATACAAGGAAAGGTTTAGGATGGCTTGGAAAGAGTATGTGGGAGTCCCAAACGTGCAGGATGACAAGAATATTGAAGATTGTAATTATGGCCTGCTGAAGTCTGCTTTTGTGACTGGACTTAAACTTAAGCTTATAAAGATGGTAAAGCTCACCAATACAGATTTGCACCAGAGGGGGACTAATTATAATGACCTGGTGGACTGAGCCCACCAATCCAACCGAGATAAGGGCGCCAAATTGCATGCCCTACAGACAGGACAAATGGGACAAACCCCAGTAACCCCAGAAAGACAAATGCCCAGGTAAGTGTTACACCTGTGAGAAGGAAGGCCACTGGGCTGGGGGTGCTGGCAAAAGGGAAAAGGGCGAAGTCGCCCAATAAGCAATAAGAAAGAGGAGACCCCAAAAACTGGGTGTAAGTCCAATCTCCTAGAGCAGTTTAGAAAGTTAACTACCTAGCAGCAGCAGGAGTTTCTGAAGATGACAAAAAACAGAGAATTTTACCCTGTGCCCCTCTATGCTCCCTACTAGCTTTATGCCAGCAGAGGAGAGATAGACTATACATGACCACAAGGGTGGACAACCTGGATATTGAGTGCCTTTTGGACACAGGAGCAGATTGACATGCTTATCCCAGAAGTACAAAACCAAACTCCCGCTAAACAGGACAGTGAAAACAGCTTACAGAACAGGAGCTGACAGGATTGAAATTACAAGGCCCAAACCCATACACACTGAATTTGGCCCCAACAAGTTAATAACCTTTGTATGGTAGGACCTGTAGCCTAGCTGCTCCTCAGAATGTATATCCTCAGCCAGCTAAATTTGGCTTTACATTTCGTTGATGGACAGATAACATGGTCCATTAGAACACTACAAAGGGAAGAATTAAAAGATCACCCCATCAGGGCTAACGACAAGGACGACTGCGAGTTACTGCAAATGGAACCCATGGATTTTACAGGAACCACTCCACCTTGCACTAAACAGTATCCCATCAGCCTGAAGTCCATTGCAGGAATCCTCCCAATAATTTATAGGTTAGAGGGAAAAGGGAATTTGGTAAAAACCCACAGCACCTCTAACAACCTGCTGTGGCCCATGTGAAAGGCAGGTGGAGAATGAGATTAACTATAGATTACAGGAAAGCCAACCAATGCATTGATCAAAAGGTCCCATTAGTAGCCAACTCCTCCACTATATTCAGTGCCTCAACACCAGACTACAAGTGGTTTTCTGTCATAGATATGTTAACGGCTTCTGGTCAGTACCCCTAGAACTTGGAGTACAGTCATGGTTTGCCTTTACTGTACAGCAACAACAGTACACATGGATCTGACTCCCACAGCAATTACACAACAGCCTGACTGTATACCATAGGGCTTTACAAAACCACCTCCGGGGATGCTATACTGATAGGTTCAGAAATGAAAAAAACAATATGAGATAGACCTTAAGACCCTTCTAAACCACCTGCAACAAAAGGTCATAAGGCCAGTATTGAAAAGGCTCAGAAAAAGTACTCCATCCAGGACAGAAAATCACCCATGGGAAAAGGGAAATCATTCAAATTTGGACTGTAGCCATACAGGCTACCAAACAGCCTACGACTGAGGGCTTTCCTGGGTCTGTGTAATTTTTAGTGGTGCTGATTCATATACCCAACTAACCCAGCCCCTAACAGACATCCTAAAGGGGGAAAGGGACTCAAAAGAACAAATTGCACTGATAAAGGAACAGGAAGAAGCCTTCCAGAACCTAAAGAAACCACTTTTTTCCACACCAGCATTGGGGATCCCCAGTAATGGAAAACCCTCTACATTATTTGTCCACGAGAAGGAAAGCTATGTGACAGCGCTGCTGGCCAGCGAACATTGGGATGGTTGAGAGCTGTTGGGTATTACTTAGGGAAATTGGACAGTGTAGCCCTTGGATGAGGGAATCTCTTTGAGCACGGTGCAAGTTACGTGCATGGTGGTAGAGGTTACTGAGAGTCTGGTGTCAGAGATTAATAGTTAAATGCACGCATGCTGTATACACACTGCTGTCTAGGAATAATGTATCACAGATGGACCTGATGAACAGCAGTCCGAGAAGCCCCTAATCTACAAATAGTTTGTGCAAGCCCGGTCAATCCAGCCACACTATTACCGGTGCTTGCAGAAAGGGAAGAAGATGACCATGACTGTGCTGGAATCCTGCAGGAATTGGAGGACCATAACCAAATGATGAATGAGGCCTTACAAAATCCAGACCCCATCCTTTACACTGAAAGCTCGTATTGCTGAAAATGGTATAAGGACTATCATGACACTCCGCACTGTCATGACATCGGGAGGCCTACCCCTTCCGGAGCATCAACACAGCAAGCAAAATTATGGGCTCTGATTGAAGCCTGCAGAATAGCAGAGCATCAGCCTGCCAACATTTACACATTCTCTCAACTATGCTTTTGCAGTTGCCCACAATTTTGGCCAACTATGTAACAGTGTGGATTCCAAACGGTTGCAGGTACCCCCATCAGAAATGGGAATGAAGTCATGGATTTGCTGGGGGCTCTCCAGCTGCCCAAAGAAGTGGCCAGAATAAAATGCAAAGCCCACATGAAAGATAACATCATGGAAGCCCAGGATAATGCCCTGGCAGATCAGGCAGCCAAAACAGCTGCCTCCAATCACTCTTGCAAAGAGCCTCAAGTGCAGGTCTGCCGGTTCAACATTGGGACAGCAAATCAAAATCTGCAAACAATGAAGAGTGAATGTTCCCAAAAGGAGAATTGAGAATAGATTGATAAAGAACACAGGATATGCAAAGATGGAGTTTAGAGACATCAAGAATCAAAACGACCAGTCAAAACATCTATTTATGGGGACATTTGTGGCCTGAATAGATGATAGCCCGGTTCCAGAGCTGATGGGGATGAGATTTCAAAAAATATGCTGAAACAGTAATGTACTGCTGCTTCACTTGCCAAAAGAGCGACCCTAAAGCCAAGTGCAAGTTCCCAATTGAAGGCACCAGTGCCTCTAGGGCCATTCCAGCACTTGCAAGTAGATTATTTCTTGCTCCCATACTGTCAAGATATTCAGACATCCTTGCAATTGTCGACAAGTTTTCCAGATAGTTGGAAGCTGCTCCCATGAGAAAGGCCACTGCCAATCTCACAGCCAAAGTACTGTCTTAGAATTACATGCCCTGGTGAGGACTATCCACCAATATTGACTTGGACCAGTGTTGGAGGAATTTACCCAATAAAGTTGAGAAATTGACTAGGCTGACAAAGCACTGACAGGTAGATCAGAATTTCTCTTCCTCGAGCTGAGGAAGAACCCGGTTTTGATAATAATCCTATACAATGAGGCTAATTAGAAATGAGGAAAATACAATGTATCTGGAAATGGAGTAACCTAGTTAGAATGGTGCTAATTGGAAAACAGTTATCAGAGGAATGTCCTAATTCGTTATACAAAGCAACATCCTGACAGTATCGATGGTTTCGGAGCTTCCATTCCTCTTCGCAGGTAGGTGCTAATGTCTTCTCTGAAATGGTGAGGTGCTTTTGTTGTCTTGTTCTGAGAGTAGTGCTCTTGCTGGTGCCTCTCTGTCTGACCTGCTCTTTTTGTGGCTTTGGTACTGCTGGGTTGTGAAACTGCCCTCGGGGCTTTGGAATATCTGTAGTGCTCTGTCATTGTTCGTGGGTGCTTGAAGTGTATTTCCTTGCCTGCAAGTGCTGTCTAGTTTCCCTTGTCAGCCCACTTGGTCCCTGCTGAGGCATTCTGGGTGTTTTTGTACAGTTTGGCCAATTTTACTTTTGTGGACCTATTGTGGGTTGGCAGGGTGGCAAACCTTTTCCCACAACCAGGGAACCCATTTCATGGGAACAGTATGTCAAGAAGTTTGACGGTTATTGAGGACTGACTGGAACTTTCACTGTCCCTATCATCCACAATTATCGGAGTAGGTGGAAAGAATGAATTGGACCCTGAAACAGCAACTGGCTAAATATCCCCAGGAGGGATGACTCTGGCACCAAGCTTTACCAATAGTTCTGTGCTATTGGTAAATTGTCAGGACTATCCCCAACAAAACAACAGGTCTGAGTCCATTTGAAGTAGTGACAGGGAGGCCAACGTGCCAATCCGGGACAACAGACCTACAGAGGGCCAACTGTCATTTTATGAGTGATGCCTTATTGTTGTACTGCCAAGTACTAACAGATGCTGTAAGTTCTGCCTCCTCACAGGTATTGGTTGCCTAGAAGGACCCACTGGAGAGAGGTCACAACATCATACCAGGCGAATAGGTTCTTGTGAAAAAGATCTACAAGAAACACTTAGACTCGAAGTGGGAAGGACCATGCCAGGTGGTGCTGCTGATCACTCAGTCAGCTGTCAAGAAGGCCTGGATTTCACACCTCCCATGGGCATCCTATGATACAGCGGAACTAGAGACTAACTGACCACCACAGTGCCTACGGTCATTTTTTTCAATTATGGTTATTGCAGTCTTTGTACTATCAGGATATTCAGATTTGCATGTAAATAGTTATCTCTATTTGTCTTTCTTTTTATGAAATGCAGTTGCTAACAAGCTATTAAAAGTATGAACCATTCCCAATTATGAGCCATGTCCCCGCAAGACCGTCCAACATCAGAAAGACCCAAATGGTACATTTTAGTTATAAGAAATGAGTGATTCTCTTTGAAGAGTCTCAGTAGAATCAAAAGGGGAGATTGTGAGATATTGTATTTGCTTTACCAACTCACTCACAAGCACACTATGTTTACTATACCATGTTTCCATCCATCCACCCATTCATAACTCTTTACCAACTCACTTACTAGCACACTATGTTTACTATAATGCGTTTCCATTTATTCATTCATAGAAATGTAGTACATTTTACTATTACAATACAAACTAAATTAAAACATCCCTTCCAACCCATTACTGCTTCTTTACACCTTTCAATTCTTATTGGCCCTATGCCGCAAGAAGTGTCTCTGTTTCAAAGGCTACCCCTGAATAAGTGTTAATACTATATCCTATTCTGAACAATGCTATCCCCACCATCGTGTTTCCATAACTCACTTGAAACTATGGAAAGATTATAACATAAATCAGCTCTTAATAAACATCTTTCTGGACCTGAATAGCTTGCAGAACATCAAACAGTTTTCTCTACTAGCATGTACTTTTAAATACATATTAAACAGGGCAACTAATCCCTTCAATGAAACTTACTGTCAAAACAGCACTTCGTGAAGCTGCATGAATGAATGTCATAACCGGCAATAGTAAATGAAATCTCATGACCCAGCTGTGGGAGATCAGTTTATTATTCTCCATATGTTTATTTAGTACATGTATAATTTCTCACTTATTTAGATCATAAAGGTTTCGTATTTTTACTAACATTATTAACTTGAAAGATAAAAAGACACTGCATTGGGACAGTGGCTCAGTGGTTAGCATTGATGCCTCAAAGCGCTAGGAACCTGAGTTTGATTCCTGCCTCGGGCAACTACTTGTATGAACATGATGTAGAGGAGCCAGTGTTGAACTGGGGTGGACAAAGCTAAAGCAGTTGGTTTGATGGTTCATTTTATGAAGGAGCAGTGCTTCGAAAGCTGGTACTTTCAAATAAACGTGTTGGACTATAACCTGGTGTTGTGTGATTTTTAACTTTGTCTGTGTGCACATTCTCCCTGTGTCTGTGTGGGTTTCTTCCATGTGCTCTGGTTTCCTCCTTCAATCCAATCCAAAGATGTGCAAGTTAGGTGAATTGACCTTGCTAAATTGCCGATAGTGTTCAGGGATGTGTAGGTTAGGTGCATTAGTCAGGGGTAAATGTAGTATAATCAGGTAAGGGAACGAGACTGGTTGGGTTACTCTTTGGAGGATCGGTGTGGACTTGTTAGGACTGATGGCCTATTTCCATAAGGTAGGGATTCTATGATTCTATTCTATGTTTCTATGACTAACACCTCTGAATTATGCAAGGTCAGACTAGACAGACATTCTAATCTCATCAGGAGTAACAGCCAGCAATTAACACGTACTTAAACTATTTCCTGCTTCCACAGGACAGAGGTCACGCAAACTTTTGTGTACAATAGATACAATTATGTAACACCATAGCACTAAAAGTTTGTACATAAGAACTGTGTATAAAGAGGTACAGTAAAACTGTACTTCACATTCCATCGCAACCTTGAACTGTGCTACTGCAGATACTCAATAAAGAGAATATTTTTGCCACTAACTGATCTCAGTCATTATTGAACACGATTCCAAAGTATCATAGATTCAGTTCACTAGAGAGGCTGAGATAGGTTTAAATACAGTCTAGACTATAACTTGCAGTTACAGATAACTATGTATACAGTCACCATGCTTCTTGCAAGGCTGCACAAGGCCGGTCATATAGTTTATATAGTCCTCCTTGGCTTGTTAATATATCAAGATCTTACAGCAAAACAACTCTTAATGAAGTAACATACACTCCTCGCAACCACAACAACAGGAAGCAAAATAGACTTCCCAGTAAGAACTTCTTGCCATTGAGATAACAGCTTACCATAAGACCCTGAACACAAAGACCAATTGCATGCCTTTTCCTTGTATGAGTTGTACTGTTTAAGCTACGCCACATATTCAATCTCCTTGACCAGTCAATGCTGTACCATCCATATATCATTGGTTATGTTGATTACAGTAGATGGAAATGTGTTGCTGGAAAAGCGCAGCAGGTCAGGCAGCATCTAGGGAACAGGAGAATCGACGTTTCGGGCATTAGCCCTTCTTCAGGAATGAGGAAAGTTGGTCCAGCAGGCTAAGATAAAAGATAGGGAGGAGGGACTTGGGGGAGGGGTGTCGGAAATGTGATAGGTGGAAAGAGGTCAAGGTGAGGGTGATAGGTCAGACTGGGGGGGGGGCGGAGAGGTCGGGAAGAAGATTGCAGGTTAGGAAGGCGGTGCTGAATTCGATGGATTTGACTGAGACAAGGTGGGGGGAGGGGAAATGAGGAAACTGGTGAAACCCGAGTTCATCCCTTGTGGTTGGAGGGATGCAGGAGGTGCAAGACTTGCGCCCACACCTCCCCCCTCACCTCCCTCCAAGGCCCCAAAGGAAACTTCCATATCCACCACAGATTCACCTGCACCCCCACACTCATCATCTATTGCATCCTCTGCACCCGATGTGGCCTCCTCTATATTGGGCAGACAGGCCGCCTACTTGCGGAGCGTTTCAGAGAACACCTCTGGGACACCCGGACCAACCAACCCAACCACCCTGTAGCTCAACATTTCAATTCCCCCTCCCACTCCACAAAGGATATGCAGGTCTTTGGACTCCCCCATCGTCAGACCACACCAAAACGACGGTTGGAGGAAGAACGCCTCATCTTCCGGCTAGGAACCCTCCAACCACAAGGGATGAACTCGGATTTCACCAGTTCCCTCATTTCCCCTCCCCCCAGCCTGTCTCAGTCAAATCCATCAAATTCAGCACCACCT
>NC_057722.1:36687792-36708459 GCF_004010195.1 Chiloscyllium plagiosum | reverse complement strand
CACGTCGGGGGGGAAATTGCGGTCCGGAAAGAAAGAAGCGGAGGGCTTTGAGTCCTTCGTGATGGGGGATGGAGGTGTACAGGGACTGGATGTCCATGGTGAAAATAAGGCGTTGGGGACCGGGGAAGCGAAAATCATGGAGCAGGTGGAGGGAATGGGTGGTGTCCCAAACGTAGGTGGGGAGTTCTTGGACTAAGGGGGACAGGACGGTGTCAAGGTATGCGGAGACAGTAGACAAGATTCCACATTCCAGACTAATATCCGGGTTAAATATCAGGGATCAGCAGTTAAAGATTATTTTCTATACTAAATGCAGATTTCAATGTCACTGCAATAGGACTGGAAACCATAACCCTCTGGTTCGGGCAAACGTATTACCACTGAGTCCACTGAGCTAAGGCAGATACTTGTACCTTCTTTTGGATAAAAGTTTTGAGAATCATTAATGGTGGTTAAATAACAATGCACATCCAAATAATAAACCTACAGAGAGGGATTGTGAAGATATAGTAAAATCAGTAATCTTATCACATAATTCTGATAGCCCTCCTAAAAGTGTGTAAAACAGTAAGCCAGTGCAAAATAATTTGCTTCTTGCTCATCAGATATTACTTTTGTTCCACAAATACCTAATTTCCAGACTAACATTTAATTGCATCCAATGGAAAGACAACAATTAACTAAATCTCCACAGCCAAGGTAATCTCAATCTTTCTCAAACTGGCTAGAGTTCTTTTGGATAATCAAGTTTCAAGTGTAGTTGAAGGTAATCCAGTTCAACTTGGATTTTCAATAGACACTTTATGAAGTTCATCATGTGAGATTACAAACAGAAAATCAAGATCTGATCAAGAAATTGATGTGTGTGATATTAAATACAGAATGCACTATCTGGCAAAAATATTATGCCTTTGCCAACTATTCTCAGAATGTGAATATTCATGATATTGTACTTTCTGCTAATCTACCAACATTGCTTTGTGTTATGAGTACTCAGAAGTTTCATGTTCTTAGGAGACTCAGAACAATTATGTGGATTGAGAAATAGCAAATGAGTTTAAGATGGAAATAAATTATAGGAACAATTGCTGTGTGTACTACAAAAAGATCATATCTTGAGACAACAAAAGTAATATTGATTAGAAAAGCATATGCAACATGTACTTGAATAACTACAATATTCTGGTGGCAAGTGAAATTGTCCACCAATAATGAAAAGTTTGAAAATAACCCTTGCAAGTATTTCTTTGTAAATCATTCAGTCCAGAAGATTTTAATTGGAGAATTGGTTCATTTATTCTTGTTATCCATTTTCACTCAAGCAATTTCAAAGTATATTCCTGAGAAACACTGGTAATTGTAGAAAAGAAAGAGTAGTTAGAAGTGAAAATTGATTTGACTCTAAAGGCTCAATGCGGAGCAGCTGTGAATAAGATAAAGTCATTTCTGAATTGTATTTGGAATTGCATTGGATTACAATTGAAAATTAGTAACATTTACATTGTGCAAATCAATAATTAAGGTAATTTTGGAAGATAATACTGTCTTGGGCACCTTATTTCAAAAACAATACAGAATCATTCAAAAGAAAATAACAACCATAATCATTGATGGCCATAAAAGAAGACATATAAAAGAGAAGCTCCAGCAGCTAAATTTATTTTCACAACCAGAGGAAAAATGTTCCAGATATTTAAGTTAATAAACATACAGATATAATAAAAAATAGGCAAGTCATTCAACTTTGACTTACACTATTTTATCATCTTTAGCCCACCTATAAGCATTTCACATCTCATGAATTTGATTTTGAAGTGTGGTCAATATTTGATTTGATTTCTTATTGTCACAGGTACCTAACTACAGTGAAAAGCTTTATTTGGATGCAATACAGGCAGCTCATAACATACAGAGATCATACAGTGATTGAACAGAGCAAGGAATACATTACGGCTGCAAAGAAGGTGCACAAAAAGCAAGAACAACATGAGATTTGAAGTTTGAGAGATCCATTCAGAAGTCTAATAATAATGACGCAGAAGCTGTTCTTGAAACTGTTGATATGTGTGTTTAAGCTGTTCTGTCTTCAGTATGACGGAAGAGTTTGAAAGAGTTTATAATTGGGATGGCAGGGGTTTTTGATGATGTTGGCTGCCTTTCCACGACAACAAGAAGTGTAGATGGAGCCAATGGATGGAAAGTTGGCTTGCATTATGATCTAGACTGTGTTCACAACTTAGTTTCTTATGGACCTGGGCAGGGCAGTGCCAAGCCATGATGCATCCAGTTAGAATGCTTTCTATGGTGCATCTGTAAAGTTGGTGAAAGTCGTTATGGACATGCCAACTTTCCTTAGCCTCCTAAGCAAGAAGGAGCGTTGTTGTGCCTTCTTTACCGTTGGATCAACTTGGGTGGTCCAGGACAGTTTGTTGGTGATTATCAATCCTAGGAACTTGACGCTCTCAACCATCTCCACCTCAGCTCCATTGATGTAGATAGGGGCGTGCACTCCTCCTTGCTTCCTAAAGTTGAATGATCAGTTCTTTGGTTTTGCTGAAGTTGAAGGAACGATTGTTATATTTGCACCACATCACCAGGCATTCTATCTCTTATCAGTATTACATCTCATCACTGTTTGATATCCAGCCTACAATGGTGCTGTCATCAGCAAACTTGTAGATGGAGTTGAGACAAAATTTGCCATACAGTCATAGGTCTACAGGGAGTACAATAGGGGGCTGCCTTGCGAGGCACCGGAATTAAGAATTGTCATGGAAAAGACGCAGTTGCCTATCTTCACTGATTGCAGTTGGTCGGTCAGGAAGTTGAGAATCCAGTTGCGGGGCCGGACCATAGACTTAGGTTTAGTTGGGATTGTTATATAGACAAACACAGCAGTCAATTAATCCAAATAAAGGTTCTGCAGGATATATTGCAAGTTATGAATGAATAACTAGTTAACTTTATTATTGTATTGAACAAGAGAAGAATGATGAACAAGGTACTAAAAATCACCCTGGGTTTTGTTTTAGAAATATCATAAGGTACTTTACATCTACCCAAATCACAAAACCAGCCTTGAATTTAATTCATCATCCGAAGAATGGTCAAGTCAATTTAGGTTTGAATAACATCAGGAGATATTATTCAAAGAAACCTCCATTGCAAAACTGAGTTCAGGGTGAATTGAAATCTTCAACAGGGAGTTGAAATCATGTTTGCAAAATTGTTTGGGTAGCAACTGTATTTTAGGTGTTGTTGTATTCTGACATACATTTCAAACAAAGCACACCAGTATTTTTAAGACAGTTAAATGACATTATGACATGTGCTGTTCCTCATGTTAGTCACTCACTCTGTGTCAGGGAGTCTGTGTATTGTGTTCACTCAGTCAGCTGTGTGTAATGTACAGTGGTATCAAAAACCCAGATTGTGTAAGTCTGTGATATTTGAAACTGTGCAATATTGTTAACAATGATGAGCATTTTACACATCATAACATTCAAGGCTATGGGCCAAGTGCTGATAAATGGGTTTAGTTTGGAAAGGTCAGGTGTTTCTTGCATGTCAGTGCAGATTGGATGGGCACGATATGATTCTATGATTCTATCAGCAACTACTAACAAGAAAGGTGATGCCATGTCACATCTGAAAAATGATACCCAGCATTGACCCATCTTGTAAGTGCAATATTCACATTCAAGAAAAAGTTGAAGAGACGCCATGGCACAAAACAGCATCAGGTGGAATCTGAAACATCATACTAATTAGCTTGGCTCCATTATATTTGTTTTAAAAAAGGATAGCACTATACATGTATGTGTATCATCATTGGTGGTCCTCACAGATGAGGATAATTCTCTTCCACTCTCAGGATGAATCCGTAGGTGTCTGTACAGATTGATGCCATTACCACTCTGTAACACTTGGGGCGTGGGAAGGGGTGAGTGGGACACTGGTATGGTAGCATGCTCCTTTCACTGTTTTCACCTGACTTTCACTTTTTTCTGTTGGCAAGACTCAATGTGCTCAATGCCTTCCCAGATGCTCTTCTTCCACTTTGGACGGTCTTACGCCAGTGATTCCAAGGTGTCTGTGGGAAAGCTGCACTTTGCCAGTGAGGCCTTGAGGGTATCACTGAAGCACTTCCTCTGTCCTCCTGAAGCATGCCTGCAATTTTGAAGCTGGGAGTAGAGCACCTGCTTGAGGAGTCTCATGTCGGTCATGTGCATGATGTGCCCATCCCATTGTGGCCTCAATGGTGGGGATCATTGGCCCATTCAAGAATGCTGGTGTTGGTGTGTCTTTCTTCCCAGCAGATTCACAAGATCTTGAACAGGCAGCATTGGTGGTACTGCTCCAGTGCCTTGAGGTGTCTGCTGTAGACAGTCTATATCTCCAAACCATAGAGAAGCATGGGACCACTACACCTCTGTAAACAATTATCATGGTGTCGAACCTGATGTTGTTGTTCTCGAACAGCTTTTTCTTATATTGGCTAATGGCTGTGCTAGCACACTGGAGGCGATGCTGGATCTTTTCATCGAAAGCTGCTTTGGCCAAAAGGATACTTCTAAGGTATTGGAAATGGTCAATGTTTTCTAAGGCTCAGTTAACCTTGATGATTGAGAGTTTTCTCTACAATGCCACCTTTATCTTGCAGATGTTTAGGGTAAGACCCATACTTTCATATGCCTCCGCAAAAGTACTGACGATGGTCTGGAGTACATGCTCTGAGATTGCACATACACAAACATCATCTGCGTACTGCAACTCAATGACACTGGTTTTGGTGACTTTGGTTTTTGCTGGAAGATGGGGGAGGTTGACCCACAGTTTCTGTAAGTTAGCTTCACTCCAAGGGAGAACGTATCGGCAGTAAGGTGAAGTATTGCAGCGAGGTAGATCAAGAATAATGTTGATGCGATACCCAACCCTGCTTGACACTGATCCAAACAGGAATAGGTCAGTGGTGGAACTTTTTGTCATTACGACAACTTGCATGTCATCGTGGAGCAGGAAAAGGACAGTGAGAAACTTCATGGTGTAAACACTGTGGAAAAAGCTTCATAATGCTTCTTTGCAAGATCAAAGAAGGCCATGTATAGTGGTATTCCATTGTATTTCTCTTGCAGCTATTGCATGGTGAAAATCATGACCATTCATGATTTCCTTCATGGCTGAAAGCTTCACTACAACTCTGGGATGAGTTTCTCAGCCAGAGGTAGGAGTCATCTCAAAGCTCTCCTGAGATGCTCTCCTCCTTTTAAGATAACGCAGACAAGGGCGAGTAGCTGCAGTAGGAATTCTTTGCCTCTACACTTCAGTGCCTCAGTGGGGATACCATCTCCTCCAGCAGCTTGTTGTTCTGAAGCTGGTGGATAACCTTCTCTACTTCGAGCGAAGCTGTGGTGTTGCTCAGCTCATGGCAAGTAGTTTGCTATGAGATGTGTTCAAGGAACCTTGGATCAATGACAGATCCTGCTTGAGGAGATCTCTTCAGTGCTCCACCCAAGGTTTTTTGATAGCTTCTTTATCTTTGATAAGAATCACTTCCATCCTTGGCCAGCAGGGGTGGGACCTTGGGTGTTTGGTCTGTATGTGGTCTTGACAGCACAGAAGAAACGATACATGTCAAGGCTGTCAGCCATTCATTTGGCTTTCTCTACCCACCATCTGTTCTTCATGTCTCAGGTTTGTTTTTGGACCTCTGTCTTTAGGTGCCTGTAGGCCTGCTTTTTCACTTCTGACTACTCAGAAGATTTATACTCAGAAATGCTATTTATTTCCGCTTAATACTTCCTGGATCTTATGATCATTCTTATCAAACCAGTCGTGGTGTTTCCTGATTGAGTGGATGACTAAGTTTTTGCTGGCATTGATGATGGTGATCTTAAGGGCAGACTATAGACTGTTAGGATCCTGCAACTCAACATGGTAGGCTGTTCTGGAAGGTTAGATTGAATGGAATCCTAGGGAGGCTGGTAAATTGAATACACAATTGGATTGATGATAAGAAGCACAGGGTAATAGTGGAAGGATGCTTGTCAGACTGGAGGCCTGTGACTAGTGGAGTGCCTCAGGATTGTGCTGGGTTCATTGCTGTTTGTTATCGATATCAATGATTTGAATGAGAATGTATAGGCATGATTAGTAAGTCTGCAGATGACACTAAAACAGGCGGTATTGTGGACATTGAAGAGGTTTATTAGAAATTGCGGCAGGACCTTGATTAGCTGGGCAAGTGGGCCGAGAAATGGCAAATGAAATTTAATACAGATAAGTGTGTGGTCTTGCATTTTGGCAAGTCAAATCAAGGTAGGAGCTTCATGGTGAATAGTCGGGCCTTAAGTAGTGTAATGGAACAGAAGGGCCTTGGAGTTCAGGTGCATGGTTCTCTGAATATGGAGTCACATAGACGGACAAGTGAAGGTTTTTGGCACACTGGTCTTCATCAGTCAGGGCACTGAGTATTGAAGTTGTGAAGTTATGTTGCGATGTACAGGATGTTGGTGAGGCTGCACTTGGAGTACTGTGTTCAGGTTTTGTCACCTTGCTCAAGGAAGAATGTTATTAAACTGGAAAGAGTGCAGAAAAAATTTACAAGGATGTTGCCAGGACTCAACAGTTTGAGTTATAGGGACAGGTTGTACAAGCTAGGACGTTTTCCTTCAGAGCATAGGAGACTGAAGGGGGGAGTCTTATAGAAGTATATAAGATCATGAGAGGCATTGATAGGATGAATGCACTCAGTCATTTTCCCAGGTTTGGGGAATCATGGACTAGAGGTTCAAGGGGCAAGAATAAAAGAGAACCTGAAAGGCAACTTTCTTTCACAGAGGGTGGTATGCATATGGAATGAGCGGCCGGCAGGCGGGGACATTAACAACATTTAAAAGGCATTTGGACAAATAAATGGATAGGAAAGGTTTAGAAGGATATAGGCCAAGTGCAGGGAAATTCTGCATAAGTGGACATTTTGGTTGGCATGGATCATTTTGGGCCAAAGGGATTGTCTCCATGCTTGTAGGACTCTATGACTCAGTGTCACTGAAGATTGCTAGGTTTGTACACAGGAATTGGTTGTATGAGGCTACTTTTTCCAAGTGGGAAAGTGAGGTCTGCAGATGCTGGAGATCAAAGTTGAAACTTTATTGCTGGAACAGCACAGCAGGTCAGGCAGCATCCAGGGAACAGGAGATTCGACGTTTCGGGCACAGGCCCTTCTTCAGGAATGAGCAGAGAGTGTTCAGCAGGAGAAGATAAAAGGTAGGGAGGAGGGACTTGGAGGAGGGGAGTTGGAAATGTCTTCTTCTTGACCTCTCCGCCTCCACCCTACTCCGACCTATCACCCTCACCTTGACCTCTTTCCACCTATCACATTTCCAACGCCCCTCCTCCAAGTCCCTCCTCCCTACCTTTTATCTTCTCCTGCTGAACACTCTCTGCTCATTCCTGAAGAAGGGCCTGTGCCCGAAACGTCGAATCTCCTGTTCCCTGGATGCTGCCTGACCTGCTGTGCTGTTCCAGCAATAAAGTTTCAACTTTGATATCCAAATGAATCCAACAAGAACTGGACCAAGCATATGTGGTACTCATAATCTTCTTCATCCTAAGTATACGCATGATTTTACTACAACTGCTAAGTATTTCATCAGTAATATTTTCAGCAACATAACACAAAACATCGCAGATAAGAAAAACTGCAGCATATTAACATGCCAAATTTCCCCTAAAGTAAATGCATTAAAATTCCATCAAATTTGACAATATTGTTATGTATTTGGCTTTAAGGGGTTAACACGTAGGGGGTTCCATACAACAGCCAAGCAGGGTGAGATCAATAGTTGTGATGTTGAGAAGATATGCTCTTCTTCATTAGGGTAAATAAAACCACAGAAAGTAGACAAAATCAAACACAAAATATTGCTGAGGAAAGGAGTGAACAAAGACAGAAATGGGAACTATTTAAATGTAAATCTATGATTCGCTCCAGTAATAATATCTAACAATATTCAATATCTAGGATCATACCAAAAGAGTACTTTGAAGTATTAAAGGGATTTTCTGCTATCTAGTGATCTCTGAGGCATGAAGTTTCCCTTTCTTGATATGTGCAAGATCAAGACAAACACTAGGCATACAGTAACAGTGATATCACCGCAGGGAGTTGGCAGCCAATTACACTGAAGTATTCTCAAACAGCAAATCAGAAAGTAAAATGCAGTAAAATCTTCTACTCAATTAAAATTTCCACAGAGTAAATACAAATCATCAGTGATACACATGGGATTAAAGTAGCTGAAATATCATAACTTTTTTTTAAATTTGAAAAAAACATTATTGCCATAATAATGGCAAAAAAGCATCCCAGTGATATAACATTAGATTTCTATGAGTAACTATTGAGTTATTAAAATTAAATTGCATTTATATAGTAACTGTTATGGCCACAGAAAGATCCAAAATGCTTTACAGCCAATAAAGTACTTTGGAAGTACAGTCAGTGTTGACACATAGCAGGCAATTTACATGTAGCAAGCTCCCACAAAAAGAAATGCTGTACTAATTATTGAAAAAATATTGACTATGACACCTGGAACAACTTTCTCATCAGTGGTGAGGTTCTGGAACCCACGAGTTCAAAGGGTAATACAGGCAAAAACCATAATCACATTAAAACATGCGGTGGAACAGTCAATGGGTTTAGGAATCAAAATTTGGAGAGTGGGATTAGTGTGACGAGGTATTCATCGACTGGTATGGACATAATGTGCCAGACGACTACCTTCTGTGCATGAAATCTTACTGTGTTTTCTATGTATCTATAACTCTTATTAAAAATAGTGCCATTGGCTCTTCTATGTCTACATTAGAGGACAGACAGGCCTTCACTTAGTAGGCTCTCGTCAAAAAGATAGCAGCTTAAATCTTCCAACTTCCCTCACTGGATTGGAATGTGTTGCTGGAAAAGCGCAGCAGGTCAGGCAGCATCCAGGGAACAGGAGAATCGACGTTTCGGGCATAAACCCTTCTTCAGGAATGAGGAAAGTTTGTCCAGCAGGCTAAGATAAAAGGTAGGGAGGAGGGACTTGGGGGAGGGGCGTCGGAAATGTGATAGGTGGAAAGAGGTCAAGGTGAGGGTGATAGGCCAGACTGGGGTGGGGGCGGAGAGGTCGGGAAGAAGATTGCAGGTTAGGAAGGCGGTGCTGAGTTCGATGGATTTGACTGAGACAAGGTGGGAGGAGGGGAAATGAAATTTTCAGCTCTGATCTCCAGCATCTGCAGACCTCACTTTCTCCTAGCCATAGTGAAGCCACACAGTGTCTAACTCAATGACTCGTCTCTGGTAAATACGAACGTTGTTGATCTCCTCTTGTGTTGAAATCAGAAACAGACATGAAGGTGACAATTGGAAGCCACCCACCCTGCACTGAGACTGAAGCCAGCCGTCTCTGGTTTGATGTTTTCAAGAAAGACCTTTATATCTGCGATGGGAAGATTTGGGTGTCAATCTTACAAGGTAATGCAACAATATCATTAAGGTAGAGATGGATTGTTTGTAGTGCCACCCCTCAGTGAAGTTGTTAATGAATAAATAGAATACATAAAGAAAGAAAGTCACATTTGTATGAACCTCAGCAAGGCTCATTACGGTCAATGAAATTTTTTTTACTCAGCCAATGAAACAGGGCACAATAAGCTCCCACAAACAGCAATATGATAGTTGCCAAGTGACCTGCTTTTGCAATGTTGATTGGTCAGGACTCCAGGGTTAACTCCCTTACTATTCTTTAAAATTGTGCTATGGTATCTTCTCCCTCCACTTGAGAGGATAGAATCATAGAATCCCTACAGTGTGGAAACAGGCCCTTCAGCTCAACAAATCCACACCAATCTTCTGAAGATCCATTCCCCTATCCTATTATCCTATACTTACCCGTGACTAATGCACCTAACCTGAACATTATGACAATTTAGCATGACCAGTTCACGTACCCTCTGGATGCTGCCTGACCTGCTGTGCTGTTCCAGCAATAAAGTTTCTACTTTTTCCAAGTCTTTAAGTGCTTCAATGTTGAATGTTTTGTGGCACTGCTTCTGTTGTCTCTGTTGCGGCAGGGCTATATTTATGTTGGTCCTTGCTTCGATCAGACAATAGTCCATCCAGCAGTCATTGGCTCCTGTCATGGCATGGTTGATTCTAACATCTTTCCGATTCCTTGCTCTGATAATGACATAGTCAAGGAGGTGCCAGTGTTTGGAGCGTGAGTGCTGCCACATTATTTTGTATTTGTCCCTTTGGCAGAACAGTGTGTTGGTGATGAGGAGGTTGTATTCGCAGCATTTGAACATCATTGGAGTTTTGCTTCCTAACTCCCTCTTTCCTGATTACACCACCTCAAAGACCTGCACTTCTGCCGTCTCTGGTGTTGAAGTCACCAAGGATAATTAGTTTGTTCACTGTAGGAACCAATGAGAGAGATTGGTCAAGGCTGGAGTAGTATTTCTCCTAGTCCTCAGCTACTGCATCAAGTGTTGGTGCATATGGTGAATACTATGATGTATTGGTTCCGAGCAAGGGTGAATCGGAATGTCATGAGATGTAAATTTATTCCACAGGAGGAGTTTTTGAGTTTGTCCACCAGTTTGTCTTTAACGGCAAAGTCAACTCCATAGATGTAGCACTCTACTTTGGACTTACCTCTCCAGAAAAAGGTGTAGCCACCACCTTGCTCCCTGCTGTCCTTCCTCTGCCAGCCAGGCTTCACTGAAGGTGGCAATATCAATATCATAGCGCCTGAGTTCCTGCGCAATAATGGCAGTGCTGGGTTCTGGTCTGTCACTGGCAGGACTATCCATGAGAATTCTCATGTTCCAGGTCCCAAACTTCATCCCGAGGGTGTGCAAGGGTGCCTGTGTGAGAGTTCTTCTAACCTGGAGAAACCATTACACACCAGTTACCACACAGACTTAGCAGCACAAGGTCTTGGTTATGTGATGCAGGGAGTCCAAGACAATTGGAGACCAGGTACTGTTGTTTGGCGTCAGACTGCCTGTGGTGGAGTGCAGCCAAACAGTTCAGTGCTGGATTAGTGCAAGGTCCAAGTTGAGGAGAGTGAGAGGAAGGTGAGAGAAGAAGGACAGCACAGTTGCTGCCATTACGCTAGTCATTCTCAGTCTGTGATTGTGAAATCACTAGGCGGGGGGGGCGGGGTTGTAAAACATTACTGGGCTGGTGTTGGGGGAATATATATTTAAGCAACCATTAAACTCAGTTGGGGGGGGGTTTATAAAATCACTGAACCGGTAGTTGAGTATTTTTTAAAATTACTAGGCTGGGAGGGTGTTAAGAATATTGGCCTGGGGGTGTTTATGAAAGCACAAACTGGATGGGGGTGTTTTATAAAACACTGGACTCTCAGGTATTTTTAATTAAAAAAATGAATACTGGGCTGAAAGGGCGGTATAAAATTATCCGGCTGGCATTATAAAGATTACTCAGGGTTTTAAAAAAAAACAGAAATGTGTTATAATATAACGTTAGACGGGGTGTTACAAAATTACAGGGAGCGTTATAAAAATACTGGGCTGGGGTTATACAAGCACTGGGCTGGGGGTGGATTTATAGAAATTACTGGGCTGAAGTGTGTTATAAAATTGTTGGGCGTTATTAAACCACTGGATTATGGGTTTGTTAATAAATTACTGAGTGTTATAAAAATGCTGGGTGGTTGGGGTGTTATAAAATCACTTGGGAGGTTTATATAAACACTGGGCTCAGGGCTTGTTCTCAAAATTATGGGTGTTAGATAAACACTGAGTGGGGGTGTGTTACAAAAATCTCACTGAAGTTGCAGTAGCAACAGAAATTCCAGTTGGTGGGCGGGCAGTTTATAGGCTGGGCTGCCACTGCGATGCCCCGTTCCGAGTGTCAAAAGACCAAGTGTGGAAGCAGCCAGGAGGAGCGGTGCTCGGGTCTCAGTCCTCGGAGCCATGTGAGCAGGAGAAGTCAAGCATGGTGTGAGGTGAGGGAGGGGAGGTAAGGGAGGGAGGCAAATAGCTGATTATATGCTCAGACAGTTGTGGACCAGATTACTGTAGCCATCTTGAAACTTAAATGCATAAATTCAAGGTGACTGTACAATACAAAAAAAATGCACAAGATTCCTGCACTTGACCTGGTGGATCCCAAGTTCTCAAGTGCCAAGCATTTTTCCAAGTTGGATGCCAAGAATGAATATTCGTCTGTAGAGCTCTTTTAGTGCAGTCACAAGTACAGACAATTTTCAGGTTGATGCTGTTTCCCCAGATTACCATTAGATTATTCGTGAGCCAGGACCTATTCCAATAGCATATGGGATTGTATCACTGAGAATCTACTAGTTTGCCTCTGTATTGCAGATGACATTGCAGTTCCTGGATAAACTAAACATGAGGTTGGTGCAAACCTCCATCAACTCCTGTTTTCAACTGTAATAAATGTCAATCAACACCAAACAAATCACATTCTTCAGTTTATTTTGCTCATCAACCATTATTAGAACTGATCCTACCAAAACAAATGTATAGAAGGTATCTATATTGCAAAACAAAGCTGCCCCAGTTTATTTTATCCCAGTATGTTCTCAATTTATGACCAAATTTCTTCAAAAACGCATTCATGCTACGGCAGAGAGATCATCAGCATATTTTTCAATCTCTCAAAATGCTTTACCATCCAGACAGTGCGTATTTCAATATTATGGGCCCTTCAAGTTCACTAAATTGGAAATATGTTCATCTCAATTAAGTTTCAGAGCATTTTTGCAACAGGACAACTAAACTATTGCATTTGTTTCTGAGATTGTTAAGGGCAGTTCAAGTCATCTACTCCAATACAGAAAGAGAGATTCTTGCTCTTGTTTCAAGATACAATAACTTCACTCAAAACTATTGGTATAATTCCAACATTTTAAAGGCATCTGGATGTCTCCATGAATCAGAAGGGTTTAGGGAATAGGGGCCAAATGCTGGCAAATGGGACTAGATTAATTTAGGATATTTGGTTGTCATGGACTGAAGGGTCTGTTTCCGTGCTGGACATCTCGATGACTCTATTTGTAAAGCATTTCATTGTTCATACAGATCAGAACCTGTTAGAAATTATCTGTCTTAAACTTCTTGAGCACTTCCATGACTACAATGTTTACTTGTGAAAGTCCAAGGGTATGATTTAGAACAAGTACAATAATATCCAGGTTCCCAAATGACCATCTCCAATGCTCTTAGCTGACTTTCAAAGCCCACAAAACAAAGATATTCTTTCAAACCCACAAGAGGATATTATTAAATTTGAATTGGAAGATAGTTACAACATCAATATTAAACATTTTGGTAGGAGCAAATTACTGCAAATGCTGGAATCTGTATTGAGAAAAACACACGGATCTGCCTGACGCACTCTGAATTACAGATTTTTTTGTTTTAAACATTTTGGTCACATCCAAGCAGACCAGATCAGCAATTTATGTGAGATGATGACCAGTTGTAATAGGTCAAAAAATTCATCCATCATCACTGGATGGCCTGACTGCATCCAATTAGTCCTTGAGCTAGTACATTTATTTTGGTCATTCCAAGACTGTCCAAGAATGTAACCTTCAAAGACAAACAAGTCATAATTTCCCAAGCTCTATCAAGTAATAATATATTGCACACACATAAGTTACAATGGCACAAAAAACATGAATCCATATATTGAAGTAAATTAATCAAATAACGTAAAATCTATTAATTCCATCAACCTCTACAATCAAGAGAACTTCTTCCTCTACACGAGATTCCCTCTGAGCCATGGTGTAACAATGTAACTGATCTTTTCCATTTCCAAGGGCATGATTACATTTTGGTAACTGACCTTTTTCACCAAATTCTCTTTTGTGCAACAAATCAAAGATACTATAAGTGCAATGATCGTTGACACATTGATGATCAGATTCAGTATCTTCTGTGTTTCTTAACAAGTTGCATCCAACAACAGTCCACAAGTCCATCCTTCCAAAACATGTCAGGAACTGGGGTGTTTGAACTATTTCATATTCTCCTCATTACTCTTGATAAAATGGTCTCACAGAACACACTATATATACTGAAAAATCTATGATCACTAAATATAAAAGGACATGCCAAGTTTTTCAGATAGCTATGTTAAATCTACATGCTACTCCTCTGGACAATGGTTTAACTTCACCATCAGTTCTCATGTTGGGAGACAGATTCACCCAGTTCTCACCACCCAAAGAAGTGTCTAATACATTGCTGCAAAGAGAAAAGAAAAGGTAAAAGAACATTATCAATGAGCACACAATTATTCCAACTTGAACCAGGACAAAGTATACATGTTTGAGATATTTGAACAAACTCATCTGGTTTGTGGAAAAATCCTACATTGCTCTTTCCAGCCTCAATCATAGAAGGCATAATGAGTGAAGAAGCAAACAAAATATCCAAACTGTGTATCATCAACCATATATCGCACTGGATGATCATTCAGATACTGAAGCTATCATCCCAGACAAGAGCCACACATCAACAATAAATGATACACAGATATCCATGATGACAATCATGGATGACAATCACCACAGAGTGAAGCTGCATTGGCACGTTGAGATGACTGTAAAAACACTGGCTTTAGTCATGTTGTGTATCCACCAAAGTATTACCCAAAGGTATTATCCAAAAATATTTCGAATAGGCAGACCATGATGTCAGTCGTAGAGTTGTACAGCACGGAAATAGATCCTTGTGATTTGACCTTAATGATATTATTTTTCAACCTCAGCACTTCAGTTGCTCTCTTAAATTTGCATAGCTGAATATATATTCGACAACAGTACAGATCTTATCCACTACTGCTATATAAGGAGATTATCAAATGTTTTTACATTAGCTGACCAGAAAATGATGGAAACATTGAACAAAAAGGAGATAGAGAAGGACAAGCTGCTTAAAGAAGAAGCAGGAGAACTGAGTTACGAGTCTCATCAGCAAGCGGCCATATCCATCTAGTTTGTTCAGGGAATATTTCTCCCAACACAACCATAAACTAGAAAAAGTTTGTGTGGCAGCTCCATTCTCATGCTCCCAGATGTCTTCTACCTTTTGCAACCACATGGCATTGCCAGTGACTGTAAAGTCAACATAACCTGTTTGCACTGGTCTCCTTCTAGTCTGGAGTAGTGGTCAAATTCCAAAATCTAAGTTTGCCATCCATTATTGTAAAAAGAAAGTTAATGACCATAAGATGGAAATGCATTGCATTTTCTCTTTCTCATGAAAAACCAGTGTGCACATGGCTTCACAAAGATTGTAGCCTTACCCAATGTACCACTGACTGCATGCACACTGTCATGCAGACACAGCATGTTAATTCAGAAAAATACCAGAACGACAAAGGATTGAATTCCCTTAAATTCCAGTTGGCATAGAATCATATCCTCAGTGCAGTGAACTCTTTGATGCCCAATTTTTTATCAACAGACATTATATTGAATCATACAGTATGGAAAAAGACACCAACTCGTCCATGCCAACCACCTTTCCCAAACCAAACTAGTCCCACATTTGGCCCTTATCCCTCTAAACCTTTCCGATTCATATACCTGTTAAAATACCTTTTAAAAGTTATAACTGTACCTGCATTTACCAGTTTCTCTGGGAGTTTATTCCATATACAAACCACCCTCTGTGTAAAAAGATTGTCCCTCAGGTCCCTTTAAAATTTTTCCCTCTCACTTTAAACCTATGCCCTCTAGTTTTGAACACTTGTCCCCTAGGAAAAAGAAACTTTACCAATTACGTTATCTATGCCCCTCAGGATCTTATAAACCTCTGTAAGGTGACTCCTCAAGCTCCTATGCTCCAGTGAAAGCCCCAGCCTATCCAGTTTCTCCTTATAACTCAAACCCTCCTAAAAGAACTCCACGAAGGCTGGTATCCTGTCACCAGGCCATCTTTTATTTAACGTGCATAGTACATGCCACTGACCCAGCTAGCTCTGATTCCTAGACTGATAGAGCCCCTGACATTCCTGCATTTTTAGCAGCCAGCACTCCATGACTGGACCAGGTTAACAGCCACTGTCAGGGAACTCATATTCTTTCAGGTCCACATGGCTGACCTCATTCCAATAACTACATCCTTACCCCTCAGTCCTAGTGTGTAGGTCCATTCTTCTTTCTGTAGCTACCTCTGGGCCATTTTTGCAATAGATCCTATTCCTCCGATTCTGCATCAGGGACTTTTGGGGATGTGGGGATTTACCCACATATGTTCGGGACACCACCCATGTCCTCCATCTCCTCCAAGACTTCATGTTTCCCTGGCCCTGAGTGCCTCAACTTCACCATGGACACCAAGACCCTCTACACCTCCATCCGCCATGACCAGGGCCTCCAAGCCCTCCGTTTCTTCCTCTCCCGACATCCCCACCAGTACCCTTCTACTGACACTCTTATTCATTTGGCCAAACCGGTCCTTACCCTCAACAATTTCCCCTTCGAATCCTCCCACTTCCTCAAGACGAAAGGGGAAGCTATGGGCATCCGCGGGGGCCCCAGCTATGTCAGTCTCTTTGTCGGCTATATAGAACAGTCTCTCTTCTGGAGTTACACCGGCACCACTCCCCACCTTTTCCTCCACGACATTGATGACTGCATTGGTGTCACCTCTTGCTCCCACAAGGAAGCTGAACAGTTCATCAACTTCACCAACACATTCCACCCGACTGTAAGTTCACCTGGACCATCTCTGATACCTCTCTCCCCTTCCTGGACTTCTCCAACTCCATCAACAGTGACCGACTCAACATGGATATTTTCTACAAACCCACTGACCCCCACAGTTACCTGAATTACACCTCCTCCCACCCTGCCTCCTGCAAGAATGCTATCCCGCATTTCAAATTCCTCCACATTCGCAGCATCTGCTCCCAGGAGAACCAGTTCCAACACAGAACATACCAGATGGCCTCCTTCTTTAAAGACAGCAACTTCCTCTCCCACGTAATTGAAGATACCCTCCAACACGTCTCATCCATGCCCTGCACCCCCGCCCTCGAATCCCACCCATCCAACTGCAACAAGGACAGAATGCCTCTGGTCCTCACCTTCCACCCCACCAACCTCCACATATATTGCATCATCTGCCGACATTTCCACCACCTACAAACGGACCCCACCACCAGAGATATATTTCCTTCCCCACCTCTATCCACTTTCCTTAAAAACCGTTCCCTTCACAACTACCTGGTCACGTCCACACTCCCTAACAGCCAACCTTCCCCTCCCGGCACCTTCCCCTGCCACCACTGGAATTAAAAACCTGCACCCACATCTCTCCCCTCAGCTCTGTCCAAGGCCCCAAATGAGCCTTCCACATCCATCAAAGCTTCACCTGCACTTCCACACGTCTTTTACTGCATCCATTGCTCCCGATGCGGTCTCCTCTACATTGGGGACACAGGATGCCTACTCGCAGAGCACTTCAGAAAACATTTCCAGGACACCTGCAACAATCAACCCCACCGTCCCGTGGCCAAACATTTCAACCCCCTCTTGCACTCTGCCAAGGACATGCAGGTCTTCGGCCTCCTCCACCGCCAGTCCCTTACCACCCGACGCCTGGAGGAAAAACGCCTCATCTTTCACCTCAGAACCCTTCAAACCCAGGGCATCAATGTAGACTTCACCAGTTTCATTTCCCCTCCCCCACCTTACCCCAGTTCCAACCTTCCAGCTCAGCACCGTCCTCATGACCTGTCCCATCTGTCAATCTTCCTTCCCACCTATCTGCTCCACACTCCTCTCCCACCTATGAAACATTGATTTTCTTGCTCCTTGGATGCTGCCTGACCTACTGTGCTTTTCCAGCACTACTCTAATCTTGACTAATCTCCAGCATCTCCACTTTCGCCCAATGTGTAAGGTGGCCTTGGCTCCTTTGATAGTCCCTAGACCTTTATGAAAACCTGTCTGGTATTTAATTAGGACTTCACTCAGGCAGCCATTTTCTAATGGAAAAATATTGAGCTAATCAAGTGGAATCTGCCTCAAACAATATCGCTCCAACAAGTTTGGGCTGGAGACTTTCACTACATTAGTGGTAACGAACCAGCTGCTTCTTATAAGAGACTGGAACCAAAATTGTAGCCTTATTCTGTAGAGATTCCCTGGTATAGTTTCTCAGCCTGACTGAGGTCTTGTGCAAACTTAAAGGTTGGAGTCCAAAGTGAATTTTGGTGAAGACTGGTCTCGCAATCATTTATACAGCTGTGCTGGTATTAACCTTCACTAGAGCTAGGTAACCATATAACCAGATGTTTTTTTTGATTAGTTATGACTTAGATGTGGCTAAGCAATTTAATTGCTCCAAATCAGCTATAGGTGGATTTTCCAAGGTGCATACTCTCCTGGATATTGGCCTATGAGTTCTTTTACTCAATTCAAGCTTAGTGGGACTCTTTTGCTGTCTCAAGTCTTCATACTAACAGCAACTACAATGGCCTGCCAGCCGGAATCTGGCAGAAAATTTTAACAATTTGGCAGAGGCTTGCCTTTGTTTTGGGGTTTTGCTGTCAGTTGACCTTCAGTCCCTCTGTTCAGATATGTCCTGAGTAAGGCTATGAAATTGCCCTCATTCAATGGTGTTCCCCAAGCTCAATCAGATTGGAGAGGGCACCCACTTCCATCAGAATAACCTGTAACTCATAAGCTCCGTTTGATGTATTTTCTAATGATAAAGCCAGCTGTAGTGCCAGTTTGAAGTCCAGTTGGGCTTCAGCTAGTAGGCACTTTTGCATGGTCACATCATTAATCTCACATATCAAATGATCTCCAACTATCTTACTTAGGGTTAAATCAAAATTACATGCCTCTGCCAGTCAACTTAACCTCATCAAAAATCTGTTAAGGACTCCCCTAGTTGCCAAACTGCTGAGTAAAATCAATAGCGTCTCAGAATTAGAGGAACCTTGGGGTCGTTATATTCCTTAACTAAATCTATCAACTCTTGAAAGGTTTTAATATCTAGTGCCTCAGGGAAAGTTAGGTTTCTAATAACCGAAAAAGTTGCACATCCACAAGCTGTCAGGAAAATTGTTCATTGCTTTTATATACCCTGATCTGATTTGTCGGGAAAAAAGTAATGCATTCTCTTCACATACTGGATCCAGTCTTCGACAGTAGGATTGAACAAGTCAAGCTTCCCATATATCGGCATGATGCCAGAAATTCTTGCCTCAACTCAAAGATGACTGTTGCAAGTGAATCACTTCAGGGGCATGTTCTTTTGTTGTTGCCACTAAAATAACTCCACAAAGGCTGGTATCTTGTGACCAAGTCACCCCTTATTTACACAGGAACAATCCTTGACTATAATGCTGCCTCATTCAGCATCAGGCATCAGAGTGTCAGTATTTCAGATACTCACTCTTTCTATGTCAATCAGTAGTCCCTAATTGGAAGAGATTAACAGTCTCAATCAGCGAACTCATATTCTATGAGGTCCATCTGGCTGACTTCATAACAATCACTACATCTGGTCAGTCTGCATTTGAAATATGTGAGCAGTTTTGGGAACATTATCAAAGGAAGGATGTGCTGGAATTGGAGGGAGTCCAGAGGACATTTCCAAGAATGATCCTGGAATGAAGGGTTTGTCATATGAGCAATGGTTGAGGATTCTGGGCTGTACTCAATGGAGTTTAGAAAGATGGGCGGGGAGATGGAATCTCATTGAAACTTGCAGAATACTGAGAGGTCTGGATAGAGTAGATGTGAAGAACATCTGAAGATGCCGGTCTTCAGCCTAGTCAATTCACTCCTCATGATATCAAGAAATGGCTGAAGGTACAGAACGTTGCAAAGGCTGTGGACCCTGACAACATTCCAGCAATAGCACGGAAAAGCCAAGCTATTCCAGTACATCTACAATATTGACATCTAGCTAACAATATGAAAAATGAACATCATACTTAAGACCTTGTGATAGATGGCAGGTTATTGATGAAGATGATTGAACCTAGGGCACTAACTTCTTTCTTGCAGGGAGATCTTGGAGGTGAGATGACTGACCAACTACCACAACCATCTTCATTTGTACCAGGTATGACTCCAACCAGTGGAGAATTATCTTCCTGATTCTAGTTTGACTGTAGTTTACTGGTTCGAGAGTGTGGTGCTGGAAAAGCACAACAGGTCAGGCAGCATCTGAGGAGCAGGTGAATCGACGTTTCGGGCATAAGCAGGAATGATAAAGGGCTTATGCTCGAAAAGTCGATTCTCCTGACCTGCCTGACCTGCTGTGCTTTTCCACCTTCTCAAAATTGATGGCTCTTGGTGCCTGTCATACAATTATAGGGGGAGACTTTAATTGTATTATGGATCCGGAAATAGATAGGATTCCCAAGAGTACTGCAGGAGTATCTCCCAGATCTAGACAATTGGTGGATCTGAACAAAGAATTAGGATTAGTAGATGTATGGAGATGTCTTCATCCACAGGGCAGAGATTTTTCTTTTTACTCCAATCTACATAAATGTCATACCAGAATTGATATGTTTTTTGCCCCTCGATTTTTTTTAAATTCCATATCATCCTATAAAATAGGTAGTATAGCAATTTC
>NC_057722.1:36624972-36686843 GCF_004010195.1 Chiloscyllium plagiosum | reverse complement strand
CCTCTGATGTCCGTACCTCACTTAATCCAAGTTATTAATACATTTAGCGCATTCTCAGGCTATAAAATTAATTTCTCAAAATCGGAGGCTATGCCAATGGGTGGCCTTGCTATGATACCCCACTTAGTGGACGGATCCCACTTTCCCTTTCGGTGGTCCCTGGAGGGTTTCTTATATTTAGGCACTTTTATTACCCCAGTATTTGGTCAGTTATACAGGGCTAACTTTGTGCATTTACTGGAAAGGATAAGGCAGGACCTCCAACGATGGGGAGACCGTCCAATTTCCTGGCTGGGTAGAATAGCACTAATTAAAATGAATGTCCTGCCCCGTCTCCTATACCCTATGAGAATGCTTCTGGTGATGTTGCCGAGGCTGGCACTACGTAAATTATATGGCTGGTTGGGTTCCCTCATCTGGAATCATAGACGGCCCCTCATTAAGCTGAAGAAGCTACAGCTTCCACAGGCAAGGGGAGGATTGGACTTCCCAGATTTTAGGAAATATCAGTTAAGTTCCCTATTAAGTTACATAGCTGATTGGGTCTTGTCTGATCCGCAATCAATCTGGCTGGACATCGAGGCTTCTCAAATAAAAAGCCCACTTATTAACCTTTTATTTTCAGACAAGAGGAAAATCATTACGGATCACTGTAAAAACCCTATAATACTAAACACAATTAAAGCTTAGACTATAATACGGCAAAATGAGGGCAACTCACATAAAACATCCCCCTATGCGCCGATAGTGGGAGCATGGGAATTCCAACCGGGGTTTACAGATGCCACTTTTAAACTCTGGAGATCCAGGGGTATCTCATGTCTAGGGGACCTATTTAAAGATGGGGTCCTGATGTCTTTTGAACAGCTGCGTCAGAATTTCGGATTACCTAATGGAGACCTCTTTCGATATTTCCAAATTCGAGATTATATACAGAAGAAGACTATGTTATTAGATAGTCTTTATAAATCAGATAGAGAATGTAGAGTACTACGACCAATGGGGGTATCTCCCGTCAGTACTATTTATCATTTACTACCTGATGAAGTATTGGGAGATATGGACAATCTGCTTAAAACATGGGATCAGGAATTGGGACTAGAAATCTCTTTAGAAACGTGGAATGACATTTGGGAAAACGCCAGAAGAATCACCATCTGCAACAGAACTCAAGCTACCCAGCTGAAGATACTTCATAAGGCCCATATAGCAGCGGATTGATTGGCAATAGTTAAAGCAGGAATTAAAGTGGACCCTGTATCTCTCCTTTTGGACTTTTCGAACTTACCCTCCCTGGATATGCACTGGAAGAGACTATTTTCTATTCTCTCTTTCTGTGCAAGGAAAAACATTTTGGTAAACTGGGTGGCTGAGGCCCCCCCTGGACTTTCAAATTGGCACAGATTAATTATGGAATGTATTCCCCTTGACTTCCTTACAAATATGGTGCATTGAAAGACCGAATAATTTCATAAAATATGGCAGCCCTTCTTGAATTATATGAATACAGATATTTCGGCTGTCCTAACAAGGGCTTTTACTTAATTGAGATTACGAACCTGGCTGGTCCGGGGCCCCTTGGGAGAGGAATCCCGCACGAATGCAGGTTTTGTTATATTTGATGTTAATATATTCCGAGCATGTATCTCACTACCCAATTTCTGTGTTATCCATTGGGTTTTTTTCTTTCTCTTATTTGAATAATGTAAGAGACTAAAATATACACTCTGGTTAGTTGTAGGTTAGATTAGTAGTTAGTTGAGTTTTGGTTTTTTTTCTCGGTATTTTTCTTTTGTTAAATTTTGGTTATTATTTATTTAAGATTTAATTGTATATCAATGTTTGTACTTGAGAGCTTTGTTTATTTTTGTAAACTTCTAAAAATGTTAAATTTCTAATTAAAATATCTATAAAAAAAAGTAGCATCCCTTCAAAGAGATAAAGTATCATTTAAAAAGGGTGTAAGAAACTGGTCTCCCCTACAGACAGTAACAAATCTCTACCATTTGCCTGGACCTTGTTTACAGCACAGATTTTCAGCCCATGCACAGGGTGATCTCTGCCAGAGTTCTTTTCGATGAAAGAAAATTGATGACACAAGGTAAATAATGGAGCCAAAAAATTTGTGAAGGATTTGATTTTATCCAGCTTAAGGGAAAACTTTTTTGTTTCAGTTTTTAATTTGAGTTTTGGGCATTTTTGTAATGGGGTGGCTATATGGACATGTAGTATAACAATTGACAATATAGTGGACAGTGAAGAAGGTTATCTAAGATTAAAAAGAGATCTTGATTGATTGGGTCAATGGGCTGAAGAGTGTCCAATCAAATTTAATTTAGATAAATATGAGATATTGCATTTTGGTAAAACGAACAAGAGCAAGACTTATATACTTAAAATTAGTGCTGTAAACAGAGATATTTGGGTTCAGATACATATTCCTTTGACGTTTGTGTCAAATATAGACTGGCTGGTTAGACCTTTGAGTGTAGGAGTTGGGTTCATTGCTTAGACCTTTGAGTGTAGGAGTTGGGTTCTTATGCTGAGGTTACAAGACATTGGAGAGGCCTATTCTGGGATACTGTGTCTCGTTCTGGTTGCCCTTGTATTGGAAGGATATCCTTAAGCTGGAGAGAGTTCAAATGACATTTATCAGAATGTTGCTGGGAATGAAGGGCTTAAGTTATAAGGAGAGGCTGGATAATCCTGGGCTTCTTTCATAAGTTGAAGAGTGATCTTATAGAGGTTTATAAAATCATGAAGGGTACAGATAAGGTGAATGACAGGTGTCTTTTCCCAAAGATGAGGGATTTCAAGATTAGGGGCATATTTTTAAGGTCAGGGGACAGATTTTAAAAAGACATAGGGGCAATTTATTTATACAGAGACTGGTTTGTGTGTGAAATGAACTTCCAGAGGAAATGGTGGATGCAGGTACAGTTACAATGTTTAAAATACATTTAGATAAGTACATGGATAAGAAATGTTTGGAGGGATATGAGCCAGACACAGGCAAGTGGTACTAGTTTAGTTTAGAATTATGATCTGCATGGACTGGCTGGACCGCAGGGTCTATTTCTGTACTGTATGACTCCATGAGTGCTCCTGAGAACAACATTCCCTTTAAGCTGAATGGTTGTGCATATTGCAGCTGCTCCAAGGTTCCACACTGAGCAATAGTGTTGGCACGCTGATGCCAATTATGGCATTGACTTCCGCTTCTGAAGAACAAAAAAAGCTGCCTTCAAAGACTACCACAAAAGAATGCAAGATATATGGGAAATGAGAATGTATTGCCTCTGCTTCTCCATTCTACAGAATGGCTGTAGGATCACTGTAGCATTCTTATCTGTCATGGACTATATATTTCCTTTCTTTGCCTAACTATGTAATGTAACACATAATCAGATCTAAACTGCTATTTCTTAAACTCAATACACTATCAGAAAACTGCTACAAATCATTGACTGTCTTTATTAGGTAATTATGATTGCAAACTACCTAAAATCAATAGAAGGGAAGGATAAAAAGTGAACTAGGCTACCTTAGAGTGAAGAATTAGTGTTAGTCCAACCGGAAGTGTTGGGACAAAATCCTAAGAGAGTTACATAAAACTGCATACATTAACTGGTGTGGGATAGCTCCTGGAAGAAGCTATCTACAATTCTACTTTAAAAGGAGATGTCATGAGAGACTTAAATCTACTGAGGTGCTCGATATAAGGACTCTGGTTTGAGTATTGTATGAGTGGTGATTTGGTTGTTGTACCAGGGATGTAGATTGGGTACTATTCAAAAGCTGTTTTGTTTCTTTTCATTGAATAAAGGGGTGTACAGGGATTAATAGGATAATAATTACATTGTGTCTTTAAAAATCTTGGATTGGAAGTAGATGGTTTGACTTATTCTATTTTAACTTCTACCTTTTGTTAATAAACTTCTGTTTATTGTTAAAGGAAAATCTACAATATTGAGTGTTAATGTTTCATGGAAATACCACTTTGTCAAAACCAAGACAAAACAAAATACAACCTACCAAGCTAGGTTCCTGCCTGAGATTGAATTGTCCAGTGATAACATCAGCTGGGATCATAAGAAATGTGGGTTCATCGTGGGATTTTTGAATTCATTGGATTCAAGAGGAATCTACATCTTTCTTGTTAAAGTGCATAAGGCAGCCGTAAGTGAAAAAAGTTAGAAATGAAAAGACCTGAATTAAGAAGAGAAAAGCAGTGAGAAATTCAAAGGGAGATTGAAGTAAGAAAATCCCAAAGGGAAAGGAGGTTAGACAGCATGAGTTAGCCAAAGAAGAACTTAGAAAGAAGAAAGTTGTAGTTATTTGAAGAATGATTATGTCCCCAAAGAGGAATTTGAAGGCAGCAATTCTAGTAATATCTTAGAGGACATTGCAGATTTCAAGACAGCTGTGAGGTGCCACATCGCCTTCCTGAGCACTGCTTTGTGGATTCATGGTGCTACGAATGTGCACGTGCAAGGCATCAAGTTGGGTTTGGATAATAACAGACGTATTTCTTCTGATCTCTGACATGGGCCACCAGATGCTAGATCGCAGATTTAGTGCCTTCATTTTTGAGAATGGAGTTGAAAGGTTGCGAGACAGATGAAACAGCCAAGAAAGATTTCAATTTGAGTGTTACAGGGTGTTTTGACAGGTACTGTTATGACTGTCAACAGCAATTTGTTAAAAGAACAACCTACTGTCAAAGAATGCTTATGAGCTTGTGTGCCTGAAGCTTATCAATGGAAGCCAATACTCTCATTGTCAAAGTAATAAACTATACCCCCTTAATGAAAAAGCTTTGATGATCCGACATTTTTCAGCCACATGCATTATCACGTGGAATGTCATGGGCTACAAGTGGTCTGCAGCACAAATGAAGGGAAGAGGACCAGGTTATCAGAGGACAAGAACACAAACAAGTACTAAAGAGGACCTTGGTGGGCCAATGTACAGGTGAGTACATACAGATGCAAACCAAGTGCTTAGTACATTGGCACGCCTGTCATAGATGATCTTGTTACTGTCACAGAGAATGGTGGAGTTAATCCCCAACTTGGTAAAGGAGCTTGGCGTCTCTTTTATCCAGCAAGAAATTTGTAGCCAACTCCATTAGAGCACTTGTGGATCCATCTGCGATCTAGCGTCTGGTGGCCCATGTCAGAGATCAGAAGAAATACGTCTGTTATTATCCAAACCCAACTTGATGCCTTGCACGTGCACATTCGTAGCACCATGAATCCACAAAGCAGTGCTCAGGAAGGCGATGTGGCACCTCACAGCTGTCTTGAAATCTGCAATGTCCTCTAAGATATTACTAGAATTGCGGTTACATAACTAGTGATGGGGGAGGTTGCCAGTGACTCTATGATGCAGTTTTCAAGTTAATGGCATTTATCCTACCAGCACTGGCACACTGCTAATAATTTCAGCCAACTGACTTTGACTATTGCTACTCATGATAAGATTGTACAATTTGAAGTTCGGCCTAGGACTGCTTAAGATTACACTGTGAAGCAATCTGCAGTATGCCCAATGAACCTCAGTTGCCTTCCACCAGCCACATTGCAATTACTGGAGTGGCTTCAGGGAGAAGTACTGATACAGCAAAGGTGCCAAGAGAATGTACAAGGCTGAATAGTTCTGAAATGGCTTTTATGAATGATTTTTTAGGAACATATGCAACTGGGAGCAGTCGACCACTCAGCTCGAGTTTACACTGTCATTCAGTAGGATCACGGCTGATCTAATTGTGGCCTCAACTCAATTTTATTGCCTATCTTCAAGGACCACCAATTCCTTATTAATTCAGTGACTCTCCACCTCTGTTTTAAAAATATTCAATTAATCCACCTTTGCCTCTCTCTGTGGAAGAGTGCCAGCACTCAGGACCCTCTGAGAGAAAAATAGTCCCACTCATTTCCATCTTAAATAGGAGATCTCTGAATTATGTCCCATAGTTCTTATGTCTCCAACATGGGCAACATCCTTTCAACATCTATCCTGTTATGCCCTATTTCTATGATTCCAGCTGATGTTACCATGGGACAAGTGAAATTCAAGAATTAAATCGAGCTTGATAGATTTTTGCTTAAAGTCATAAGCATGCCAGGCTGCAGACTTTGTTTTACCAATAAAACATATGTTTGTCATACACAAGAGAGACAAAACAAGCTACCTACATATAAAACAGTTTGAAAGGTTTCAGGGCACATAGCAAAACAAACTCCCAACTACTCCCCAAAACTACTACTTTACAGTTACTCAAAACTCCAGATAAACTGTTTTGTTATCCAATCTGTAGATTTAACTTAACTGTTTCTTCTCAATTTCAGTCCTATGAGCTGTGAGGTATTTTACTTTGAACACTCATATAACTGAGATCTTAGACTTTTTCAGTTTTAAATAACCAATACATGCTTCTTAACCAGATCTCCCCTTGCCTGGAAGTTTTCACAAACTAAACTCTTTCACTGAGGTAACCTGTTTCCTTCATTGATCTGAACAATTCTGTTTTTTCTGGGAGAAACTATATTTGTATCTAACTTCACTCAGGTCTCCTTTGAACTGCCCAAAACCTTTCCAATCTCTGGATTTTTCTCAACTAAGATCAATCTTTGATTATTCTAAACACAAAAGTAGGGTAAGCAAGAGTAAGCCCCTCAAAACTGCTCCACATTCAATATGCACATAGTTGATCTGACTACTACAAATTCCTGCCCGCTCCCTGCAGTTAGGGAAATACTTTCCACATGCTGAATATATCTCTTTTTCTTTTCCTTGGTGCCCCCACAATATTTCCATCCTCTACTCTGGACTTGATACTTTTGCTAGTCCTTCTGTAATTACTCCTTCCTGAGCTCTAAAGTTCATCACATATCATTCATAAGTAAAATCAGTAGAGGGTTCCAAATGGGTCTTCAATGCCATCAAGATCTTTCCTGTCTGCTCCTCAGGGACATTTAGAATGCAATTCAGTTTGTAGCACTATTTCCCCAGCACAGATAATGGAGTTGCTAGTCTTATTTGTTCAGTCTCAGACTGAAGGAAGTTTCAATTCTGTCACAAATTGCCTTTCACCTCCACAGGAGCAAGGACTGGAAAATTCAAAGTCTATTGACTCCCCCAGTACAAAATTACAGACTGAGGTGTTTAATTAGTTCTAGTATTTCTTGCAGCATCTAGTTTTCTTACAGTTATCAAAATCATATAATTTGAGATGTACACTTATAACACCACGTTCTATATGTTGACTTCATTCATTATTACTTTCATGCCTCGATACTGAAAACAACTAAAATCACATGACTGTGGCAAGTCATAATGTGCAAACTTCAGTGTACAAATCCTTCTCTTCAAACAGCTGCACCTGTACTTTGTAGCACAGACTTCAAAAATCTTTTATCACCTAATTTGCTGGTGTTATTTTAATAGTTTCTCAAATGCATATTTCTGGGCATGTTTTATGCATAAGTGATGACTGCTCTGTCAGGAGATTACTTAAGTAGTTTATAATACTTGGAACTTGGCATATAATATCAATGTACTTTGGAGAAGAAGGATACCCAATATTCTTATCTTTACCTGAATATTGTTTAATACTGATCAGGAACATTGTAAAGCACTTCTTTGTCTCTGTTCATTCATTTTTAATTCCAGATTAGTATTCAATACAGTTTTGAAATTCACATTAAAATCCTCCAAACACAGGTTTGTGATACATAATAACTAGAATTCCTTCCAATTTATTTTACAGTCCATGCATTTTCCACAGCAATGTTCCCGCTATTAACAAAATTTCTAATGGGACATGGCAAAAACAAAAACTACTAAGAAACAAACAAGAAGAAACACATGGTCCATGCACATAAGTAGGCATACCCATACACAGAGGAAGAATTACTATTTTAAAACTTCATTCTATATTTTCAGATTCACAACAATTCAGAACTTTCCATTCTTTATGGCAGATGCAGAAGGCACAACATAGAAAGGTGTTTGTCAATTCAATAAGCCTATTTATGTATATCTTCTGTATGACCAGTATGACTGGTCCTCACCTACCACCCCACCAATCTCCATGTACAGCGCATCATCCGCCGTCACTTCCGCCGAAAGGTGTTTGTCAATTCAATAAGCCTATTTATGTATATCTTCTGTATGAGCAGTGGTCCTAGTTTAACATTTCTTTTCTTCACCTATCCTTCAGCTAAATAGCTAAGCTATTCTTGATGGTTAACAAGGCGTGCACTGAGAGTCACACAATCATACAGCATGGAAACAGGCCTTTGGTCTGAACATAATTCCAAACAAAGCATGCATTTATCCAAATGTCTTTCAAACATTGTAATTGTGCCAACATCCACCACTTGCTCAGGAAATTCATTCCACAACAAACCACCCTCTGTAAAAAATTTGTCCCTTATGCCTTTTTTAAATCTCACTCCTCTCACCTCAACAATATGCCCAATAGTCTTGAAATCTCCCATCCTAGGATAAAGCTAACTACCATTAACCCTGTCTATACCCCTCATGATAAGGTCTTCTATAAGATCACTTCTCAATCTCCAACTTTCCAGTGAATAAAAACCCAGACTTCCTTTATAAATCTAAGCTTCCATACCTGGTAACATCCTGGTGAATCTCTTCTGAACAGTCTCCAGCTTAATAGTATCCTTCCTATGACTGGGCAACCAGAACTGGACATAATACTCCTGAAGAGGTGTCACCAAGGTCCCGTAACACCTCAATATGATTCATTGGACTGAGCAATGAATGCAAGCATGCTTAAATGCCTTTTTTAGCCACCCTGTCTTTATGTGATGCAAAAAAGTCCACATCTTCAATAGAACGACCAATAAAAACAGCAAAGGTAACTGAGCAACTTCCAAATTCAAGCAAGATATTCGGTTCTACTTGCCTGTAAACACTCATTGACTCCAGTGAAAATACTACACATCCTCACAATCTTCTTTGTAAAGCAGGTTTCCCTGCTCATGATTTTACATTTCAACCTTTTATTTCTGTACAGTTCTTCTAGACCTTTCAGTCAATTAGAACACTCTATCCCAGTATTCACTCTAAGCTGTGTAGTATTCAAAGAATTCACACAAGATGCACACAAATTATTCTCGTGCATACATGGGTTTGGAAAAATTGCAAAAGGGCATGATCCAACAAAAGTCCATTGCCCATTTGTTCATAGATTTGAAACACTATCATCAAATCATCCCTTATTCTTCTCTGTCAAGATGATACCAGTTCATTTCATTGTATTTTATATTGTGAGTGCAATGATTTCACGTTACAAGAGATAGCTTCATTTTTAAATGCAAAAATGTAATCAATTAAAATGCACTATGTATACATTGTTAAAAGGCTAAATATGCATACAATTTTGAAAGAAGTGAACAACTGTTGAAAAGAAAAAAGGGAAAAAGGAGTGTCTACTTTTCAAAGCTTGATATGCAAGTGTTGCTATCCCAAATTTGTGCCTTGAGGGACGGTTATATTGGAAGACCAGAAAGAAGGCATTTTTTGCAGCATGATAAGCTGTTTTTGGAAGGAGATGGCCACTGTCAGATGAATAAAAGGGCAGCAAGGGTGAAATGCAGAAAAATAAAGGAATATTCCATCCATTATTCTGTGCCATAATCAAGCCTTTTGGGTATTACTTGCCATCATGTTCCTAGTCCCTGTCCATGTCACCTACCGTGCTCATGTCAACTATTCTCACATCCTGCAAATCATGTTAACACATTACAGTACATCTTTCATCCCACGGTTATTACCATCCATTCCATGAAACCTGACAGATTATGATTGTAATATCTGAAGATTGCAGCAAGTAATTAATACAATATTTGATTCTTGCAACACAAGGCAGGAGACAATGTCAAAGAATGTCATGTGGAAAAGAAGTACACATCAAAACGCAGCAATGTCATTCGTTAGTTTAAATCTTGATCCTGTAGTTAAGGATGGAGATGTGTCAGACATTGTGTCTTCATTATTTGAAATATTTCCCTCTGCTTGTTTAACGTGTCTAAGTATTCTTCAATGTTTCTGCCAGCAGCCAAACGTTGCTCAATTTTCAGAAAGTTTAAGGCAGAAGTTGAGAATCAGTTGGCCCCTCTATTTGTAGCTGGAGGAAAAGGGTAGCAACAAAACAGGGATTGGAGTACCGGGGATGGGGGCTGACTACCTTTTAGGATCATAATTTCCCAAAGGGGAAAGACACCCAATACACGCCCTTACTCTGCCCACAAGGCTATTGGTCCTGAATGATCTAGCTCCATTATTATGAGAGAAGTTGTACAAGAAAACTGCATTTCTACAGGAAGATTTTCATCAACCAATGCAAATCCTTCCAGGCAAGACTTGCAAGATTCATAGTTGCACATATAGAATAATTTAAAACCTTGTGGTGGAACATATTTGTAGGGATTAAAATAAACATGGCTGACTCAAAAACCCGTTCATTGTTTATGATGTGGATTGACACATCGTACTGACTAAATTGAAATCAAGTAAAAACCCAGTTCCGTGCAGAAAATCTTTCAAAACACTTACAAGACCAACAAAATCGCACTTTTTCTTTTCACTTTTTCTTTCTATCATTAACCAGCCAGAAAGTGTCAAAAAGCAACAAAATCAGTCCAAATCTTGCTCTGTCTTCTTCAAGCAGAAATGATGCACCAGCTAGGTAAACATCTGCAAATGTAACAAAACTGTCAAGGAAATCACTCAACCTAGCACAAGGTTAACTATTAGAAATCTTGCTTTGAGCACTCCAAATATTAGTAAAACCATACAAAAATCTTGACCAAATATTCCAAAAAAAAGTATGACAAAGTCAAGTCTAACATATTAGGAACGGCTGAGGATACTGGGATTGTATTCGTTGGAGTTTAGAAGATTGAGGGGAGACTTAATAGAGACGTACAAAATAATACATGGCTTGGAAAAGGTGGATGCTAGGAAATTGTTTCAGTTAAACGAGGAGACTAGGACCCGTGGACACAGCCTTAGAATTAGAGGGGGTCATTTCAGAACAGAAATGCAGAGGCATTTCTTCAGCCAGAGAGTGGTGGGCCTGGGGAATTCATTGCCACGGAGTGCAGTGGAAGCCGGGACACTAAATGTCTTCAAGGCCAAGAATGATAGATTCTTGTTGTCTAGAGGAATTAAGGGCTACAGGGAGAACGCTGGTAAGTGGAGCTGAAATGCGCATCAGCCATGATTGAATGGCGGAGTGGACTCGATGGGCCGAATGGCCTTACTTCCACTCCTATGTCTTATGGTCTTATGGTCTTAAAAATGTTTAAACAGGAACAATGAGAAAGCATCAAGGAAATCTGTTTTCTTTCTCCAAAGTTAACATTCCCAAACTAAAAAGTATTGCAGAAATGTAATTTGGTTCAAAAATTTCTTCTGCCAGACGTTTGCCACTTTCTTCACCAAGGTAAGCACAGGTACTTTGAGCTTCTATTATCAAATATGTGTGTGCAATATATCATGTGTGAGAGAGATTAATCACAGAATTCTACCTGACATTTAGTCCTGTGAAGTAGAAGTCAATTGAATATAGTATTTAGGAGCAGAGGTAAGCCACATGGCCCTTCGAATCTTCTCCATCATTCAATCATGGCTGATCTGGTTATTGTTTGTGGTCCATTTTCTTGTATATACCCCATAACCCTGAATACTCTTGTCGATGAATAAGCTATCAAACTCAACCTTGTGTAAATTTAAAGACCCAAATTCCACCACCTTCTCGGAAAGAGAATTTCTAATTCTAAAAAACTTCCCAAGAGATAAAAATTCTCATTTCTGTCCTAAAATTCTCTGAAAATTCCCATGGTTTTAATCTCCTTCAAAAGAGTAAACATCCTTCGGATATTCACCTTATTCAGTCCCTCAAGGTCTCACATGTTTTACTCAGATCATCTTACATTCTTGTGAACTCAAATGTAGGCCTAACTTGTTCAATTTTCTTCAAAAGATAAGCTTTTCAACCTAGAAATAAATGACTAAACCATTTCCAAACTGTTTCTAAATTATATCTTTTATTTCAAATAAGGAGACCAAAATTGTACTCAGGACTCCAGACATGGACTTACCAATACTTTGTACAGTTTCAGGAAAACTTTCCTACTTTTGTATTCCATTCCCCTTTCAAGTAATGATAACATTCTATTTATCTTCATAATCACTTATTAGATCTGCATATTAACTTGTGATGGATGTACCAGGTTGCACAAATCCCATCTCACTGAGTCCTGCAAATTGTCTCAATTTAAATAGTAAACTGCTTTTCTATCCTTCCTGTCAAAACGGACACATTCACGTTTACCCAAACTTAACCCTATCTTCCAATATATACACACTTACTTAACTTCATTAAACATCCTTTAATACGTATTTCCTGCAACGTGCACTCTTATCTTGCACAAAAGGCATCTAATCAAATGCCTTTTTGGTAATCCAGGTACATCACACCTACTAATTACCATTACTTTGAATGATACTTCAGAAAAAAGGATTAGTTGAACATGATTTCCCTTTCACACTCCCCAAATTGACTCTGTCTGATTACATCGTAATTGTCTTAGTATCCTGCAATAACCTGCTTAATAATTACTTCTAATGCCTTCCTTGAAACAGACTTTAGGCTAACTGACCAATGGTTTCCTGCTTTCTACATTTTCCCTTTTTGAGTTGAAGTTAACATTTACTATTTTCCAATTTACTGAGAACTTTCCAGAATTTAAGAAACTCTGAAAGATCATAATTAATGAATCTGCCAACAGTAGGTTTTGTCATGTCAGCCTTTAGATCCAGTAGATTTCTGAGCAACCTTTCCCAAATGACAGTGATTGTTTTAAGTTAATATCTCCTTATCACCTCTTGATTTTTAGTTACCTTTGCAAAGTCTATTACATGAAGACAAACTCAAATAAATGTTCTAAACCTCTGCCATTTCTTTACATTTGATTATGAGGTCTCCAGACTCATTATCAATAGGACCAACATTAACTTTAGTTACCTTTAACCTATTCAAATAATTGTCGAAAATCTTCAAAATGTTATTATATTCTTAGCCAGCTTTCTCTCATTCTCTATTTTCTGTCTCTTTATTATATTTTTAACGAGCCAAGTGAGTAACAGTCACACAAAATCTCAGATGTGCAAAAGATGCAGAAATATTCCGAGGAGACAGACACAAGTAGACTTTGAATACTGAAGGAAGCATAAAGGGTGTAGAGGGGTGGGGGAGAGGTGGGATGCAAGAGATGCAAACAAATACATAGGAGAGAGATAGAGAGCGTAGATGGAGGTAAAGTGAACGGGCAGAAAACCAAAAAGTTTAGATGAGGATGAAAAATTTTAAGAGGCCAGATATAGAGACATATGTACGGGAGAGACACATAATCTTTAAAATGTCTGTGACATGTACCACTGGTCAACAATATATCAATAAATCTCAGTTGAACACAAAACCAAGATTCAAAATGTGTTTCACAGTTTGATCCATATCAATTAATTCCAGCAAGTTGTTATAAATTAGTTGTACTTATCATAGGGAACATGAAAAATACGAAAACCGTGGGAAAGAGTTTGGAGAACATTCTGGCAGCTAACAACTCCTAGGGAATGATTTTGCAGTACCATAGCTTCTCCAGTAGTTACCAAAAGACAAAGTGAAGTCAGATAGAGCAGTTACAGTAAAAGGTTCCAGGATTTTTTTCTTCCCACCCAAGCAGTTGCTGAACAACTTTTATTGTTGAAAGTCAAATTGTCACCATAACCAGATACTTGGCGATCGAAAACTTTATTTGGAGATTTGGATATTCAAAGAAAACATCCTGAGACACAGGAAACCGATCCAGGCAGTAACCCAATCAGCTCAAACTGAAGTTGAAGCCAAGGGATCCGAGAATGTTAACATATTAAATGTGGGGTTCTGATGAGGAAGCGAAAATTTCATCAAAGACCTGAAGAGGAAGAATGAATTGCAGTTCCCTAGATAGTGGTACTACCAAAATATAGTCAAATATACTACCCAAGCATTAAAGATAGCTCATGAAATCCCTGTAGCAGAACATGGAGGAATCCAGAAAACTCACACACATACAAGTTGACATTTTTATTAGCTGGATTTTAATAGTTTTATAAAGCTAATCACACATGTCAGCTGTTGGAAAAGGAATAACATCAAACCAGCAAATTTAATTCCCTCACCATTGTTTTTTAGGAATTATATTAGCAGACAGCTTGGAATATTTACCACAAACAAAAGCAGGACATCAGTATATCTTTTTATAATGGACATAGCTACTTTATTACCAGAGGCCAAATCACTGTTAAAGTAAAAGTACAGATGTTAAATACCAATTCTTCACTCAATATGGATTGATGGTGGAGATCCAGTCAGATTAATTTCACGTGTAAACGTTTTTGGGAAGTTTGTGCAGACTATGCATAATACAGTAAAAGTCTTCAGCATACCTCCTGCTGAAACACCAAGCTTTAGAAAGGTGTCATCGAACCCTCAAAGAGATAATCAGAGCAAACTAAAATGAATACGCTCAAAGTTGGAATAAAGGGCTAGAAATTATTTTGCTTGTCACGTGCAATTCACATTTTAGTCCACTAGTCTTAGTCTTTTTGAATTAATTATCAACATGGAAAAAGGAATTCAGTATTGTAACATGGGTTTTCAGGTGCAATTACGAGCCAAGTGAGTAACAGTCATACCAAGTCTTAGATGTACAGAAGATGCAGAAAGATTCCAAGGTGACAGACATAGGTAGACTTCGAATACTGAAGGAAGCACGAGGGGTGTAGAAGGAGAGAGTGACAGAGAAAGCACACTCTAGAGAGACAGAGAACAAGAGAGTGAGGAGAAAAAGACTATGTATTTCGCAAGAGATGCGAACAAGTACATAGGAGAGAGAGAGCAGGGGTCCTCCAAAACTAATTAAAGAAGTGTTTTTTTTTTAAGATAGAAGGCTGCATTCTCTATTTGCAATATGTATCAGTGTTCCAGGAGTGGTGCACAGGACCATGCAAAGTAGCTCTAGAAAACCTCGGAACATCACATATACCCATGAAACATTGGGCTGACAATCATATCAAATCCACCATATTTCAGCCAGGAGATGAAGTGTTGGTATCACTATCTTTACAAGATGAATCATTGAGACACAGTTCAGTGGTCCATTTAGGGCAGCAAAAGCGATTGGTAAAGTAAATTATCTATTGACTCCCTCCAGTTCACCAGAAAACGAATAGGCTATGTTACATCAATATGTTGAAGCAACACCGCTTTATTCAGGTAGTAAAGACAGTGGCTTATAAAAGATACAGTGAGGATGGGGCAAGAGGAGGCTTGAACAATTCCTAACTTGAGTGACCTACCATCCAGTGAACAAACAATGAGTTATTTAGGAAGTTACTTACAATTCTTTCATATTCTGACACAGAAAAGCAATAAAACCTAACAAAGTTACTCATCCAACTTAAAGGAGTCTGTGGACACAAAGCAGCTGTATAACATGAGCTGGATGCAGTTATAGGAGAATCTTCTTCATTTAACAGCATCCTTTTCATTTAGATGCAGAGAAAAGGCTCAAATAAAAGTAGAACCAGTATAGGTAGAGAAACCATATAATCAAACCAAGTCAAAGCATCTGAAGATCCTAAATGAATAGTGATCTACCTGATGCCTGTGACCTACGTCACCATCGATGTGAAGAAAATTCTAGTTCATGAAAGGGTATTGTGCCTCTGCTTGTGATCAGATTTCAGAAACACGCAGTCACCTTGGATCAAACCACCTGCCTCTGACATACAGCTCAGAAGATGCACTGGAAATGCAGTTACCAAATAAAGCTAACTAAAAAAAAGGCCTTCAAATACAAACAGAACTGCGGAACATAGACTCTTATCTACAAAGTCTGTATTTTCAACACATTGTAATATGGCAGTAAAGCCTGCACAAATTCAATCTCCCAAGAAAAATGGGTCAACAACTTCGATCTCTGGTGTTAAATTGCATTTTTAGCATCTCAGGGGGAAAAAAAAGTCGTAAATGAAGCAGTTCTTTCCAGGACAACAGGCCAAAAATGCACAAATCAACCAAAGTTTTAGATATGTGCACAACAAGAAAGATGGCAAAATCCTCAAATGTATAATATCCGAGAAGTTAGCGTGTGACAAGTGACCAGCAGGATGACCAAAGCTCCAATCCAAGCATGCTGTCAAAAGAATTATGAAAGTCCTTAACATCAACCATGACAAATGGGAAACCAGCTAGTGATCAATATAAATGGCAGCACCAACTGTGGCAGACTTTTGCCACCATAACAACATAAATTTCAGAAACACAAAAATCATTCACCAATCCTGCAAGTAAGGAATTGGCAAAGATCATCCTCCACCATTGACAGTGAAAAATTCACATGTGGCACTTATGGCAGACTTTGCTTTTCCAGAATCTGCTTTTAAATTATCAAGACAATACAATATACAATCTAATTTACGTCAAAGTATCAAGATGTTGCATTCTCATCATCTCTTGCAAAGAGGAGTCCTTCTTTTGCAAAAAGGGGACAGAGTAGTGATCTTTGTGAGACTGACGCTCTTTGGACAAATCAAACCAATGTCAGTTACTGGTGCACTTAAATGATTATCTCCCAAAAATGGATGAAAATTAATATTTAATGAGAAATACTTCAATTAGTTTGAAGAGTGCATATATTATATAATCTGAATACTGATAAAATAAATATCTCTGCATTCATCATAAAGTTATAGTAACAACATTGTTAATAGGGTTCCTCTAATAATTTAAATACCTGTTCCATAAGTTCACTGTTCATTTGCAACAATCAAGAAAATGCACATATAAAAGGTGAAAGTGCTGGAGAAATTCAACAGATCTAGCAACGTCCATGGAGAGTTAATATTTCTAATCCAATATGATTCTTCTTTGTAATCATCAGGAGAGTCTTTGGTTCCAAGGTGAATATATCTGTTCACTATGCTGATACCATTTATGAGTTTTATGTTCTTAATCAAATCAAATTATGGCCATAATATTAATGAAAGGCTATTTTAAAGTAATAGATTTGCAAACCATGGTATGATGTAACAACACTGCCTCCAAACTCAGAGTATTTCCATATACTTTATCTAATGCTTCTAGAATGCGTTATAGAATGTATTCAAAATCTAGTACAGTATTTCTGCTTTGAAATCTTGAGAAAGGTGCATTTACAGGCTCAAATCATAGCATTAACGTGTTTAGCAAAGTCTTACGTAACAAGACAAAGTGTTAAATACATTTGATTTGATAATATTTTTTCTTGTGTTCTGCCATGATTTGTGATATTACAAAATTAGAGCAGATCATTGTTGCTGTCAAAACTGTGTTCTTAGATCTGCACTGCCACCTACAGACCATTTGAAATGGTTTGCAAAACTTTCTGTTTCAGTTATTTCACTGATACCTAAAAAGCTTGGTTCTTAATGGATAAAGTTAAATCAGAAACATTTACTCCATTAATACAGTTCAACAATAAATTAAAATACTTCCTTTTATTTGCACATGTCTATCGTTATCCCTCTTGATGATGGTATTGATTTTGGTAGGAGATATTCAACATAAAGATATTCAAAAAAGGAACATTATTCAAGGTCATGATTGTCATTTTGTTAAGGGTGCAAATTTAGCAATTGTAAACTTATGATTCACACCAACTGTTGCTGTGCTTTCGAGTTAGCTGTTCGAACAGTTCCTGAGTGAGAGCCTTATCTTGCATATCTTTTTCCCTGGCCATTTCTCTCCTACACTGCTCTTTCTCCCAGTCTCCTCTCTGCTTATGTTCCCTAGCTAATAGTAGGTGCAATTCACTTCTAATTACAAGTAACCACTTGATAAATCTGCAAGTGGCAATCTCCTAACAATGACAGTCCTTTGCTTTCCTTAACATGCACTTGCTATTTTCCAAGTCTTGATATACCTGGAGAATGCCAAGTGTTAGAGGAATGTTATAGGCTTATCTTAGAGACAGTAGAGTCCAAACAATCAAGAGTGTAGAAAGATCAAGGAGTGGTTAAGGGTTAGGGTCAGGATTTGGAGAGTAAATTAATCAACAAGGAGAAATTAAAGGAGGCTTTAATGTCTTTGCTTTCTGGTTTCTTGGGCTTCTCTTATATCAAGATTCTTCATTTCTCACTCCTGTCTCATCTCAGGCCTCCTTTAATTTCTCCTTGTTGATTAATTTACTCTCCAAATCCTGACCCTAACCCTTAACCACTCCTTGATCTTTCTACACTCTTGGTTGTTTGGGCTCTACTGTCTCTAAGATAAGCCTATAACATTCCTCTAACATTTGGCATTCTCCAGGTATATCAAGACACTTATTGCTGCATTCCTACGAGGAGAACTCAAATAGCCCATTCTAATCTCCTCGGAAACCTTTCCATCAAGCATACCCAATAGAGATTAATCTTGCCAATTTGATCAAGATATCAACTCTTGAGTCTTTGGCCTTGCATTCACCACATAATTTCTGCAACTACTAATCTACTAAACCACTCATACTTTTTAAGGCCTGAAACCAATTAAAACTCTTCCTCGCACTCTCTCACACATGCTTTCCCTTGTATAATCCTCATCTTTTTCAAGTCCGGGGAGATGCAAAGAGACTAGGCGGAGGTGGGTACTGCAGATGCTGGAGATTAGACTCAAGATTAGAGTGGTGCTGGAAAAGCACAGCAGGGCAGGCAACATCCAAGAAGGAGGAAAATCAATGTTTCGGACAAAAGCCCTTCATCAGGAATGAGGCTGGGAGCCTCTGGAGAGATAAATGGGAGTGGGGTGAGACTGGGGAAAAAGGAGGTGGGGGTGAAGGTGATAGGTAAGAGAGGAGGGTAGCGGAGAGGTGGGAAGGAAGATTGACAGGTGGGACAGGTCATGAGGACAGTGCTGAGCTGGAAGGTTAGAACTGGAGTAAGGTGGGGGGAAGTGGAAATGAGGAAACTGGTGAAGTCCACATTGATGCCCTGGGGTTGAAGGGTGCCAAGGCAGAAGATGAGGCCCAGGACCTGCATGTCCTTGGCAGAATGAGAGGGGGAAATGAAATGCTCAGCCACGGGGCGGTAGAGTTGATTGTTGCGAGTGTCCCGGAGATGTTCTCTGAAGTCCTCTGCGAGTAGGCGTCCGGTCTCCCCAATGTAGAGGAGACCGCATTGAAAGCAACGGATACAATAAATGACATATGTGGAAGTGCATGTGAAACTTTGATGGATGTGGAAAGCTCCTTTGGGCCTTGGACCGTGGTGGGGGGGAAGGTGTGGGCACAGGTTTTGCAATTCCTGTGGTAACAGGGGAAGGTGCCAGGAGGGAAAATTGGCTTAGCCATTAACTGCCAGACGACATAAAGTTGAATGATATAAAGTGCTATTAGGTCCTGCTCTCATCCACCAAAACTATAATTATTCCTGGAAAATTATTTTATTACACCACTATTTCTTTCCTGAAAATCATCTTCTTAACCACCTGGCTCAGCATTCTCAACTCTCACCTCCAACGTGCTAAGAGCTTGCATACTTTTTTGTAACCTTTGAGACCTTTTAATCAGCTGTCAGAACCACTTCTGCCCTTTTCCCTAACCCACCAGAGCATATATAAGATGAGTTGATTCGTAGATATTGTTAATAAATTCCTCTCCTTATATACCTTTTCCTTCAGATTTACCATTACCAACTCTCTCAGCTATTGCCATGGCTGATCTTCAACTCTGCCTCAGTTCACTTGCCACTGAAACTCACAATCATCCCATTGTTACCTTTGGATCTGATATTCCAAAGCACTGCTTCTACTTCTTAGCCCTCTACTTCCTTCCATAAACTTAAAACTAGTCCAAACTCTGCCACCTAAATTATATCAAATCCCCTTTACCCATTATCTATGTGCTAACTGACTTACCCTGGCTGCTGGTTAGGCAAATTGATTTTGAAATTCTCATCCTTTCAAATCTTTACATGAACTCATTCTTCTCCCATTTCCATAATTCCTCCAATAGTACAATCTTCTTCAATTTCTGGCGTCTTGAACACCTGTGGTTAACAGCTGTGCCGGAGGCCAAGCATCCAAGCTTATAAATTCCCTCCTTAACCTTTTCTGTCTTTATTGCTCTAATAAGATGCTCCTTAAAAACTTCTTTGTCCGAACATTTCATCATCAACCCTAATACATGGTGCCAAATGGTGTTTGATAAGCATCCTGTGAAGTATCCTGAATGTTTTATTACATTAAAGGTGTCAAATTATTCAGCATAAATAGCACCTTTTTTTCCTAACTGCTAAAAGATCTGATGAAGAGTCACCGGACTGAAAACGTTAACTCTGCTTTCTCCCATAGATACTGCCAGACCTGCTAAGACTCGCCAGCAATTTCATTCAGATCTCCAGCATCCGCAGTTTTTTTGTTTTATTTGATTATCGATTATTCAAATTGCGTTTTAACGTTATGTACTCGTTTTATTTGAAAATAATTAATCGATACATTTTGATAAACTCTCATTTATGTATTTTCTAAAAACTAAAGCTGCCTTGGTTGTCAAGTTTGTATATATTTTCTCAAAAATCTACAGGCGAATTTCAGGAATTGACTGCTAGTCTACACTAGTAAACCTGTTCAAATTACCGACTGCATGCCATGAATTTACATATAAAAACATGGTCAGTGAATTATGAGAAAGTAATTACCGCATGAAAGCAAAGCTATCTGGCATTAATCTGGCTAACAGTTCAGGACCTTGCAAGGCCGACATCAACGCGCTGTAGTTATTTGCACCACGAACGAAAAAAAATTTCAATCTAATAACTAGGTATTTTCTACGACGCCAGGACTCTATTTTGCACTATGTGTGGACACATTTCTGCATGATTTATGACATCGTCCGCTGATTTTCCCATCGTATTAAAATATGCGCGTTACTACTGTCACCAGCACCAGCGGTTAGCCACGATTAGCAAAGTGAAATGAAAATAAATGCAAAGCGTATGGAAAACACAATATTGGAAAGCGAAACACTTGAATATAGATAGCACTTAAGAGCCACAAAGAAGATAGAAATTGCAATGGTATGTTAGACTCATCCATTATAATTTGGGCATCAAAAAATAATTTTGGTTCTCACGTCCCGATGACAGCTCTCAAGGCAAACTGTTTCAATAAGGATTACAAATATTGCCAATTTATACAAGCATTCCCCCTTGCAACTCCATGAAATTTGCAAATGGAATGTTCCCGCGGGAATGCGTAAGTTGATCGGCAATGATCAACTACATGGAATTTGGCGCTGCTTTTCCATTTCTAAAAAAAAAGAATATTGTACCCTTTTCTTCAGACGCCTGATTCAAAGATCAATGAACTGCCCGGCCTAATTTTAAAAAGGGCAAGTTAAACGCTGCAAGCCGTGGCACTGAAGATTTTCGGCCAGCAGCGCACACCGCAAACAAAGTTTCATTCATTTCGCGAGCACCACTGAAACAGTTTGACATACGGCTCCATATTAACCATTCAGGGCACTCACCTTCCAATTCTTTCTCCAGACATTTAGCGCTCATCCGCTCATGCGTTACCTCTCTCCTCTCAAAATATGTCTGCGGTCTCCAATAAAATCCACACAGCCATCACAGAAATCCAGAAACAATATCCATTGTTGAAACAAAGGTTTCGGATGTTGCTACCTTCCGATCCTTGTTTATGTGCATTCCAGTTCAATCGACATCTGAAAGCCTTAAGAAATCCAATGGCGGACTAGAGCTATTCGATTCTGCTTTTTCAATGATGCTGATACATTCATTCTTTTCTCGATATTGCTTGCATTTACAGATGTTTGTGTTACGGATCCTAAATCGTTCGCAGATGCAGACTAGGAAATTTTAATACATTCACGGACGTATATTCAAGAATACCTCCGGAAGTAAGGTAACAAACGTGCAGTTTGTTACTTACTAGAATCCTTTTTCTCAATAAACAGTATTTACCCAAGCCAAGCGCTGCAAATTATACACCTAGCTGAGTTAAATACATCTTAAGTCCGATTTGAGTGGATTCATGAACATTGGGAACACATCAAGGTACTCCTCGAACGTCAGAACTGACGTCAGCGTCAGATACGTAGCAAAAATATCTTTTTATAGATTATTCAAACATGGTCCAGATTTTAAAATAAATATTTTTCTATTGTCTTTTATTTCTTGGGCAATCCAGTTTCGCTACTGGCACTATGCCACTGATGGCACAGCCACATGACTTCTACATTATTTTTCTAAGTTAATTTCATGTCATCGAAATGACTAGTTAACTTGAGCAATAATAATGCATTTTCCTAAGTATGTAGGACACCTCCTGGACAAAATGCAATGGTTCTGAAAAGACACCAACGCCTCAAAAGACAAACAGAACGCTCATTTACACAGGGGCAGCAATGAAGATATCTTAAAATGTATATTAGGCTGCAAAGGATGTTCAGCGCATCCCATAACAGCCTTAAATGTACACCAAAGTGCATGAATGCAATTTATGGAGCATTACTGAGTCCAGCTCCTGGCAAGGGACGGTTTAACGGATACATAGTGGGTGACAAATCTACCATAGTTATATGAATTTAAGATCACATAGTAGAAAATGACAGTTACTGATCCTGCAAAACTTCCGTGTCTTCAGCATTTCAAAACATTTTCCCAGTGTCTGTTTCTGCTGAGATATATACAAAATCACAACATTCTCTGAAAGCCTTGAGCGAAATTGTTGTGAAAAGTAATCACAAAGATAAAAGTTATTGGAATTCTCATACGAAAACATACTAAGTGGCGCAAATCTAGCTGAAATAAGAAGAGGAACAATTACCGAATCTGTCAGCCATTTGTTTTAATCGTTCATTGGATTTGAGTCCAGCTGGCTGTGTCAACATTTATTGCCTATTTCTAATTGCCTTAAGAAGCTGTCTTCTTGAATTGCAATAGTCCAAGGTAGATAGGTATATCCGTGGTGTTCCTAGGAAAGGAATGCCAAGATTTTGACTCAGCTACACGGAAGGTATGGTGATATAGTTCCAAGTCAGTATGTGTGGCTTGAAGGGAACTTGCTGTTGGTGGTGCTCCTATGCATCTGCTGTCCTTTTTGTCCTGCATGATGATGGTCACTGATTTGGAAGATGCTGTTGAGTAAATCTTAGTGAGTTTCTGCAGCACATCATGTCAATTGTACAAACTGCTATCAATGTGCACTAATGGTGAAATTACTTCATGTTTATGGTGGTAGATGGGGTGCCATTCAAGCAGGTTGCTTTGTTCTGAATGGTGTCAAGCTTCTTGGGTGTTGCTGGCACTGAACTTATTCAGGCAAGTAGAAAATATTCTATCACAGTCTTGATTTACACCTTTGGGGCATCAAAAGGGGAACTATTCATTTCAGAATTCCTAGTCTTTGATCTTCTCTTGTAGCCACTGTATTTAAATGACTAGTTCGGTTTCTGTTCAATGGTAATCCCCACAATGTCAATAGTGGGGGATTCAGCAGTGGTAATGCTATTGAATATTAAGGAAAAACTGGTAATTTATCTTTTTTTGGAGATGATCAGCCTGGCAATTGTGTAATGTGATGTCAGGAGAACAGAATATTGAATGGAATATCTCCGGAATTGACTTGGAACCTCAACTGAAGTGGAATCTTGAAAGATAGCCAGGGGCATACAAAAAAACAAGTAGATGCAATGGATCAATAGATATAACAGATAAAATGCATTGTACACATTTATAATGTACTGTACCAGCAGAACAAATGAGTAAACACAACAAACACAATAAACAGGAGTTGGAGTAGACAATATGGCCTATCAAGCCTGATCCTCCATTCAACACAATCATGGCTGATCTTGGTCCTCAACTCAACTGTCTTACCTGCTCCCCGTTTCCCTTGATTATCTCGGAGACCAAAAATATCTACTGCAGTGCTCCATGTATTCAATGATGGAGAGTCCACACTACACACTATATATTATTGACATAAAATATAAACATACTAAATATTACACATAAGATATAATGGCTGATAATGTGGTGCTGCAAGAGCACAGCAGGTCAGGCAGCATCCGAGGAGCAGGAGAATCTATGTTTCGGGCATAAACCCTTCATCAGGAATCAGCCTCACTCCTGATAAAGAGCTTATGCCAAAACATTGATTCTCCTGCTCCTCAGATGCTGCCTGACCTCCTGTGCTTTTTCCAGTACCACACTCTCGACTTTGATCTCCAACATCTGCAGTCCTCACTTTCTCCATATATGATGTGTGATATGAATATATTATGAATGTTTTACTGGGAAATTCAAAGGCTTTTGGGGTAATGGCAGACATGTCTGAAGCAATAAAGACAAAATATTGAAGATGATGGAAATCTAAAACAAACATGCTGAAGAAACTCAGCAGGTCTGGCAGCATCTGTGGAGAAATAAACAGAATTGACAATACAAACTGAAGAAGTCATACCAAACCTAAAACATTAACTCTGTTTCCCTCTCCACAAATGCTGCCAAACCTGCTAAATTTCTCCAATATTTTCTATGCCTGAATAGTCAGAAAAGGGTAGACTTGTACTGATATTGAACCTGATGTGTCATTAAGATGTCTCAAAGTTTATTACAAACAATGAAGTCTTCTTGATATGTAGTAATTCGTAAAATGTTACCAAAAGATTTAGCAATACTGACAGCTCATTCGCAACTTAAACTGATTCTGGGCACTGACTTGGAATCAATGCTAATCCATTTGAGTGACCAGAGAGCAGACCATACCACAATTGCTTCAGAAAAGACAATCGAGTCTTCTTTGTCAATTCCATTCAAGTATGGTCACGACATTCTGTTTGCCAATGTAAGTCGAATTTTCAATTCAATGTAATAATTTTCAACTAATTTCTCACAACTATTAATCCTCTGTAAATGACCATACATTAAAAAATGCTTCATTGGCTATAGAACGCTTTGAGATGCCCAGATATTTTCAAAAGCAGTCTTTCTTTTCTCTAAGTTGTTGGAACTAACTTGATCAATGATAATGTTTACTCAAAGGATTTCTGTAAGCACTTGCTGAGAATATTTATCCATCAGAGCATTAATGCTGTATTAGAGTTAAGTGCATTGAATAGATTAGTAGAGCTATTTTGATGGAATGTCATTGACATAGAGGATAACATTCAAATAATTCAAGAATTATTCACCATGAAAAATCCCTATTTACATGGCTTTTTCTACTGAGCAATCAGGTTGCCTGCAATTCACTACTTTTCTCAGCTGATATAATTTAAGCAAAAACCCTATATCTTATGCAGAAGACATTTAATGTATCTCCACTTTTCTAATCTCACAGAACCAGATTTTTCTACCAGTTTCAGCTAATTATAAAATGGATCATTTGGCAATTGACTGTAACTTATCTTCATTTGCAGTTAAAACAGAACTATTCAGTACAGAACATCACACATCAAATGCTGAAATACAATAAAGCTGACAATAACTTAAACGACAACTAAGGCTTGGAAAATTAGGGAGCAAACCAGAAACTGTCCCATCACATCCATTTTTTAAAATAAAAAGAATGACTTCAAGGCAACAACTGATTGGCTTGGAGGCTTAGGAGTGATCGAAACATACTTACAAATATACTTCAAGTGAAAAGTGAAATACTAAACTGAAAAAAAGTCAAGAGTTATGCAACAAAGTTTACTCACTTGCTCCACATAAAGATTGTCACAGACTTTGGTTGTTGCACAGTTTTCCTTTCTGGAGATAGACTTGTGCTGTGATGCAATTCACTTAAGAGTGAACAACCTTCTGATATTTCGTCCAACACCATTCTTGATATGTGAATTGGATGGTGAACACAAATACATCCTTTGAATGTAAATTCTTTCTGTTTTATTTTTAAAATCCATTCAAGGTATTAGAATACTGTTGTGATCCGAGCTGATGGTAATACTGAATGAAAAGAGAAAATTCTGAAAAATTCAGCTAGTCTTGACGGCGTTTGTGGGGAGAGAAACAGAGTTAACATTTTAAATATGATTGAGTGACTCAAAACATTAACTCTGAGTTTCAACAGCATTTTAGATCATAAGATATAAGAGCAGAATTAGTCCATTCAGTACATTGAATACAGTCTGCCATTTAGTCATGACTGATATTTTTCTCAATCCCATTCTCCTACCTTCTCCGTAACCCTTGATGCCCTCATGCATCAAAAACCTACCTATCTCTGTGTTAAAAAGGCTCAATGACTTGGCCTCCATGGCTCTCTGTGGCCATGAGTTCTACAGATTAACCACACTCTAGCTGAAAGAAATTCCTCCTCAGTTCCAAAAGGTTGTCCCTTCACTTTGAGGCTGTGTATTTGGCTCCAAGTCTCCCTACTAATAGAAGCATCATCCCCACATCCATTCTATCCAGGATCCTCTGTAGTCTTCATTTCAATGAGTTCCCTCTCATCCTTATAAACTCCATTGAGTACAGCCCCAAAGTGCCCAACTTTTCCTCTTATGACAAGCCCTTCACCCTCAAGACCATTCTTGTAAATCTCCTCTATTCCCCTCCAATACCAGCACATCCGTCCTTAAATATGGGGCATAAAACTGCTCACAAATGCCAAATGCATCTGATCACAGCCTTAAACAGCCTCAGTAGTACATCTCTGCTCTTGCTTCAAAAGGGACAACCCTCCTGAAAGGAATGCTAACATTGTATGTACGTAATTGACACTGAACCTTCATATTTACTTTATGTTATGAAGTTGAACGTGTGTACTGTACCTTTAAGGCAGAGCCAATGCTGTTCTGAACTGAGAGCTTACAAGCACCTGTGTATATGGCTGGATGGCAGTGCCAGAATGTACTGGAAATTTAAAAATATGTAACTTTTGGCTGTGAAAAAGATACATGAGTTTTGGTTACTGTTTTGACAACAATTCAAATTTAACAGTTTATGTATGTCCCAGGATACGAAAACCCAATCAAGTTTGAATTTACTGTTTTGCCAACATCGAACCAATGAGATGATCCATTGTTGAGGGGGTATAAGAATGTGGAATTTTGAAATTTGGTCAGAGACCAACTGCCATAGAAAAAGAAACTGCTGGAGAGCTAATTGCCCATCTAAAATCTTACTCTCAAAGAAATTAGAAAACACTCGCTATCACAAGTACTTTTTCATGTGAAACATACTCGCAGTAAAAAGAACGAGGACAATACCGGGAGATCCTCAGCCAGAAGAGTGAAGACACAGAAGAAGAAAGAGACTGGGTGGTTTTAAATTTAAGTTGATGTAATTTTAATAATTCTCTTATTGGAACAGCATATTGTTATAGAGTTGGAGGCAGATAGTAAGCAGTTAAGAGAAATGGAAGCTTAGATTTGTGAATAGTTGCTGCTGAATATTCACTTTTAGAATTAAAAAATCAATTAAAGTTATTGTGTTTAAATAGTGGAATCTGTCACTCATATGTTAACAGATTACTGAGGTGAGGGGAGCTTTTCTGGGTGTTCGTTTTAATTAACAAAGGAGTTCACCTCCATCTTATAACAGTTTGAGGTGTCAGGTCCGGGATTTAGATAGATTTGGACAGGTTTAGACAGATCCAGTCTGAGATTTGAACAGATTTGGGGTATGAAAGATCCCAGCAGATTTAAACACTTGATTAGTGTCCTGGATTATTAAATAAAACTTAGGTGAGAAAATTTGTTTAATTTCAGTTACTTGTGATTGGTGAAATTAAAAATGAGAGAAATGGCTCTTAAGATTGCTAAAGAGGTTCTGGGGTTTGAAGATGCTTCCCAAATTTGCCCAGAAATCGTAATGGAGTTGGTCAAGCACTTAGGTGTATCAGAGACACAGATAAGTGCAGTAGAGTTAGAAAAACTTAAATTGCAGATGAGGCAACTGGAGTTAGAAGATAAAGAAAGAAAGAGAAGATTCTTAGCTGAGCAGAAAGAAAGTGAGAGAGAATTTGAACTTCAGAAGTTGCCAATTAGTCAGGAAAGTCAAGCTAACAGGATGGAGATGAAGTGTGAAGGTAGTGATGTATACTAATTTGTTAAAGCATTGCCACATTTTGATGAGAATGATGTTGAAGCCTTTGTTATTTCATTTGAAAGATTGGCTCAATAGATGGAGTGACCAGACAACTTGTGGGTAATGCTAGTTCAGAATAAGCTGGTAAGCAGAACTAGTGAGGTATTTGCAGCATTGTCAGATGAGGGGTCAAGAGATTATGCAGGTGTCAAAAAGGCTGTTTTGAGTGCTTATGAGTTGGTACCAAAAGTATCTAGACAGTGGTTCAGAAACATAAAGAAGGAACCAGAAGCAATTTTGATAGATGGGTGCTGGCCTTAAAAATAGATAAGACATATGAGGCTCTAAGAGAGATTAGTGGTATTTAAAAACTCATTTCTTGAGATGATAAAACCCTATGCGGATGAACAGAAAGTTCAAGGAGTGAGAGGTGCGGCAGAGATGACAGATCATTATGCATTGGTGCATAAAGTGCAAGTTAGCATCCGACAGGAATTTCATCCTGTGAGGGACAGAAATTTGGAGAAGAAGAAATTCTTCACTACAAGACAAAGAGTAGATCACACTTGGAGTAGTTTAAAGCAGGTGAAAAAAAGAAGCCCACGAGGGTGAAAACGAGGTGAAAGGCCTCAGGTGTTTTCATGATGGTAAGGTGGGACACATAAAATCACGGGTGCTGGTCATTGAAGTAAGGCACTGTGGAAAAAGATGTGGTAAAAGAGGTTACGCCAGTGGAATTAGTGGAAGTAGTAAAGGAAACCCCAGTAAAAGTTGAGGAGCTGCAGGAGTGTGCACAGCCTAGGCAGAGGCTGGGTATTGAGTTAGAGCCAGAGCTCTACAAAGACTTAATCTCTGTGGGCAAACTTTACTCAAGAAGGACAGGGGGAGAAGGGAAAGAAATTACAACAGGAGCTAATCAGTCTCCAATAGTAAGTGATGAAAGTATTTACACTCTTTCTGACATGTTACCTGAGAGAGTGGTAATTTATGGAGTAGATGGAGAGAAATTTTGTGTTCCCCTGTATAAGAACTGATTGGAAGGCCAAATCATGACTGGGGAAGTAACAATAGGAGTGATCGACAGAGTGTCAATTACAGGAATACTGTTTGTTCTTGGCAATGATTTAGCAGGATCCAAGGTGAGAGTGATACCCTTTGTTGTGTAGAAGCCAAAGGAAAACCAGGGAACCAAGAGATAAAAATACAAATACCCTGACTCTTTCCAGTGTGTGTAGTAAAAAGATTCCACTGTCATAAGTCCAGCAAGAAGTACATACTAAAGAGAAAGATGAAGGAGTTAAAGTTCAGTTAGCTGATACCCTGTTTGAAGTAATGTGTAGGAAAAACCTAACAGGTAGAGGGTCAGGCAAAAGTGTTTTGTCCTGAAAGGCTAGTGGACGTACAACAGAAAGACGAGACAATAAAAGATATGTAGATGCACACTCAGTAAAGTAATCGAATGTATTCCTGAGGTTTATTATCTTAAAGATAAAATCCTAAGATGAAAATGGAGACCACGGCACATTAGTGCAGAGCAAAAATGGGCAGACGTGCACCAGATTATGTTGCTGGGAGCATATAGACAGGAGGTATTATGGATAGCACATGAATTACCAGTAGGAAGTCATCTCAGTGTGAGGAAGACTCAGCCTAAGGTACTAAAGCATTCCTATTGGCCTGGACTGCACAAGATGTGGTAACATTTTGCTGTACATGTCACATATGCCAAATGGTAAGTAAGCTAAAGGCAGTAATAAAATTAGCACCGTTGTTGCCAATTCCCACATTTGAAGGGCCTTTCATGTGGGTTATGATTGATTTTGTAGGTCCCCTCCCTAAAAGTAAAATAGGAATCAATATTTGCTAACCATAATGGATGTGTCTACCAGATTTCCGGAGGCAATTCCATTTCAGAGTATCAAGGCAAAAAGGATGGTGGAGGAAATCGTAGCTTTCTTTACCTGGTATGGCCTACCCAGAGACATTCAGTCAGACCAAGGGCCTAATTTTACTGCTAGGCTGTTTAAGGAAGTCATGGATAGCTTAGGCATACAGCACTATCCTGAATCTCAGGGAGTCTTGAAAAGGTGGATTCAGAACCTAAAGACCATGTTAAGAGCATATTGTCAGGATTACCAGAATGATTGTGAGAAAGATATCCCATTTGTGCTGTTTGCTATTAGAAATACCCCAAACAAATATACTCAGTTTATTCCCCTTGAGCTAATAGTCAGACTTGAAGTGAGAGGGCCTTTGAAATTAATTAAAGAAAAATTGATAGGACCAAAGTCAGACATCTCACACTTGGATTATGTATCTGAGGTGAGGGAGAGATTAATCTGGGCAGGTAAATTAGCTAAACAGCACCTGAAGAGGGCACAGCTTAGAATGAAGCAGGTGGCAGATAAAAACTCTAAAATTCAGACATTTTCCCATGGGGACAACATGTTAGTATTGTTACCTGTGGTAGGAGATCCCTTCAAAGCCAGGTTTCGTGGTCCCTATCAAATTGAGAAAAAGTTGAGTCAGGTAAACTACGGTAAAGATGCCAGTTAGAAAAAAATACTATATTGGGTACGTCATGTGAATACGTTGAAACCTTACTATAATAAGTAGAGGGAACTGGAGAAACAGTTGTTAGTGTCATGGAGTTTGATGTGCCTCAAAATACTTTAAATAATGAGGAAGTCCTTGAGGAGTGGGATAGATTAGCGAACCATCTGTCTCAGGAGCAAAGAACCGAATTGAAAGGTTTGTTGCAGCAGTATGAGGACATATGCAGGAATAAGATGGGAAAGACTAATACTATTGTGCATGAGGTGGAAATAGGGAATGCTGTTCTGAGAAAATAATGCCCCTACAGGCGTAATCGTCTCAAAGCCACACTGATCCAGATGGAAGTGGATGCGATGCTCAATGAAGATGTCATCGAACTGAGTCAGAGTGAGTAGAGTTCACCAATCGTGTTAGTTCCCAGACTTGAAGGAACTCAATGATTTTGTGTGGACTATCAGAAGGTGAATGCTGTAACAAAATCAGATTCCTATCCAATACCAAGATTGGAGGATTGTATAGAGGAATTTGGACAAGCTACTTACATCATAAAGTTGGACTTACTGCATGGTTATTAGTAGGGATGTTTATCAGAGAAAGCGAAAGATGTTTCTGCATTTGGAACCCCAAATGGGATATCAATTCAAAGTGATGCCCTTTCAAATGAACAACACACCCACCACATCCCAAAAACTCATGAACAGAGTTGTAGCCGGATTAACAAATTCTGCTGTTTATCTCGATGATGCAGTGATCTTTAGCAAGTCATGGAAAGATGACATGGTACAATTGGCAAGCTTTTTGAACAATTATGAGAAGCAAAACTGATAATAAATGTAAAGAAAACAGAATTCGCGAATGCAGGGGTGACATTCTTGGGACATAACATCGGACATGGAAGGTTGACCCCAAGGAATGTGAATACGAAGGCCATTAAGGAATTTCATCCTCAAAGAAAGAGGTGCTTCGATTTTTGGGACCAAACAGATTCTACTGGAAGTTTGTGCCAAACTTCAGCAGCATAGTGGCACTGCTAACAGATTGATTAAAGAAGAACACAAAATTTCAGTGGACAGAACAATGCCAGAACAATACGATAGCCCCACTCTATGTTTGGAAAGTTAAAATCCCATCCAATTACAACCCTATTATTCTTAGAGATATCTGAGATCTTCTTGCATATTTGCTTCTAAATTTCCCGCTGACTATCGGGGCATGTATAATATAAGCCCAGCAAGGTGATCTTCCTTTTCTTATTTCTCAGTTCCACATTCTCAGGAACATCTTCCCTAGGTACAGCCATAAAGTTATCTCTAACTGAAAACACCACTCCCCCTCCTCTCTTGCCACTCTCTCTATCCTTCCTATAGTATCTATACCGTGGAATATTAAGCTGCCAGTCCTGCCCATCCCAGTCCTGAGCCATGTTTCTGTAATAGCCAGGATATCCTCGATCCATGTTCCCAACCATGCCCCAAGATCATTTGCCTTATCTGAAACGGCCTCTTGCATTAAAATAATCAGTGGTTAGCACTGCTGCCTCACAGCACCAGGGACCCAGGTTCGATTCCAGCCTCGGGTGACTGTTCATGTGGAGTTTGCACATTCTCCCCGTGTCTGCGTGGGTTTCCTCAGGTGCTCTGGTTTCCTCCCACAGTCCAAAGATGTGCAGGTTAGGTGAATTGGTCATGCTAAATTGCCCATAGAGTTAGGTGCATTAGTTAGGGGGAAATGGGTCTGGATGGGTTACTCTTTGGAGGGTCGGTGTGGACTAGATGGGCTGAAGGGCCTGTTTCCACACTGTAGGTAATCTAAATGCAGTTTAATAAATAACCCATTCTCTGCTCTTGATTAATTGAGTTGCTCCACTATTTTATTGTACCAGCCTCAGCCTTTTCTCTCTATTGCTTTGGTTCCCACCAGAACCCCAACCCCTCTCTCCAATCCTTTACTAGTTTAAAGCCTCCCGAATCGCACCAGCAAATTACCTCACAAGTATATTGATCCCCTTTCGATTCAGGTGAAACCCATCCATCTTATACAGGTCATTTCTACCCCTGAAGAGACTCCAAAGGTCTAAAAATATGACCTTGTCTCCTGCACTAGCTCCTCAACCCCACATTCATCTGCTCTATCCTCATATTCCTACGCTTACTAGCAAGTGGCACTGGTAGTAGTCCAGGTATTACTACTATCGAGGACCTATTTTTTAACCTCCTGCCTAATTTCCTATATCCTCTCTGCAGAACGTTATCTCTTTCCCTACCTATGTGGTTAATACCAACGTGCACAATGACCTCTTGCAGGTCTCTCTCTCCTTTCAGAATATTCTGCACCCTCTCTGAAACATCCTTGATCCTGGCACCAGGGAGGCAACACACCATCCTGATTTCTCGTTGACAGACACAGAAACATCTGTTTATTACAATCAATTGCTCAGAACTTGACATACCCTTCATTACACTAAACCCAGTCACAGTACCAGAAACCTTGCTGTTAGTGCTATACACTCCTGAGAGGTCATCCCTGACTACAGTATCCAAAATGGCATGTCTGTTTGAGATGGGATAGCCACAGGAGACTCCTGCACTACCTGGCTACTTCTCCTGTCATTCGTAGTGGCTAACCATCTCGCTGATTGTATCTGTGGTTTTTCTGCCTTCCTGAAATTGCCATCCATCACACCCACTTGCTCTTGTAAACTCTTCATTGCCTCGAACTGCCGTTCCAATCAATCCATGCGATCCAATAGAATTCGCACCCAGACACACTGCAGACAGACAGGAACATTCAAATTTTCCCTGATATCCCAGATCTTACAGGAAGTGCACATCTCTGCCCCTTTAACAATAAATAGACCCAGAAGTTATCTAAAAACAAATATAACACTTTGCTCAAAAACGCAGCATTAGCACAGTCTTATTGCGTTGGGATAACTCAATACCAATCCTTAATATTAAAAGTCAATCAAGAGAAAGTTCACAGTGTAATCACGACAAGGAAAAAAAGTGCCCTCACCTTACTCACCATTACAGTCTGAGAAGTGTTATAAGTCTTCAAATCAAACTCTGAGCTGACCAGGCTCAAAATCCAGAAGTTGCCCTCTTCTACACTTTCAGGCAGGGTTTTTTTTCTCAAATCACTGATACCTCTACAGTTACACAAGAAAGCTGGATATTGGACCTCCTACTTCAGCTGTGAAACTTCACTGCTTTGTTATTTTAGTGAAACCCCGATAACCAGAGCCCTTGTGTAATTTCTCAGTCTGACAGGTGTGAAACGACACTTGTTAGCTGCTTCATTAAAAGCCGAACTCCGAGCTTTATGCAATTCCTCAGTCTCCGACCTTGCCACATGATCGCTCTCCCGAAACTCTCTCCTTCCTCCTTTTTAAAGGATTTTTTTTATGTTCCAAAAGCAATGCATAACTTGTTTAAAATAAAAATTACTGCCCCAAGGAATGATGTGAAGGAGCTGGTTTTAGACTGGGGTGGACAAAGTTAGAAATCACACAACACCAGGTTATAGCCCAATAGTTGTATTTGGAAGCACTAGCTTTCGGAGCACTGCTCCTTCATCAGGTAGCAAAAGATTACAGTATCATACAACTGAAATGGTATATTGTTCATCTTTTAACTGTAATCTTTAAATTCTGTTGTTATGATCCTGTCCCACAGCTACCTGCTGAAGGAGCAGTGATCCGAATGCTAGTGCTTCCAAACAACCCTGTTGAGCTATAACCTGGTGTGGTGTGATTTTTAACTTTGCCCCAAGGAAGTGGGTAAATCTAACTGAGTGCTGAAAAACCCTCAAAACAAAGAGCGGCTCTCATAGATACAACCCTCTTCCGTTCACCAGATATACACAATACACGTGGACAGTCACAACTGAGTTGGATTAGTCATGTACCAGAAAGCTTGACGCCATGATTTGCTTACTAAAGTGAATCTTCTGTGGACCACTCAAGTCTGGGATGCACTCTCACAGCAGTCAAAGGAAGCATGACAATGGCACACTGAAGGTCTCACTTAAAGGTTTTGATATGAAGACCACATGTTGGAAAAAAAATCATCCAAGGTCGCTGCATCTGGCACAATCAAGTAAAGCTGCTACTTCCTCCAAAAGCCAGTACTGACCAGCGGCAGAAAGAAAACACATGGAGAGAAAATCCTAAGTCAGGAGCTCATCCAAAACTCAGTTGTCCAAGGTACTCTGTCCTATTTGCAGCAGAAACTCCCAGGTGCAGCTCAGCTTTAACAGTCGTCTACATGCCCACTAAACAAACACTTCTGATCATGGATATCATAACCTGAAGAATGAATATAACAGCTGAGATCAATTAACTACCTGTCACTTGGGTGAATATTTTGCCTGTGGATGTACACCAGATTACGAAACAACATAAAGATCTTTTCTTTCTGCAACAAACAGTTCTTATGCAGTTTAGAGCAAACATTCACCTACCCACAAATTCCTGAAGGCGACAGTTTAGATATACATTGCAGTCTCAAAACATCTTCAAAGGCTCTTGGGCACAGTTTGTGTTTGTAAAACTGACTTCAGCAGATTCAAGATTTTTTTTAGATAACTTGCTTAATAGCTAATACTGCATATCTCTTTTCTAAATATTGTTAGTGCATTTAATATTTCTGATGTCTTTTTTTCACATGTACCTTTCAGAGACATTAACATTAATTTAAGTCAATGAGGATTCCTGTGGGAAATCTCACCCTCAGAAGGTTTGAAAATAAACTCCAGACAACCTGGTGTTACCACAATGGTGGGTTGTCAGATCCCTCAGTTATTTTGACACCTGCCTTCATCATGAAAACTCTTCTGTTGGGATTGAAATTGAAAGAATATATTGTTACATAAGCAGAAAGTTGCCTTCATATTTTTTTTCTTTAAAAGTGAGCCAAACTGGTTATCAGTAACTCTTAATTATTATTTATTGCTATTAACCAATGGTATTAACACTAGATTAATAATCCAGAAACCCAAGTAAGGTTCTGGGGCCCCAGTTTCAAATCTCACCAAGGTAGATAGTGGAATTGGAATCTAATTTTAAAAATCCAGGATAAGAGTCAAATGATAACCATGAAACCATTACCAGTTGGAAAGATCAACTTGTTTCACTAATATCCTTTAGGGAAGAAAGTCTGCCACTCTGATCTGGTCTGGCCTAATTGTGAGTTGAGAGTGAGGTGCTGGAAAAGCAGGTCAAGCAGCATCTGAGGAGCAGGAGAATTGTTGTTTCGGGCAAGAGCCCTTCATCAGGAATTCCTGATGAAGGGCTCTTGCCCGAAACATCAATTCTCCTGCTCCTCAGATGTTGCCTGGCCTGCTGCGTTTTTACAGCACCCCACTCTCGACTCTGAACTCCATCATCTGAAGTCCTCTCTTTGGCCTACATGTGACTCCTGCCCCACTGAAATGGTATTTACTCTCAACTACCCTCTGGGCAATTTAGGGATCGGCAATAAATATTGGCCTGGCCAGTGACTCCTACATTCAGTGAATGAAAAAAAAGGAGTTAAATTGATTTTTGATCCCTGTCGAGAATATGAATCTGGCAAATGTTTAACTTTTTCTTGTAGCTTGAAGCTGGGTGCCTAAGGAAGGGTGATGCAATAAAAGCAATATGAGATGCCAACCAACATTTCACAAAGCTACTGTTGTTCTGTCCTTTTGCACTGTACAAACGAGGATGGAACAGTCCCATTTATAAGGATCCAGCCCACCTTTTGCCAGACCATCATGTTCAGTTTCAGCTACATGTTTATGAACTTAAAACACTTTGTTTCTCTCTTCGTAGATGCTGCCTCAAATGTTGAGTATTTTCAGCATCTTCCATTTTCAACTAAGATCCCTGCCTCACAGTGCCAGGGACCTGTGTTCAATTCCAGCCTTGGATGACTGTGTGGAGTTTACACATTCTCCTCATGTATGCATGAGTTTCAGCCAGGTATTCCAGTCTCCTCCCACAATCCAAAGATGCATTGGTTGGGTGGATTAACCATGGTAAATGAAGGGTTATGGGGAAAGCGAAGGGGGAAGGATCTGGTGGGATGCTCTTCTGAGAATCAGCATAGACTCAAGGACCAAATTGCTCCTTTCCACACTGTAGAAATTCTATAATTTCCAGCAGTTTTTAAAAAAATTGTTATTGGAGTTCTACCCACCCATATTCTACTTCCACCACGGCGAAGAGAACGAAATTTTCGTTCTGAAGAAGGGTCACTGGACTCGAAACATTAACTCTGGTTTCGCTCCACGGGTGCTGCCAGACCCGCTGAGCTTCTCCAGCAATTTGTGTTTTTGGCTTCAGAACGAAAACTTATTCATTTTGAAGAGATTTGTTGTATGCTCAACATTTATGAAAATTGTCAGGTCCCGGTCAATTCTAAATACGAATCTATTTGAGATAATGAATATCAGAACAGACGCCTCACAGTACAACCAAAATCAGCGGAGCGGGTCGGAGTGTTGTGAGGCGGGGCGGGGCAGGGTGGGGGGCCGCGTGCTTCTGCGTCACCAACTGTTTGCTTTCAAACACGGCGCACGCGCCTAAGCTTACGGTCAAAGGTACCGCAGCATCTGGAGTGTAGGAGGAGTACCTGTCCGTAGCTTTAAAAGTAAGTAGAAACGATAAGTCAAGGTTTTGGAAAATTTTATTACTTTCACTATCTGTTGTAGCCTAAGTTTTAGGCATTGTACAAATATTAGATTATGTTTGTGTCCGCTTTGTAGACATGAGTAGTAATTAATAAACATTCCTCAGTATAAGCATAAATGACCTACGATAAATAAATGACTTATTAGGGGAATTCATCTGGTATAGTGAGCGTTTGCCTGATGATGTGGCACTCACTTCCAATATAGAATGCTTAAATTTCCATGATTTTTTTTCACTGAATAAACAATAATCGTACCGAGGTACACGTATGGGTAATCATTTTTATTGGCCATTTGAATTCCACTGTTTGAACACTAGAGATCCCTAACCTCACTAATTCAAAAATAGGCACACTTAAAAATCAAACTATTTAGTAGCAAAAGAGTAAACAGGTGAGCTTCTCCTTTTATACAGATCCTTGTATGAATGCAGAATAGCCCAAACTGATTTACTGAAGTCTAATGTTGGACTCCCAGTCATTACCTCAAAGGTCTGCTCCCCTCCCCCCCCCCCCCCCAAAAAAAAATCAAAATGAGATATTGCTGGATACCAAGACACATTATAGACAGATGTATTATTATTGTTAAAGAGATCCTCCTTGGGTTGATTACTTTAACAAAGTTTGAGATGAAGAATATTTTTGCTCTTCCCGTTTGTTAATTGCTACTGCTGTTTTGGAGTTTGCGTTTTAAATCGTTAGACAAAAAGCAGTGTTTTCAATAAGAATTCCCCCGCATAGGTGCTTTTAAGAGCAAGAGCAGCAGAAGTGAGGAGAAACCCATGAATCTAAGTTAATCAAACACCATGGGAGTTATCTAGACCCCACTCACTGGTGTGTGCATTTTGATATTTGGTGATATCTCATTCTCTGCAATAGACAAAGCAGCTGAAGCTTTTGCTCCGCCTACAAGACAAGTAAAGGTATGTGGAGCATACTGTAATGCCTTGTACCCAGGAATATTTAAAACCTAGTCTTATCCTTCCTTGGGTCGAGAGTATGGTGCTGGAAAAGCACAACAGGTCAGGCAGCATCTGAGGAGCAGGAGAATCGATTTTTTGGGCATAAAACTCTACTATTGCCTCAATTTTTAACTAAAGTTATTATCAACAGTAGATGTAAAATAAACAATCATTTAGAATAAATTACTATCTGTGGAAAGTGTTCCAACGTCCTGCAATCCTTTGCATGTAGAGATGCTTCCAGCTTAGTTCTTGAAAGAGTCAAAATTAGAGTGGTGCTGGAAAAGCACAGCAGGTCAGGCAGCAGCAGAGGAGTAGGAAAATTGACATTCGGGCAAAAGCCCTTCATCAGGAACGAGGCCTCATCCCTGATGAAGGGCTTTTGCCCGAAATGTCGATTTTCCTGCTCCTCTGAATCTGCCTGACCTGCTGTGCTTTTCCAGCACCACTCTAATCTTGAGTCTAATCTCCAGCATCTGCAGTACCCACCTCCACTTAATTCTTGAAACGTCTAGTTCTAATATGTTGGTTATGTTCTGAATCAGAAACCGTTTATCTCTATATACACAATCAATTTTGTTTAATATTGTGAAAACTGTGATCAAATTACCCCTTGATTTTCTTAACTCAAGGGAATACAACCTTAGCTTGTGTAAATTCTTCCTTCAGAATTTAATTTTTAAAGTTCAAGCATTGTCTTGTTGAACCTACGCCTCTGTGCATAGTGGCAGAATGTGTACTATCTGCAAGGTGCACTGCAACTACTCAATAAGCCTCCTCACTGTCATTTTCCAAAGCTGCTACTTAGAAGGATATAGACAGCAGATGTTTGGGAATACTATCACTTGCTGGTTTGCCTATATACCCTCTTGACGTGGAACATTATCACTGTTCCTTACCTACCACTGGACAGTGAACCTGAAATTCCCTTCCTAATGGCACCATTTTCTCAGGAGCAAGCTGGGGATGAGCAACAAATTCTGACCTTGCAGAAATGCTCACATCTTTGGAACAAATCAAAACATATGTAAAATCTGGCATTCAATTAGCCTTTGATTATTGTCTGTGCCTGTCCATTACAGAATAGCAGAATCATTTCAATGCAGAAAGAGACCATTTGGCCTAGTTTGTCTGTGGCTGTCCAATTTAGCATTGGCAAAGTGCCATTCTCCTGTCTTTTATCTATAATCCTGCCCATTGTTTCTATTCAAACAATCATCTAATGCCCTCTTCAGTGCCTCAGTGGATCCTGCTTCCACCACCCTTCCAAGCAATGCATTATAAATCTGAATTAGTTGCAGTGTGAAAAGTTTTTTTGCTCACATTTGATATTCTTCCAAATCACAAATCTGTGTAGTTTCAATCTTGCTGATTTTTGGAAGTAAGAATAGTATTTCCCACTTACTCTGAACAGACTATTATGATTTTGAAAATTTCTGCTAAATCTTCACTTCGTCTTTGCCTGTCCAAGGACAACAGTCCCGACATCTCTAATCTTGTTCATGACTGAAATTTGTCATCCTGGAATGGTTCTTGCAAACGTCTTCTGCACTCTCTCCAACATGTTTCCTTCGAGAAGTGTAGCATGCAGTGCTCTGGCTGAGGTCCAATCAATGTCAAACATTGTGGTGCCGGAAAAGCACAGCTGGTCAGGCAGCATTGGAGGAGTAGCCCCCTTGAGCCCCTCCACAGTCCTGATGAAGAGCTTATGCTCAATGTCAACTTTGCTGCTCTTCGGATGCTGCCTGACTGGCTGTGCTTTTCCAACACCACACGTTTTGAGTGATTTCCAGCATCTGCAGTCCTCACTTTTTCCTGAGGTCCAATCAATGTCTAATACAAGTTCAGTATAGATGCGAAGTATTCATTCCAAACCTGAACCATGCTCCCCATCTCCATGTGTCTCTCTCTTTTTCATCCTTAATTGTCCTACTTCTTTTACCATCCTTTTAATATTTATGTACCCTGTAGAAGACTTCAAGATTTCATTTTACTTAGCTGCCACTCTGTTTTGATGTTACCTCTGCTTTTTCACCTCCTTTTGAATCTTCTTCATTTAGCTTTGGTCTCGATTGTATTTTCTACCTGACATAAGCTTACTTTTTTTTCTTTCCTTTAATGTTTATCTCTTTTCTCAGCCAGGGAACTCTAGATTTGTTTGCCCTGAAAATAGCCTGTTGTTTACCTACATTTTATGTCCCCAACTTTTGACTTCAGTTTATCCAGTTCAGTTCTGTTCCTGCCCATTGATGTCAGCTCTCCCTTACTTAATTATTTTACTCTGTTTTGTTCATTATTCTTTTTTAACCATCATCCTAAATTTTATGACACATTAACAATTATACTACCTTTAAATGCTCCCCCCTCCCAATTGATCTACTTGGCATAGTTCATTCTGAAGAACACATTGCTAGATCTGTTTCTGTGTCATTGGAATGGAGACATAGTGATGTCAAAAATTCTCTTAAGTACAAACTAGGAATGCCTACTAATACACATTAAACCTATATTTAGACTATTTACTATAAATTAGAGATGAGATGGAAGAAAGTAGATTGTGCACCCTTATTCACCTATCAGATCCTTATCCTAGGCACTTAAATCAGAACTCAACAATAAGAGTAAAAACCAATTTCTACAGGGTGAAAAGATTTTTAAAAAACAAAGAAGCACGTCCTTCTCCTCCTCATCTAACTCACTAAGCACCGAACACTCCATTCAATTTATATATATTTTTTAAATCGACCAGTTCAGAAGTGTGACACACTTCTGCAGCAGGTGTGGCTGGAATCCAGGCTGTTTGGCCTTCTGAGCACTGCCATTGTGGCACAAGCACTCTTTGAAGCTCATACTCATATTGTAGATCAGGAGTTTGAGTTTCAGGAACAGAACAACTGTGACACTCCACTCTGTCCAACTATTCTTCATCCCACTCAATGAAACCAGTGCCAGGGTTGACTATTACACAACCCTCCAGGCCTCCTTGCTAAGAGATAGAGAGACTGTCGCTGCAGCACAAGAATGCTTCCAAGTTCATTTTTAAAAAATATATTTTCAGAGATTTTATTACAGGTGGGATTTGAACGTGGGCCTCCTGGTTCTGAGGTAGAGACATTACCAGTGCATCACAAAAGCCCCCATTCAAGCTCATTCTAGTTTTCTTAACTAACTACATCTGTTCCACAGTGGACAGTTTGTATCCTTTGCTTAGGCTCTCAGGTGCTGAATTTAAATGTAACTTTAAGTTAAATAATAACGATAAACAAATTAAAATTTTTAGAGAGAAATTAAGGTTCCCTCATCCTCCAAACTCCCAGCACTGTGTTAAGGTTGCACTGTTTAAGTCACATTTTAATAATCTGTTTTAATAATTTTTAAAGGACCTCCGCTTTTTGGTATTTTGATCCTTCTCAAGTTCAAAGTGGACAACTAGTCAATGAGCTCACTTAAACTGAGTTTGCTACAGCTTTATGCATTTGCTTGAACTATTTGTAATGTTATGCTTCCATCTATAATGCAACCTATATTTATGTCATTGACAACCTTTGATATGTGACTCTATCCCATCAGCTAAGTATTTAAAAAACACCACCCAGTGGGACATCACTTACCACATCTTATCACTTAAGTACTCGGGCATTTTCCCGACTCTCAGTCACATGCTTCTCAGCTAAAATCCGAACCAGTTCAACAATTTGCCTTCAGTTTCATGCACTTCAACATAGCCAGGTCCTTCTTCAAGAAAGATTTTTTGAAGACTTCTTGCAATTCCAGATAAAAAGTATCATAAGACATTCTCCAGTCTACCGCTTAAATCACCTGTTAAAAATGTTTAGCCAAATTTGTGAGCTGTCACCAATCCTTTAGAAGTTCCTCCATTCAAATAGAAGTGTTCAGGATGTTCAATCACAATTTTGAGAATTAGAGATTTGGGTAATTTTCTGATGCAGATGTTCACCTAATTGCTCTGTTGTGTTTTGTCTTTTCTCTCTCAATATTTTAAAAAAATAATGAACAGTTTTCGAATCTAAGACAACAGTTCCTTTGGAAGATTGTAATAAAGGCATCCGCAAAATTCTCATCTGTTTCTTTTAAAACGCTGGCATGGAAACATTTTTTCCCCTGCCATTAATTTCTTTGTTCTTGTCGTTTTGCTTCTGTTAATTCATTCTCCCATTTTTGTAGTTCTGATTTTTTTTGTTAGAATCATACTCAAAGTAAAAAAGAAGCCCTTTGACCTATCAAATCTGTACTGCCAAAAATATACTACTATCCACACAAGTCTCACTTCACTCGACAAGACCTGTAGCCTTGAATGTCATTATACCTCAAGTGTTCATCCAAGTACATTTCAGGGTTAAGGTAAGCTCACCACAACTCACCAGAACAAAAGTCTCTATATCCATCACGTGCTAGGCTAACATAATTTACAAGATTCCATGCAAAGACTCCACAAAACAGTTTTTAGGACAAAAGGGCAGACAACTAGCAATCCGCATACACAAGCACCAGCTAGCGATTATGCGCCTGAACCAGCTGTCTTGAGTAGCCATGCACACCGATGACAAGGACCACAAATTCGACTGGGACAGCACAATGATCATCGGACAAGCTAAACAGAGAACAACCAGAGAATTTCTAGAAGCATGGCATTCAGCCACAGACTCTATCAACAAATACATAGACCTAGAACCAATATATCAGCCACAACAACGAATTATTGGAATCATCAACCACGGAACCAAATGCATTCCAGAAGACACAGTACAGCAATACATCACAGAAGGCTTCAAAGCACTGAAGATGTCACCTAGACAGGGGACAAAACATTTGTAATACAATTTCCGAGCATGGTGAACATACCCATAATTACAGCAACCAGCACTCGAGCTACAAGTGTTTATACAAACCTTAAACATCTTTCTATATGCCAGATATGACTCCAACCAATGGAGAGTTTGCCCTCTGATACTTGTTGATTCCAATTTTGCTAAGACTCCTTGATGCCACACTTGGTTCAATATAGCTTTGATATAAATGGCTGTCACTTCCCATCTCCCTTCTGGAATTCGGTTCTTTTGTTCGAACCAAAACTATGATGACATCAGGGACTGAGTGGCCTTGGCAGAGCCCAAACTGGGTATCACTGACCAAGTTATTGCTGAGCCAGTACTGCTTGATAGCTCTGTTGATGACACCTTCCATTACTTTGCTGATGACCTTGATAGAGTGGTAATTGGCCTGTTTGGATTTGTCCTTTTTTGTACAAGACATACCTGGGTATTTTCTACATTTTTAGATAGATGTCACTTGTGTATCTTTACTGGAATAAATTGGCTAGGGGTACGTCAGTTCTGGAGCACACGTCTTCAGTACTATTTCCGGAATGTTCTCAAGGCCCATAGCCTTTGCATGATCTAGGGCTTGCAATCGTTCCTTGAAATAACGCGAATTAATCGAATTGGCTAAAGACTGATCTCTGTGATGCTAGGGACCACTGGGAGGAGACAGAGATGGATTTTTGTAGTCTCCTCTTCCAGTGAGTTCTTTAATTGTTCACCACCATTCACAATTGGGGGTGGCAGGATTGCCGATCTTAGAACTGATCCATTGATTGTAGGAGCTTAACTCTGTCCATCAATTACTGCTTATGCTGTTTGGCATGCAAGTCATCCTCTTTGGACATGTTCACACCTTATTTTTAGGTACACCTGATGTTGTCCCTGATGTATTCTTCTACACTTTCCAGTGAACCAAGATTAATCCTTTGTCTTGATGGTAGTGATTGAGGGGGACCATGAGGTTGCAGTTTGTACTGGAGTATAATTCTGATGCTGTTCATGGCCCATAGCACTTCATGGATGCCCAGTCTTGAGTTGATAGATGAGTTTGAAGTCTGTCAGTTAGCAGAGTGAGTGTGCAAAACAACACAATGAAGGGCAATCTTAATGTGAAGGTGGGACTTCATCTCTACAAGGACTATGTGGTGGTCACTCTCACCAATACTAACATGGACAGATGCATCTGCAGCCAGCAGATTAGTAAGGATGAGGTAAATACATTTTCCTTCCTTTTGATTCTCTCAACATCTGCCACAGACCCAGTCTAGCAATTATGTCCTTTTGGGACCCAACCAACCAGTGCCGAGCCATTCCTTGTGGAGGACACTGAAATCCCCCACCCAGTGTATGTTTTGCGCTCTTGCTGCCCTCAGTACTCCCTCCAAGTGTTCAATATGGAGAACGATGTTCTGCCATGATCAAATTGAATATTGGAGGATGCTTGAAGAGCCAAATGGCCACTTCTCTCCTATTTTCTATATTGAATTTTACTGCCTCCATCTCAAAGGGTGTCATTGTTCTACTGATGTAGAATATCAAGAAGAGGGCAAATGGTATGTTCAAACCAGCAGGAACCTTCCTTGTCCACGTTTAACCAGAAGCCATGAGGACTCTCAGGGTAGCTCCCTCTTGACTGTATATCACTGTGCCACTGTCTCTGCTGGGTCTGTCCTGCTGGTTGGACAGAACATAGCCAGAGATGGTGATTATGGTACCGGGGACATGGTCTGCAAGGTATGATTCAGTGAGTATGATTATGTCAGGCTATAGCCTGACTAGTCAGTTATTAATCTCCAGTTTTGGCACTGGCTCCCAGATATTAGTAAGGAGGACTTTGCAGGATTGACCGGGCTGTTTCCGCGTTCGTCTTTTTCGGTGCCTGGGTCGATGCCAGGTGGTCTTCATTTTTTTGTTGAGACTTCATAGAGATTGATACATTTGAGTGGCTTGCTAGGCCATTTCAGAGGGCAAATCCGAGTCAACCATATTGCTGTGGCTCTAAAGTCAAGTGTAGGTCTACCAGGTTAGGATGATATATGTCCCTGCTTGAGCCTGATGGGTTTTTGCCCACAATCAACAAAGGTTTCATCGGTATATTCTTAATTCCCAATTTTTGATTTTTAGTATAGAAGTCACATTCCACTGTCTGACATGATGGAATTCAAACCCTGGTCCCCAGAACATTAGCTGAGTTTCTGGACTAACAGTGTAGTGATAAATCCGAGGCCATTGCGTTCCTTGAAAAGATGTTAGTGAGCTGCCTCCTTGAACCAGTGCATGTGCTATAGGTAGAACCAAATTGTTGTTAGATAGGGTACTCCAGGATTTTGACCCAAACCCTTGTGTATTCTATCCGTTTTTTTTACCTCTTAGCATGGAGCACAAAAATGGATCCTTTTGCTTTCTGTGCAATATGCTTGCAAGCTGATTAGAGATGGTACCATGTGGGCCTCTGGATCCTACTTTCAAAGGATGCTATGTATTTCCCTAATTATTGAATTGGGTGCAACAGCCACATTACACTACACTTCCCTTCCTTCTCTGTGAATGATCTTGAGCTCCAAGATATAAAGCATTTTGGCTGTCTGCCCAAGAATCTTTATTGTCATACTCCAAGGCAACAAGTATATTCTGCCTATTAGATAGGATCTGTTTTTGTGGCTCCGTGTTCTCTATCTCGTATAGCTCATCATTTCTTTACTTTGTACAATAGCAGTCACAGCAGTCCCAGTCTGACTGTGCAGTCCCTCTACAATGTGTGATCAGGATCTGGAGCAAACTGTCCAGGTATTACTCCCTCTTTCTTGTGTGTTGAACTATTTCCAAGTTGCGCTGCCCTCATTTACTCATGTAGATTGATTTGAGGTGAAGAAATCTACTGCAGATACACAATCTACCATATCTCCATGTATACTTATTTAAAGATAATTTAATTTTATCATTTAAACTTTTCACTAAGTTGCACTAGGTGCTGAAACACTTCAAAATTTGAAATATTTGCTGCTTAAATGTATATAAGCACTAAAGCAAAAGGATGATCTATTTTCCCCTCTGCATTCTTACAACATTCTGAACTTCCCTGTGTTGTATGGTTGCAGTCTACAGCAGTTAACATTTTACTGTTATGCACCTTTTGAATCACATCCATATTGGAACAGTCAGCTTACAGATTGTGATAGATTCTAAAAGGTAACTATTTGGAAAACATTCTGATACAATTTTCTCGGATATTCCTTTATTTTACCTTGAATTATTCGGCATTTGACTGGCCTTTTTTTTCCAGTAAAAAGAACAAATCTGTCCACCGTTGGGCCATCACTGACCATTGAAACTCATGTTTATATTTATCATATTATCCATGCCATACCCCCTGTAACTTCAACAGCTTGTTTGCACACAACCACAAACTCTCCATTTAATTGACTTTGGTCTTTTGTGGAAGACTCCTCTGTTCTCCAATGTCACTGGCTCTCACTGGTTTTGAGATTTCCTCCATGGCCCCTTCCACATCCCCATTTCCATATATGACCTGTCTTTAAGACCATATCTTTGACCCATTGTGTCCTTTTTCCTTCTGCTAATATAAAGTGGCTTTGATTTTTTTTGTCGTAAAGGGGCCTTGAAAAATAAAAGTTGCCATTGCAACATTCAGAATCAATACATTATAAATGGACCAAAATCTTAGAGGCATACTATGATGTGATAAAAGTTATATGCATTACAAAGCAAATTCTAATCATTCATATTCTGTAACCTTCATTTAGATATCAATGTTTGAATATGGCTTCGACAATTATGAAAAAATCAGATGGAAAACAGAATGTGACTGTCAACATTAAAATTGAAAAAGAAGTAAATACTTTCAATATATCTCAAGGTAGTACGTCGGATGATGCAGCTGATCATCCTAGACCTCCTGATGGGAATGACAAAATATGTAGCAGAACACCAGAATCCTATCTAAGCCAAAGAATGACACATACAAGGAAGGTCAAGCTGAAGAGAAAGAGTACATTAGACAGCTTAGGGATAAAAAGAAAACTAGAGAATGAAGAAAAATGTGCCAACAAAAAGGAATTGAAAACAGTAGAGCATCAAGATCCACCAGTAATTCAATCTCTCACTCGTGTGCCCTTAAAAAGTGTAATGGATGTTGAAACAAAATTGGTATATGTTGATGAACAACAAATAATGTATGAATTTATAGAATCCCAAGATTACAAAAGTACTCTATCAGTGGATGAAGCCAGCAAATCAGGAGAATCTATGACTTCCTGTGCATTGAATTTGGCCCCCCAAATGGATAAATGGCTTGCTAAAGCTTTAAAGGATGCAAGTTTTTACTACCACCAGAAGAAGTACTCAGTTGCAGCAGGGCGATTCAGAACTGCATTGGAGGTACCTACCATACTTCATCACTAGGCTTAAATTAACTTTATTTTCTCCTGTTACAATGCCAATGGTTGGTTAGAATGCAATCAGGCATTTAGAGAGCTCATTCCAAATGTGAAATAACACTTAGAAGCAGAAGAATTAGCACAATAGCATTGTTAAATTTAGTTCAATTTACAGTTAAGTTTGAGATGGAGGCAATAAAATTCAATATATAGAAAATAGGAGAGGAGTGGCCCTTTGGCTCTTCAAGCATCCTCCAATATTCAATTTGATCATGGCAGATCATCCTGCTCAGTATCCTGTTCCTGTCTTCTCCCCAATCCCACTGATTCTTTTAGTTCCGAGAACTAAGTCTACCTCCTTCTTGAATGTTCAATGTTTTGGCCTCAGCAATTTATTGTGGCAGGGAATTTCACAGGCTCACCACTATCTGAGTGAAGAAATTTCTCCTCATCTCAGATTTAAATAGCCCACCTCCTATCCTTGGACTGTGACATCAGTTCTGGACTACGTGATTGTCAAGAACATCCTTCCCTTATGTACTCTGTCTAGTCCTGTTAGGATTTCATCAGTTCTTTGAGACTCAACCTTATCTTTCTAAACTCCAGTGAATAAAGCCTTAACCAATCCAGTCTCTCTCTCGCGCTCTCGCTCGCTCTCTCGCTCGCTCTCTCGCTCTCTCGCTCTCTCTCTCTCGCGCTCTCTCGCTCTCTCTCGCGCTCTCTCTCTCTCTCTCGCGCTCTCTCTCTCTCGCTCTTCATAAGTCAGTTCTGCTCTCCCAGGAATCAATCTGATAAGCCTTAGTTTTACTCCCTCCATGGCCAGATCATCCTTCCTCTGATAAGGAGACCGAAACAGCACACATTATCGTAATCTCACCAAGATCGTTTGGAAATGCAGCAAGATATCCCTGCTCCTTTCAGGAGGAAACTATTACTGAAGGCTTCACATACAGCTGATCTATGAGATAATATTTGGTTTAACCTCCCACATCCATTTCGTTTCCAGGCTCACCTCCACAATTCATAATCTTCTTTTGAGTTCCAAACTCAGGATCTCCTCTTCACAGAAACTTGGAAAATAATTGCAGGAGTAGGCCATTAAGCCCTTCGAACCTGCACCACCATTTAATATGATCATGGCTGATCATGCAATTTCAGTATCCTATTCCTGCTTTCTCTCCAAACTCCTTGATCCCTTTAGCAGCAAGGGCTGCTTCGAGCTCCTCTTGAATTTATCTCACAAACTGACTCCAACAGCTTGCTGTGGTATAGAATTCCACAGGTTCACAACTCTGAGTGTGGAATTCTTCCTCATCTCAGTCCTGAATGACTGTGACCCCTAATTCTGGACTTTCCCAACATCAGGAACATTCTTCTCGGATCTAGGCTGGCCAGTCCCATCAGGATTTTATATGCTTTTATGAGATCACCCCTCATTCTTCTAAATTACAGTAAGTACAAGCCTGGTCAATGCAGTTTTTCTTCATATGTCAATCCTGCCTTTCTGGGAATCGGTCTAGTGAATTTTTGCTCGACTCCATCAATAGTAAAAATGTCCTTCCTCAGACTAGGTGACGATGGTGGGCCTCAATTTGTCATTCCTGATGTCTCCAATGTCCTGTTTTCTTTTAATGTTTTCTGCCAACTTTCCAGAGTCTTTGCTTATATACCCTTGCCCAAGACCATCATAAGTCTGTCATTCCAAGGCTCATGTAAACAGGAGACACCTGCTTCCAATGTTCTTCTTGTCAGTCTCCTTTATCCCTTTTTGCAATCACAGAAGTCTTATGACAATTAGCACCAGCCATCTGCCCAGTTAGCATTTGGTTTTACTTCTTCCTTTCACTACAAGCTGGTCAAATGTTTAAGTAAAATTAGCATAATTTTCCTTCATGCATATTAAGCTTCTGGGAGCCCCATATCATTCCCAGGGCTTTACCCAAGGTTACTCCACAATTATTTCTAAACCAGATTCTGGTCAGCTGTTGGAGCTGACAACTTGATACTCTTGGTGTATTTCCCTATTAGCCATATCTATTATCTGCTAATACTAAGCCAAGATAGGACTTTCCTCTGATTAGCTTGTTCAAAGTTCTCTCTTAATTGTTCCAATTATCATAGATGCTGCACAAAGTTCTATTTTGCTGTTTTTCATCACCTTTACCTTACCTTTTACGGTTTGGTCTTAACATGACTCTTCAGTACCTTAACTATGTCATTTGCAGCCCAACTTTCAAGTAATCCTTCCTCTGTATTCCGTTGATCATTTCAATTTAGTTCACTCAAGACCTCTGTAATCTTTGCATCAAGGTTTGGAGTTTTAGAATCATAGAATCCATCCAGTGTAGAAACCAGCCTGTCGACCCTTTGCAGAGTAATCCACCCAGACCCATTTCCCTACCCCATTATCCTATATTTACCCCTGACTAATGCACCCAACCTACACATCCCTGAACACTATGGGTAATTTAGCATGACCAATCCACCTAACCAGCACGTCTTTGGATTGTGGGAGGAAAACCGGAACACCCAAAGGAAACCCAAGCAGGCACAGGGAGAATGTGCAAACTCCACAGATACTTGTCCAAGGCTGGAATTGAACCCGGGTCCCTGGTGCTCTGAGGCAGCAGTGCTAACCACTGAGGCGCTGTGCCGCCCAAGAAATAGGAAGCTTACAATCCAGATTTTTTTAAATTGAGAATGTTTTCAATGGACATCTTAGCTCCCCAAGCTGTTATGACATCATAGTCACAATATTAATAGGTTCTATGCCGTCCATATTCAACTGCAACAAGACATGGGCAATATCCACTCCTGGGCTGAAAAGTGGCAAGTAACATTCCTGCCGCACAAATGCCAGGAAATGACCATCTAACTAAGTAACAATGTAACTGCAATGATTATAACCATGTCAGCCAGGTGCATTTCATAGAATGAGTTCTGTGATTGGGGCTGATAATCTGGTCCAATAATGATGCTATAGCTGACAGATGAGAACAGAAGTGTCACACAGCATGCTCACTTTTGAGAGCTGTCTCTGAGGCAGCTGGATCAGTATCAAGACTCTCCACATATAATAAAGGGTGCCTTGGTGACGGGATACTGGCCCGAGTAGAGTTATGCAGGGAAAACGAGAGAAAAGCATGCTGCAGCATGGAGAAGTACTAATTCATCCAAAAGAGAATGGGCGACACCCATTCGATGAAATTCACTTGCAACAGTCATCTTTGAATTGGGGTCAGCAATTCTAGCACCATATTGTTAGTTGGGACACTTGTCTTGTTCAGGTGTGCTTTTGAAGACTGGGCCCAGTATGTGGAAATAATGTCTTCTCTTTTCTGAGCAAAAAACATTGAGGCAGATGAAAAGCAACACGTAGTTCTCCTGACAGCCTGTGGACCCACAGCTTTTTCAGATATTAGGAGCCTAACTTTCTCTGAGGCACCAGATACTGAAACCTTTCAAGAGTTGATAGATTTAGTTAAGGAATATTACCAAGAACCATGGGATTCCCTGTCAGTATTTTTGACTAGGTTAAGATGACTGGCCAAGGCATGTGACTTTGGTTTAACCCTTAATAGGATGCTGAGAAACCATTTTGGTGTGTGGAATTAATGATGTAACCATGCAAAAGTGTCTATTAGCTGAAGCCAAAACTGGACTTCAAACAGGGTCTGCAACTGGCTTTATCATTGGAAAATATGAAAAGTGGAGAGTATGCATTGCAGTGTATTCCGATGGAAGTAGATAACCTAGCCAGTCTGACTCAGCTTGGGGAAGAGTTAAAGAATGTGGTGTTGGAAAAGCACAGCCGGTCAGACAGCATCCGAGGAACAGGAGAGTCAACATTTTGAGCATAAGCTCTTCATCAGGAATGAGGGGGTGGCCCAAGGGGTCCAATAAATAGGAGAGGGGGTGGCGCTGGGGGGAAAGGTAGCTGGGAATGCGATAGATAGATGAAGATAGGGGTGGATCGGATATGTGGGAAGGAAGATGGACAGGTCAAGTGGACGGTTCCGAGTTGGAAGGTTGGATCTGGGATAAGGTGGGACAGATGCGAAATGAAGCTGGTGAAATCTGCACTGATCCCATGTGGTTCAAGGCTTCCAAGGCGGAAGATGAGGCGTTCTTCCTCCAGGCGTCGGGTGGCTAAGGCTTGGTGGTGGAAGAGGCCCAGAACTTGCATCTCCTTGGCAGAGTGATTGTAGTAAAATGCTCGGGCCCAAGCTTGAATGGGGTGAGAAAGATTCACCTAGATTGGCTCAACATTTTTGGATTGGAAACTGGCTGCCTGGGTGAAGTCCTAATTAAATACCCAAACACTTTTCAGGGAAGTCTAGGGGCTATCAAATGAGCCAGAGCAACCTTGCATATGAACCAGGAAGCAATTCCACAATTCTGTAATACCCACCCAGTGCCATTTGCCTTAAGGGTAAAAGTAGAAGCAGAAATTGGGCTTGAAAGCGAAGGAATAGTCAAACCAGCCTAGTTTGCAGAATGGGCAACCACCAGTCGAATCGACTGTGAAGTTGGATAGATTGGTTTGCCTTTGTGGGGATTTTAAACAAACAGTAATTGCTTTTTGCAGTTGGATAAATATCCAATCCCTCACATTGAGGATTTATACACAAAACTGCTGGAGGGTGTCCTTCATAAAGCTCGAATTGAGCCATGCGTACTTTCAGTTGCGGTTAGATGAGTATTCCCAGAGATATGCTATAACTAATACCCAAAGAGTATATAGTATTGCCAGCCTGTGCAATTTTTCAGTGGACCATGGAGAACATTTTACAGGGTCTACCCCAGGTCACCATTTATCTAGATGACATTCTAATAACAGGGAGGATGAGTAAAGAGCACTTAGAGAACTTGGACACAGTCCTGAGACATTTCTCCCAGGCCTTCATAGGGGAAAATGGGTGTTCCAGGCACCCAAGTGACCTTGGGCTATAGAGTCGATGAGATTGGGTTGCAAGGTAAAGTGAAGGTGATCAAATGTGTAACTATAAGCTAATACTAATGCAATGTTGAATCGGGAGGCATTGCACATCAATACCAGATTTCACTTGTGATCAGGTGTACTGGAGCTTAGGTCTTTCATTGGGCTGGTGAAGTATTACTAAAGGTTCATACATAACCTGGCCTTCATCCTGGCACCTTTGCAACAACTCTTAAAAAGGGTCATCCTTAGAAATGGTCACATAGCCAAACCACAGCTTTTAGGAAGGTGAAGAGCCAGCTATCATCTTCTAAGTATTGATCTCAAATGAGATTGAGTATTGACATGTGATGTCTCCTAGTTCAGCGTCGGGTTAGTATTCGCTTATAAGTGGCCCAATGGAGAAGAATACCCAATAGCATGTGCATCCAGGACTTTGGCTAATGCAGAATGTAAATACGCCCAGGTGTGGAAAGAAGATTTAGTGATCATATTTGGAGTCACCAATAACTTTACGGACATAAGTTTGAAATAACAACCAATCACAAACCCTTGCAAGGTCTATTAAAGAGGACAAGGCAATGCCGCCCATAACTTCAGGCCAGATTCAATGGTGGACTGTCACACTGTGTGCATGTAATTATAAGTTGGAACACCGTCCGTGAGGCCAAGTAGCATTAAGCTGCCTCCTGCTGGCAGGTACGCCACTGTCACGGCATGAATTGGTATTGGTTTTAACTCGTGGGTCTGCTCCTGGGCTTGGCTGAACTGGCCATAAACAGGTCCAGGCAGCGGGCCGTGGAGGGGGTCATTAGGGCCGACTGTCTTCCCCTCTTCCGCGGCTACGTTAGAGCCCGGGTGTCTCTGGAGAAGGAGCACGCGGTGACCACCAACACCCTGGAGTTGTTCAGGGAGAGGTGGGCACCACAGGGAGTGGAGTGCAGTGCAGTGCAGTGCATTATTTCCTCCTCCAACTCGATTTTGATTTAATCCCTGCCCTCCCTTTCACTGTTTGATCACACAGCATTGCCCTTTGATGTGGAGGGGATCGCTTGTCACTGACCACTCGGGTATGTCCTTTTTTCCTGGTGGTGGAAACTGAATAAAAATTTGTGCACCTTGTGTCTTTCACTGTGTCTCACACCTGCACAGGGAAAGAAAGGAAAAAAAAGAACATGAGTGTCAGACATTCTGCTCACTCAGAAAGAGGACCCTCATGGAGCTGGATCACTGTCAAGGACTTTTCATGTCTAAATAAAGGGTGACCTGGTGATGGGATACCAGCCTCTGTGGACTTACTTCATTAACCATCACCCCTTGACATTTAACTGTTTTATCCTCAATCCCCCCACTATCAACATCCTTGGGATTACCATTGACCAGGAACTGAACTGAACTGGACTCACCATATAATTACAATGGCTAGAAGAGCAGATCAAAGGCAAGGAATACTGCGGCAAATACAGTCTGTTCTGCCATAATGCAACAGTTCCGTTCCTGTATGATCCCACACTATTAGAAAATCGTGGAAGAGCAGCACCAATTAAACCAATGGTACCAAAATTACATTATAGCCAATACAGGTAAGGAAAATTCATGTTCTACAAATAATGGTCTAAATTTGTCAGTTGCATTATAGCAAATTTGCATTGAAGAAAAGCACAATATAGCAAAACCGACTGTAACTCATCTCCCAACTCCCCAAAGCCTGTCCACTGTCTACAAGACACAATTCAAGAGTGTGATGGAATACTCCTCACTTACCTGGATGGATGAAACACACCAACACTCGAGAAATTTGACAACATCCATGACCAAGCAGCTTGCCTGATCATTCCACATCCACAGCATCCACTCCCTTCACTCTCAATCCTATTATGTGCTATCTATTAAGATGCACTGCAGAAATTCACCAAAGATCCTTAGACAACACCTGTCAAGCCCACAACCACTTCCATTGAGAAGGACAAGGGCAGCAGATACTTGGGAACACCACCATTCTGACTTGAAGATAAGTTACTGTTCCAGGGTCAAAATCCTGGAAGTCCGCTTTTAATTGCATTGTGGATTTCCATGTTCCATAAATGAATAAGACAATTGCTGTAGTGTCTAAGAAATTAACCTTTTGTTGTGTATTCTGTCTTTAATGGAAAGGTGCTAATTATTGAAGATATTGATAAACGCTTCTAATTTTGCTGCTTTGTGACTCCAAATACCCTGTATATTATCCAAATCATAAGTCGTAACATGTTTGGAGCCTGGAATACTTTTGAAGATACAGTCATCTTTTACTTTACCATGTATAAATTTGCACAGACTGGAACAAATTTCTTATGTATAGCTCTGCTGTGCTCTTGGTTTGGAGGAGAAATTCAATTTTAAATTCAAAATTGTTTCTGTTAAACCTATCTGTAGTAACTGGATATAGCTTCATCTGTACTGTCCGGCTGGCGAAATGCTTTAAGGATATTTTGGACAGCCAATATGTCTTTTCCTGTATTTGTGTACAAATTTCAATGTCCATTTTACATAAAGTATGGCATTGGGAGGATATGATTAGTGAGTTAATCATCTCTACAAATCTCTTCAATGTAATTAGGGGTCTTTTCTGTTGAGGGGTTCCAATCTATCTTAATAAAACAAGACTGATCATAAGAGAAGACCTTGGAAAATAAATCAATAAAATGTGAAGTGCATGTGGATTAAACCATTGCCATCTGTTGGCTAGCTTCACACGACAGAATTAATTTGTGTCCCTTCTCCTGGTTATACGGTTGAATCTTTGGAAGTCAGTCAATATTTTCTAAACAACCTGTTCAGAGATGTTATAACACACCTCGAGAGCAGATGCAACCTGAACCCTGGCTCAGAGACAAAGACATTGCTACTTCACCACAAAGAACCTTCTTTGGATGTCAGTTGTATCCTGACACATTTGTTAGCATATTTGTGCACATTATCCTTGATATTTATGCTATCTTATCTATTGAAAGCATCAACACAAGTACAGATGATAATGTAATGACATTACTGCATCATTTAGTAACAGAGTTGGTGAGAATGAAAAAGATGCCCCTGAAAACCAGAAAGTAGCCATCTCGAAAATCTCAAATCGAGCCCCTGAGAAAAGATAATTCGATTCGTGATTTGCCTTCAACTTTAGCTAATGGTCTATTTTGAAGGACTTGCCTTCTGAGATGCATATTAATAACATCCATTCTTTTCTCCAATCCACACTTGTGTTCAAAACGTTCATCAGCATCATAAAACATTAATTGCTCTTTCCAAATCCATGCTGGCTCAATCTTGGTCAGATAAAAACTTGTAAGGTTTTAGGTCACCCATTTATGCACTATATTAATTTTCGGACAACAGGTTTAGGCGACTGTGTATACTCGTGTATAGGTCGAATTTTGAAGACTTTTTTTAAAAATGAAATTAGGAGGTTGACTAATACACGGGTACAAGCTTTGAGGGGCTGAAATTCATGTTGCAGTTCAAAATACCATATTATTAGCAAAAGTCAATTTGATCACACAACTAATCCTGGGTAAAGAAGAAAAACATAATGAATTATGGCAAAGGTAATTACCAGATAAAAGCAAGAAACCGGTACAAAAATTTAACCTGTCAAAGATTCATTGAAATCCTGCAAAAATTACACTATTCAACATCATCATGGCCTCGTATAATGGCACACTTAAAATGAAACATTTTTAAAATTCTGAATGTGTAAGTGTCTTGAACTTTCCCGCCAAATTCTTCCATTCCCCTTCCATTTACTCTGGTATGTTATGAATCTCAGCACATTTGTTAAGAACTAAAGATATAAAGGTATGTAGCTAATATATCTCACTTTTATTCAGATATAATAAGACAATTAAAATGATTACATTGAAAAATTATATTGAACAAAGTGCGCTAAGTTCTGATAGCCTTAGTACCAGTCTGAATGAATTAAACCGTGCTGTAGTAAACCAAGTGTAGAGTTATGAATGAATGAATAGAGATGCAATATAGTAAACAAGAGCAATGAATAGAGTCACTGTATAAATGAATGAATGTGATTTAATGAGACATAGTAGGATCAGCTTATACACAAGATATATGGAAAACAAGATTTGTTTGGCCAAAAATAAGGGGTTGACATATACATTAGATCGGCGTATACACTAGTATATACAGTACATTAAAGCCGACAAAGAAGAGCAGGAAAATGTGATTAAGTGTAGAAACCAGTATGTTTTTATGTCAATTCCCATCACCCGCTCCACTCAGAATCTCCTCCTAAATCAATTCCGATCAAATAAAGATGGTTTATTCTTGAATTTTTTTCCCCGTGAACTGGAACACACTGTTACCATCATTTGAGAATGTATACAGCAGGTTTGCTTCACAGAATAATTAGATTGCAAAAGCTTCTGAGGCTGTCCTCTGAGCTCTAGGAGTGAGTGTTTTTTGTTTGCTGACACTTTGGATCCTCAAATCTATTTTCAAAAGATTGAATTTTAATATTTATTGCATTATTTAAAAATTGTCACAAATATGATGACTTGATCACCACAATGTTGACAAGCACTTAAATTCTATCAGACAACACTGTTACACAGTCACAACGTAACCTTTTATTTTATCTTATCTACTGAAGGAGAACGTTCATACATCTTCCCATCCATGTTGTCTATTTGTTTTGCTATTATCTGGGATCTGGCGTCACGCACTCCATGCTTTTTGTATTCCTCTCAACTTCCCAGTATCTTATCTATTCCCATGCTTGTTTGCATTCCCAAAATGCATTTCAGTATTTCATCAGGTTGAGTTGGGGTGGTTCAGTGGTTAGCACACTGCTGCCTCGCAGCACCAGGGACCCGGGTTCAACTCCCACCTCCGGCAACTGTGTGGAGTTTGCACATTCTTCCCGTGTCTGCGTATGTTTCCTCCGGGTGCTCCAGTTTCCTCCCACAATCCAAAGATGTGCCAGTCAGGTGAATTGGTCATGCTAAATTGCCCAAAGTGATAGGTGCATTAGTCAGGGGTAAATATAGGTTAGGGGAATGGGTCTGGGTGGGTTACTCTTTGGAGGGTCAGTATGGACTAGTTGGGCCAAAGGGCCTGTTGCCATACTGTAGGTAATCTAATTGAGTTGTCCTAGAACATGACCAACTCATGTTTTCCTGCAGTTTACAGCTTTCTTTAAAGTTTTTTTTTAATAACACAGAAAAACGGTCCTTTGGCCCATTGTGCTTGCTTTCTCACCATCAACTATTTTGATAAATTTTAAATCAATTTCCAGGTTGTTAACAATGTCCTCTACATTTCAGAAGAAACCATCAATATACTTTGAACAGCAAGAGATTTTGTATAGAGCCCTACAGAACCCAACTAGAAACTGTTTTCCAGTTACAAAAACACCTGTCAACCATTATGCTTCCTGTCACTGAAAGTTTTGAATGCAACATGTTACTTGTCCTCTGATCTCATTGGATCTTACTTTTCTGATTAGCCTGCCAGATGAATCCGTGTCAAAAGCTTTGCTAAAAGCCATGTGAACTGAATCAAAATGTACTGTCTTTCCAAACCTTGTCACTTGAAAAGAATTAAGTTAGATGTGACTTTCTTCAAGCAAATCCATTCCAACCTTCGTTAACTCATGCCTTTCTAAATAATGCAGTCACTCTCAACCATTCAGTGATTTTCCCACCAATTGTCTTAAACTGACTACCAAGTTATTACTCAATCTATACGTTCTTGTCTTTTTCATGAATGGTGCAATGTTTCCAGTCATCCAGCACAATATCAATAGCATGAGAGAATTAGAAAACTCAACTTGAATTGCTTTCTGTAACACACTGTCATAGTAAGTTAGCATATCCAACTTGAAGTCCCCATTCTTATCCAAATAAAATAGCAACCATCAGAACCTCCAAACCTGTTAGATGTTATACACTGGAAGAAAATTGTTTTTGAATTGAGTCCAAATCCATATTTTATTATGAGAGTTTTATCACCTGCTGATTATTAGCTCCCCATTTTGATACAGCCAATTCATACCCAATTAATCCTTAATATATCAATCACTAATTTTCTTGTTCCATTAGGTCTCAGATATCCCTTCAGATAATATTAAGTGTTAACAGATACCCATTATTTTCTTTTTAAATAAATCAATATTTAATAAAACAACAAAACAAAATATATAAAATGACAGCATGTTATATTCCCTTTTATGCCAATTAAATTTCCAATCATCCTTTTACCAGTACATCCAACAGTTTCTTAGAGCTTACCCCTTCCAGATAGCTGGCTGCTGTAATTCGCCCATTTCAATTTGGAAATTTCTCCATACTCCAACATTTACTTTAAAACTACAATATTGGTCCTCAATCTTTTGTTCAGTATATGTTATCCCAAAAATTACTTAATATTAAGGCAGCATTCAATGGGTAATGCTGCTGAGTCCTTTTTAGATGATTTCCCAATTTTTGAACTAAGAAAGCCACCATATCTTCCTCCTCTCTGACCGTGAGAATTTCTGCTGCTAGGATATGTTTTACTATTCTTCTAATCATTTTAGCTTCCCAAGCTAAAGAACAAATTGCCATCTGGCTAATTTTGCCATCTGAGTAGACTTCAGAGTTCTTCCATTTCAGTTTTGGAAGCCTCTGCATCATTGTGAGACCATACTTTGACTAATAATGGAATTAACATTTTACAGATAAGATTGCTGATGCAAAGTGAGACTCAATCCATTCTGCCTGATTTCTAATCCAATGTATTTAAAAGTCTCAAAAGCCTAACTTTCAAATTTGATTTTGCTATAAGCCCATTTATAAGTGTTTTTAAATTCGCTGCTACCACCCTACAACAATATTATCTGTGTGCATCATAAGGTCTGAATGTTGCCTGTCATGGTTTCAATAAACATGCAGGGTCTGACTTTAACTAAAGACAGCGCAGTTTTAGGAAGGCAAACCTTACTGAGAAGTGCCAAACTCAAGAAGCATCATTTAGGCCATGTACATAATTATATAGTTTCCAGAGCTTCTTCACTGCATTTGGTGCCTATTTTGCTGCATGAGGAAAGACGTCTTTCTTGAGCTGATTTACAAACAGAAGTGCAGCTTTAATATCTATTGGTCTTTACTTCCAAGCATTTGTTACTAATGAAGAACTTTTTCAAAATTACCTTTCCTGATGTTGCTGAATCTACTCTGAAATCTTGACTCCCCAGTTTTCTTCAAAACCTTGCGCCACATGCCTTGCTTTATTGTACTATATCTCTTCCCTTGACCTAGTTAAACTACCTTGCCTACTCTTGGAAGACTGCCACTTATTGAGTTTCCCCTCCTTTTAATAGGACTGTTTTCGATGGTCTGTATCTCTTCTCCAGGCATTTTCACTCCCACACCGCTTCCTATTTGAGTTTACATTTTGTCTTGATTTCATAATCCCAATCTAGGGACCTAACCTCCTGCCCCTCATCCTGTACATTCATCCAGCATTTATATTTTTCAGTAGCCTTTCCTGCTTTGCTTATAATGTTGCAATTCTCTATTGATTAGTCTCTTTTGATAAATATTTGACCTTAGGACTTACCTTTGACTGTTCCCTTTTGTAACTATTTGACTATTGGAACCAATCTGTCCATCATTGGACAAGCTGTCGATTTGATCTTCGTAGCTGTGAAACATTTGGGCATAAGAAGTGGCTGGCTCCTCGTTATTTTCAATAATGCCTTCAGATCCTGTAAATTTCTAATCCATTCCAAGCAATCTTGAAAGGTGTGCCTGAACAGTGTGATTCCTGTATTTCTGTCTTTACTAATCATTTTCCCCGGGCCTTTCCTTTATTTGAGCTCCTCTTACAATCCTCTTTATCTTACAATAAACCATACTTCCTGGATTAAAACTAGTTTCCAATGGTCTGTCTTGATGTCTTAATTCTGGCTGAAATCTTTGATACTTGGGCTTCACTGAAAGTCTTTCTGCCTGCATGCGGTACATTGACATGCTCTGAAAAAATAGTTTATTGTAACTCATTCCCAAACTGGAGTTATTTATTGTTGATGGAACTGTAGGATTCCTACCAACAACTTTCTGATATGGACTATATCCTCCAGCTATCTGCAACAAATTCTTAGCATGGACAGCCCATGGTATTACAGAAGATAATTTACAGTTTTGCTGATCTGCCAAAATTTTGTGAACCATTTCATCTGCTACTGCTTGGTTCAAACCTATTCACTTTCACACAAACATCTCTAAATTCATCATTATCAGTCTCCACCCCTATTATCTATGAAAAAGTTTGCTAGTGGCCCAAGTTCGCTTGTGATTCAAGTTCAGTCCCTATCTATATTCTGTTATCTATTCCACAATTATTTTCTTATCTTTAATATATAGTATTGTTGACTGACAAAATCTGGTTGCTAAACCTACAAAATGACAAATCAAAATGTTATTTTTCTTTATCTCATACCTATTAATCCGTAACTACTACCTAATGGGAGACTTAGTATATGCCATGACTGTCTTCAATATTTCATGCAAATCTCATATCAATCATTAACCCTCTCTGGATTTATTGTACTCCCCACATGCCTTATTCCAGCATCCTTCACTAAAACTTTTAACTGTTTGGAGATTGGATGGAGAACTTGCCCATGTAATTTTGACATAATTTTGTACTCTAAATTTCTGATTCTAATGCTAATAACATTTCTTTAATTTCTTTAGTTGAGAGATTATGTTTCATTCAAAGACACACATTGCTATCCTAATTGTGTAAGTTGCAAAATTACAGATTAGTAAAAGACAATAGCTTTGTCATTTTCCATCATCCATATCATTTGTGCTATCTTCCTCATTGACTGACTTATTGATCAAGGTGTTTTAGTGGACACAGCACCCATGCTAATTAAATTATTGATTCCAACTATTTTACAAGGTATAACCACTCCTTTCAAACATTTTAATGTATTATCATCTCCAAATCTGAAATTGATGGAACTCTCAAATTCCTTAACTTTGTCCTGATCCTTACTACTCAGAGTTTTGGTAGCATTTTAGCCAGTTCCAACGTCTAATATTAAGTTTGCAGTTGACACTAAAATTGGAGGTGTAGTGGACAGCGAAGAGGGTTACCTCAGATTACAACAGATGGGCCAATGGGCTGAGAAGTGGCAGATGGAGTTTAATTCAGATAAATGCGAGGTGCTGCATTTTGGGAAAGCAAATCTAAGCAGGACTTATACACTTAATGGTAAGGTCCTAGGGAGTGTTGCTGAACAAAAGAGACCTGAAGTGCAGGTTCATAGCTCCTTGAAAGTGGAGTCGCAGGTAGAT